>NC_138865.1:92037269-92342408 GCF_965194805.1 Balaenoptera borealis
TTGAGGTGCCTGTCTGAATTCTGTCGGTTCCCAGAATTGGGCCCCATTTGGAACTCTTAGTATCATGTTCCTCCTAGCCTACCCGGCCCTGACAAGTGACTGTTTCTGCTACTTTCGGTGGTAGAATTGTCCTTGAGACAAGAACTGACTACAGAAATCATACTGTTTCAGGGGTTGCTGACATTTGAGGATGTGGCTGTGTTTTTTACCCAGGAGGAGTGGGATTATCTGGATCCAGCTCAGAGAAGCCTGTATAAAGATGTCATGATGGAGAATTATGGAAACCTGGTCTCACTGGGTAAGAATCTGCTGTTTCTCTGATTAAAATATCTAAGAAACTATAAGAAATCAGAACACTTGAACTAGCACCGTACCAAACTGCTTTGTTCCAAAGTTCTGATTCAAACCTTTCAGCCATGGATTGTTTCCATGACTCTCATCCCTACCATTCTTGCAATGACCAAAATACAAGCTTTTCTGGCTTCCTGTCTTCGTAATCTCATTCCCATATTGCTCTGTACTTTCCCTCCTGGCTCATCCTCCCACTGCTTTCCTCCCACCCCTTTTCACTCTGCCTTCTGGAGCCCCTGTTCCTCTTCACATAATGTTCCCTACCCCTCCTGGCCTTAACTGAAACCTGGCACTTTCCCAAGGACACCACTTCTCTGGCAGGGGCTGCTTATTCTCCTACATCCTCTTCCTTCCTCTCATCCTTTGTCTCAAGGCTGAAAGGGAAAAATAATTGTTCTCCTAACTTTTCAGTGCTGTTCCCAAAGCATTCGTTTTCCACCTTCAAACACAGTTTCTTTCTTTTGAGGTCTCAGCTGTCTTGCCCTACCCTCTCAATTCCTTTTCACTATCATCTGTCAACTTTTTTGGTTCCTCACACATAGATTTTGTCACATTTCAGAATCTTCTCTTTGCTAACCCATACCATCGATCATGCTGTCATTACTTCAGCCTCACTGTATCTTGACCATATTGTCTTCAGGGACCCTGCTTTCCATTTTTATTCAGCACCTCACATCAATGATCATACCCTCAATTTTGTCATTACAGGCAAATCTTAAACCCCAATATCTTATACTTTGACCAATATCTTATTTTTGTTCAGGCAATAGATGTTTATCGACTATAACTAAACAGGGGTTACCAAAACAGACATGATCTCTGCCCACGTGGAGCTTACTGTAAATTCTTACCTGTCTACTTTTCCTACCAAACCTATTTATTCTTTTTTTTTTTAAATAAATTTATTTATTTATTTATTTATTTTTGGCTGCGTTGGGTCTTCGTTGCTGTGGGTGGGCTTTCTCTAGTTGCGGCGAGCAGGGACTACTCTTTGTTGCGGTGCGCGGGCTTCTCATTGTGGTGGCTTCTCTTGTTGCAGAACACGGGCTCTAGGCACGTGGGCTTCAGTCGTTGTGGCACACGGGTTCAGTAGTTGTGGCGCACGGGCTTAGTTGCTCCATGGCATGTGGGATCTTCCTGGATCAGGGATCGAACCCATGTGCCCTGCATTGGCAGGCAGAGTCTTAACCACTGCTCCACCAGGGAAGTCCAAACCTATTTATTCTTAATCTTTCCTGTTCCTTGACTTCGTTTTTCCCCCAGACTCTCCATCCCCTCCTGACTTCACCTCGTCTAATCCATGGACCTATATATAAAATGATCACCAGCATGCTCTCTTGCCACCTTGTCATTATGTTCTACCCATTCTGCAAACTTCAAATCCTGTACTGATTATAAAATCTGCCTTTACTTGTCTCCTACCTAAGTTGCTAAACACAGCTAGAGAAATTTTTTATCCGAACGGATTGGTGCCCTGTATATATACATGGCTTTTCTTTCTTCTAGCCTCCACTGGGTTTTTACATTTCAGCTAATTTTTTATCATTGATTTGCTCATGCCCCTGTTCCTTTTAGTGACTATTCCAAAAACTTAGAGAGTTTTCCTTGGGTCCATCACTCAGTGGTGGACCTCACCTTCTGTTTCACAGAGAAGATAGTGGCCACTACACATGAACTCTCAAGTTTTCTGCCCCTCATTGCACAGTTAAGGTTGCCTGTCTTCTCACATTCTCCAAGAATTTATCAGTCTTTTTTTTTTTTCTTATAGTTTCAGTCTCTATTCTTTCTCCCCTGGTACCTTTATTCTGATGATAGATATGTTCCTGGCTCTAGAACTCCCCTTTGAGCCACAGTCTCTCTTGCTGCTCCCTGTAACCTACTACTTGTTTGCTTCACAGCCAGATTTTTGTAAGAGTAGTTAAGGTGTGTTCTCTACTTCTTTACCTCCCATTATCTCTAATCCCCTTTTTGTGCCTCTACCACTTGCGTTCAGTTGTTTAACATTGGTCTATAATAACCCAATTATCAAATGCAGTAGACTCTTTTTGGACTGTATTTAATTCTTCTCTATAGATATTTGCAACTTTTTATTGCTTCCTTCTATTGCCTTGCATTCTCAGACTTCCTCTCAGACTATATACCTTCTTTGGCAGACCTTATTTACACTCAGGTCATCAGCTACTGCTATGTGATGGTAAGTCCCAAATCTTAATCTCTACTTAAGAGAGGCAGTATGGAGCCTAACTGTCCAAGTAAAAATCCTGATTCCACCACTTACTAGCCTTGTGACTATGGGTGAATTACTTAACCTTTCTGTGCCTGTTTCTTTTTTTTTTTTTAATATAAAATGGAAATAATAATAGCACTTACCTCTTAGGATTATTGTGAGCATTAACTCAGTTAATATATGTAAAGCATTTAGGACACTGACCAGCATGTAGTAAGTACAATATAAACGTCAATTGTTATCTTCATCATCATTGTCATTATCTTCTCTGTTGATCCAACTTCTTAGTCATCTCCTTTTGAAGACCGCATAAATAGCACAGATAATCCACTAAGATCTCAAGGGCCTCCTCTTCAGAATTAAGTACTCCTTTCTCTGTGCTATCTTATATACGCTTCCATTGTTGAATTTATTACAGTGTACTATAATCATTATGTTATTTCTCTAAACAGACTGATCTTCAAGAGGACAGTAACTGTATTTTTTTTTCATTTGATTTCTCCAGCACTTAGCACAGAGCCAGGCATGTATTATATGCTTCTTAAATATTTGGGTGACTGAGTGAATATAATTAAGACTCATTATCTTTTGACAAAATTATTGCATTAGCCTGTAAACTAGCCCTGTGCTTCCAGTCTCCCTTTATTCTAATATGTTCTGTTTACTGCCACCAAAGTGATTTTGTGTTACTTAACTGCTTATAGCTTTTGGTGATTTCTGACAGCTTAAAGGATAAAAATCTTAATTTTTTGTCCTACATACTAGCACCTCCTTATATAGCCCCTGCCTAGCTTTCTAACCTCATCTGTTATTTCCAGGATACCACTTCAGTCTCCAGCCATGTCAGGCTAGGTATTTTTTTCCATTTAGCTATGGTATCTCCGAGTCACTGACAGCTTTTTCCACCCATATGGTGTCCTGGTTGATAATACCAGGCAAATGCCCAGCCTTGCCTGTGCCTAGTACTGTAAAATGGCAGTGAGCCCATCTGTGATCTCCTACTTTTAGGCTCTCTTCTTTATTGTAGCTGAAATACAGCTTTTCATCAGTTATTATTTCTCCCCCCACAATCTTTTCGTCCTCCTCTGTAAACTCTATATCCATCCCCTTGATGAGTGCTCCCTTGATGAGAGATTACGATTACTAAACTATTCCACTATAGTGTTTTCCTCCACTTCATCCTGTTGCTCTACTTAACACAACTCATCTAGCTTTGTAATTTTGCCTCTTCAGTCATACCTATCCTTTCTATTTTTCTTTAAAAACTTTAAGAACTATATTGATGATACAGCTGACAGCTTGATCTCTTAGTTCTTGATCTTTCAGTTCTTTCAGCTAAAGTAGACTTCTTTGGTTTTAATGACTTATCGCCAGACAACTTGAGCCAGATTGGACCTTGACAGAATTGGGAATTGCTGTACCTATAAGACCTTAAATTCATCGTTTTCCTCCTTTAATTACAGTCTCTTTCCAATTATTTGTTCAACTACTCATTCATTCGATAAATAATTATAAAGCACTGTGCTAGGCCTAGGCATGCAAGTCCTTCCCCATTCTCTCATTCTTTTACCTAGAAAACTGAGAGGCAACTGTCTACTCTAGAAAAATTAGCTATGACCAGAGGATGGGAACATACAAGCACGGCAGATACCTCAGAAGGTGGTTATAGCTACCAAGCCCAGGTCTAATGGCTAGTCATTTCTAGGCTGCCATGTGTGGAAGCCTAGACTCACTTATTTTACCTGTCTTTCTGTTTGACCTATTTGTTTTCATGCCGGTGCCTCTCTGTTTTATTTACGTCAGCAATACATTATATTTCATGTCTGGTAAGATTAAGTCACTCATATTCTCTTTCAGGGTATATACAGTTGACCTTTGAACAACACGGGTTTGAAATGCTTGAGTTCTCTTATAAATTACTTTTTTTCACTAAATATGTAGTACAGTACTACACAGTTTGTGGTTGGTTGAATCTGCGGGTGCAGAACCATGGATATGGAGGGCCAACTGTAAAGTTATATGTGGATTTTCAACAGTGTGGAGGGTCAGTGCCCCTAACCCTCGTGTTGTTCAAGGGTCAACTGTACTTAACTAGTTTTCTGCATTCTTCTGGTTGAAATTTAGATTACTTGGAGTTTTTTAACTGGCTCGTGGGATTTTTGTTGGATTACAGTTAGGTTTGTTGGTTGGTTTGGGAAGAAATAAGATCCTTATAATGTTGAATCTCTTTGGCAATTTGGTTGACTCTATTTAATTGTCTATGTCCTTCAGAAAAATTGTATGGATTATTTTTATGAATCTTGCATTTCTTGTAGATACATTCCTAGGTTTTATGGTTTTTATTATCATGAAGAGCATATTTTATTTTTCTATAATATTTACTAACTGGTTATTCTTGGTAGTAAGAACCAGTATTTGTTTTATATGTTAGTCCTGTCATCACTATTATATTTCATTTAATTCTTTTAGGAATTTTGGGTAGGCATTCATATCATCTGCAAATAATGTAATTTTGTATTATTCCTTTGAGTAAAACCCTGGAACAATATCCACTGGGTAAACATTATGAAGAAACTTTACCTTCTCAAAAAGAACTTACAATCCAATGGAAAAGACAAACAGTTAAAAGTACAGTGTTATAATACTATAATGCAGTCATGGACAAGGGCTGGTGATCAAAAACAGAGCGCTTAAATCGTCTGTTGGACTAAGTGAAGGCTTTATAGAGGAACTGTTGCTTTGCACTGAATCTTAAAGAGAAACCAAGAGTTTCCCAAGTAAACAATGTTGGTGGACATTTCATAAATGAGATATGCAAAGAAATGGCATAAAAGACTAAAGCACAAGCAATTTGCCCACTTGAAGTGTGAGAGCATGGGTAGGAGGGTGAATTAAAGCTTAAGAGACCTCATGAAGTGCTGAGCATCATTGTGTAAAGAGATTTGATTTGATTTTAGAGATAATGGAGTGCTAGTGAATCTGTAGGTGGTGACATGATTAGAATTCCATTTTATGAAAATCTCTCTGGATTCAGTGAAATAGATACAGCCTAAAGACAAGAGCCAAGGATTATTAGATGGCTTTTGCAATAATCCAAGGAAATTTAAGTGGCAGTATTCAGAGGGTGTGTATATAGAGCAAGATAAGGATGTAAACATGGGTAACAATAACCTTAAACAGTTGACAAAAGAAGAGAAATACATGAGGGAAATGTATTAGAAAAGGGCAAAGAAAAGAAGTAGGGAGGGAACTAGAATGTAATAGCATAGAAACCAAAAACAGTGTCAAGAAACAGGAACAGTCCACAGTATCAGATGCTGCTGAGTAAAATATGGACTAAAAATGTCCATTGTATTTGTTACTTGAGAGTCATTGGTGATTTAATGAGAAGTTTCTCTAGATTCTGGAAACAGAAACCAGATTTTAGAGTAGGTTGTAGAATAGATTGAATGGAAAGAGGCTGGTCATTGAAAACATAGGAAATGGAGAGGTACAGTGTTAAGATTTTTTTCAAAGCTTGGGTTTCATCTAGAAAAGGATTTCAGGTTCAGGATAAAGTTGGATATATTTGTATGTTGGTAGGAAGGTGTCAATGGGGAATACAGATTGAAGAAAGAGGAAGAAATGGTAATAATTGAACGAGTGCCCAGAGGCAAGTGGGATCAAGAGAGAGTAGATGAATTAGCCTTGGATAAGAATGGGATATATCTTCATGTACCACTGAAGGTAATTTTATAGGTAGGAGGTAGAATGGTGAGGGAGTTCTCTCATCCTTTTTCATTGAGTGAAAGAAAACACAGTGTACTGAAAGTGAATTTGAGAGAGAGCACTGTAAGTAGACTTAAGCAGAAATAAAGTTTCTTAGGGGAATAAGAAGAAGTTTTTTTGGAATAAAATTACTGGTTTGAAGTAAGTGAAAAGAAAATTCAAAGATGACTCCACAGTTAGAAGACTAGAAAATTGAAAGAAAAGAGGAAGTCTAAAAAGGGAAATTGTTTAGGGCCAAATATAAATTTGCTGGTGATGCAGTCTTCTCATGGAGTTATCCAACAGGCAGCAAGAGACAGAAAATCAGGGAAGAAGTCAGAGGCAGACTTAAGTGTCCTCTATGCCGCTCTGTTATATCATAGACCATTATGTTATCTTTCTTCCAACGCATGCAAGATTATCATTTCTCAGATGTCATGCAGACTCTCAGTTGGAAACAGATGGTTCCAACTTGTGTCTTATATCTTTAAAGGCATGAGAATTATGTATACTTGAAGAATGTAGTATTTGTGGTAGATGAAGTCATAAGCTACCACAGACTGTTCTTTTTCTTAATTTCTTCCATTAGCTCTAACCATGTTCCTTTTGGTTTTTTTTTTTCTGTTTTTCTATATCAGAGTCCATGTCACTTCAACCCAGTTTTTTAAAAGCCATTTGTCTCTTGATGTAGGAGCTATTTTACTTAATATTTTCTTTACCATATTATATTCTTTCCCCATTTGTACTTGTCACCCATTCCATTTGGTAGGGGGCTTCTTGCCTTATCTCTAAATCCTAACTCATTATACAATGCCTGCAATGCTTTTGATCACAATAAATAAATTCTTATTAATGAATGAATTGTTGTTTCCCCTGGTTTTTGTCTTTTATCCTTCTCAGCATCATTTTATATGTTCTTTTATGTCAGTTATTTGGTTTATTCACATTCCCATAATGCTACCTCATCCTAAATTTTCCTGAACCTACTGTTTTCTTCCCATGTTATCCTTTCTTCCTTGATAGGCTAGTTTATCCTGCCACTACTTGTTTTACTTCTTTGTTTGCCCATCTTACCTTGAATAATTTGTTGTTGATTTATCAGCCCTTTCTCCTTTCTCCTACTGATGCATTTTGTGCCTCGTAAACACTCTTTTCATACCCTTTCTCCAAGAAAAACATTTCATTTTATCAGATAACTAATACTAAATAAATATTTATATAGCTTGTACTGTTTGCCAGGTAGTTCTAAATGCTTTATGTATATGAACTAATGTAATCATCACAAGGATGCTGTGATGTAGTAAACTACATTTTATGCATATAGTAGATCATTTATCTTAATTATCTTATTTTTCTGACAGTTTCTCCTTGCTGGCAAAGAGCTAGGCTGATGTGTCTATTTTCCATTTATTATTCCAGATGTTTTGAACAGAGATAAAGATGAGGAGCCAACTGTGAAACAAGAAATTGAGGAAATTGAGGAAGAAGTGGAACCACAGGGTGTAATAGTTACAAGAATCAAAAGTGAAATTGACCAGGATCCTATGGGTAGAGAAACCTTTGAACTTGTTGGTAGGTTAGATAAACAGAGAGGAATCTTCTTATGGGAAATACCAAGGGAATCTTTGACCCAGGAACAAAGAATGTTCAGAGGAAACACTAGCATTATCCGTAAGAGACCAAATTCAGAAGAGAAATGTCATAAATGTGAAGAATGTGGAAAGGGTTTTGTCCGCAAGGCTCATTTCATTCAACATCAAAGGGTCCATACGGGAGAAAAACCTTTTCAATGTAATGAATGCGGGAAAAGTTTCAGTCGCAGTTCATTTGTTATTGAACATCAGAGAATTCACACTGGGGAAAGGCCCTATGAGTGTAATTACTGTGGAAAAACCTTTAGTGTGAGCTCAACCCTTATTAGACATCAGAGAATCCACACTGGAGAGAGACCCTATCAGTGTAACCAATGTAAACAGAGCTTCAGCCAGAGAAGAAGCCTTGTTAAACATCAAAGGATTCACACAGGTGAGAAACCCCATAAATGTAGTGACTGTGGGAAAGCCTTCAGTTGGAAGTCACACCTGATTGAACATCAGAGAACTCATACTGGTGAGAAACCCTATCACTGTACCAAATGTAAGAAAAGCTTTAGTCGAAATTCATTACTTGTTGAACATCAGAGAATTCACACTGGGGAAAGACCCCATAAATGTGGTGAATGTGGGAAAGCCTTTAGATTAAGTACATACCTTATACAACACCAAAAAATCCACACTGGTGAGAAGCCTTTTCTTTGTATTGAATGTGGAAAAAGCTTCAGTCGGAGCTCATTCCTTATTGAACATCAGAGGATCCATACAGGTGAAAGACCTTATCAGTGCAAAGAGTGTGGGAAAAGCTTCAGTCAACTTTGCAACCTTACTCGTCATCAGAGAATTCATACAGGGGACAAACCCCATAAATGTGAGGAATGTGGAAAAGCCTTTAGTAGAAGCTCAGGTCTTATTCAGCATCAGAGAATCCACACCAGAGAGAAGACTTATTCATACAATGAAACTAAGGAAAGTTTTGATCCAAATTGCAGTCTTATTATACAGCAGGAAGTCTACCCTAAGGAAAAATCTTATAAATGTGATGAATGTGGGAAAACTTTTAGTGTCAGTGCTCATCTTGTACAACATCAAAGAATCCACACTGGTGAAAAGCCCTACCTATGTACTGTATGTGGGAAAAGCTTCAGTCGGAGCTCATTTCTTATTGAACACCAGAGAATCCACACTGGTGAGAGACCCTATCTGTGCAGACAGTGTGGCAAAAGTTTTAGTCAACTCTGTAATCTTATTCGACATCAGGGTGTTCACACAGGTAATAAACCCCATAAATGTGATGAATGTGGGAAGGCCTTTAGCCGGAACTCAGGCCTTATTCAGCATCAGAGAATACACACAGGAGAAAAACCTTATAAGTGTGAGAAGTGTGACAAAAGTTTCAGTCAACAGCGCAGCCTTGTCAACCATCAGAAGATCCATGCAGAGGTGAAAATTCAAGAAACCCACGAATGTGATGCTTGTGGGGAAGCCTTCAATTGCCATATATCTCTTATTCAGCATCAAAAATTGCACACTACATGGATGCAGTAAACGTAGAGAAATACTTAAGCTTGGTTTGACTTGAGACCAGCTACCCAAGTGCAGTTTCAGTATGGCTCAACGTGAGTCAAGAGTTAGTGATAAAGCAGGTTCTCTTTGGCCTTAGGCAAATGGTTTCTAAAGATTCTGTGAATAATAGGCAGCTGCCCACAGGCAGTTGAAGACTTCCATTACTCTTTGTTTTGATGATCATAGAGAAAGACTCAGTAATTCAGGCATCTTTCTTTTACAAATCTTTCAGCAGAGAGGTTAAACCCAGGTTCAGAGCACTTAGTTATAATTAATAAAGGGAGAAGAACAAAGTTACATTGGCGTAAGGGAGTCGGAAGCAGCTGATGTTAGAAAACTAGCATAATTTCTCAGAGTCCTCTGGCACCATAATATATGGTGGTTCTTTCAGTTCCATGGTATGTTTGGCTATGCATGCCAAAGTCCAATACTTAAGCATATGCTTAAGTTTTCAAGGAAACAAAACCCCCATTTTTTAAAAAACTGGCATCCAAAGCTTTTGTCATTGTCTAATCCAGTTGTTTGGCATGTGGGTTAAAGGCAGTTCCAATGCCATGTGGTTCCCAGATCTGTGAAATGAGTGGACCATTAATTTTACATATAAAGTAAATGTACAGATTATGTGAGTAATTAACAAACCTAGCAAAGGTGTTACCAAGGAGCCTTTGGGAGTGCCTTTCCTTTTTTCCCAAGATGGGCCCAAAAAGGTGGAGGAAGACACTGTTCTTTTTGTGCCCTCCAATCTGTGAAAGATATTTGTAGTCCTAGACAAATTAAATCTTATTCCTCCATTACCAGTAGCATGTGAAAGTGTAAATATTTTGATTACCAAGAGTTGGAAATAAAAAGACCTGGAGTCTATGCTAGGAAGCTGAGATATTTTGGTATTGCTTTGATTTTTTATGGTAACTAGACTTTGCATGCAATTTTAAAATCCTTATTTCTGGTTCTAGGGCTTCCCTTAGTTAATGGTTATTATAAACCTATTAATTCATCTCTTCTAATCATTAAACCTGTTTTGTTTTTTGCTTTGTGTAAGAGTTATTTGTTACTCTAGTGTAAAATCTATCCTGTCAAATATATTACAGCATTTAAAAATTAGAATCAAGGATTTAAAGGAAGTTGCTCTCACTTGTTCTACCTCTGACTCGTTACCTTTTCTGGGATAGTTCAATTAAGGTTAAATCCAGGTTCTTTAGTTCCTGAGTATATAATTCCAAATCACCAGCAGTCGGTAATTCTAATTTCCTAACAGTTTAAGCAAAAGACCTCACTTTCTCCTATAACCTAGACATTCTAAACATCACCTCCAAACTTTCATCTTCCCATCTCTGAATACGTGCGTATGTGTGTGTGCATGCACACGTAAATGTGGATGTTATGGTATGTGTAGAAATACGCTTCTTTGTACACTTCCTTATTCAAATTAAGTACTCATAGTTACCATATAGTTAACTTTTCAAAACAGAGTTTGTAACTCAGTGAAAAGTACAAAAGGTAGCTGATAATGCACTTAATTTTTCAATAAAATTATCCTCCTGCCCTAAATCTCCCTGTTTTACTTGTTCTGCACCAGTGGTTCCCCAGCCCAGAGTCACAACTAAGAATGAGGTTCTTAGAAATCCAGAGATGGAATCCTGTGTTTTGAAAAACCTAACACAAAGTGTATGTTTTCGCTGCATGCACACGAAAACATTTCTCTGCTTTTTGCTGAAATTGCATTGTATCATGTATGATTGTCTTGCTGAGCAGAAGTTCTGGCTGTTGGCCTCACTGTAATTTGGGGCCATGGTCATTTGAGATATTCCTAAAAGTAGATAATTTTTAACATCCTTGAATGTGAATCTGGAGTGACAGCTCCAAACTCCAGTAACAGTGAAACAGTTCTTGCTTATGTATACAATTCATTGTCTGTAAAAAGCATAGCCAAAAAAGGTGATTTTTTTTTAAAGCAAGTCCACTGCAGTATACACTTATTTTACAAGAAAAAGATAGAAATGTGCGGAGGACTTTAGAGAGGGATATGAAGTGCCTAGAGGATGAGGGAAGGAGAAAGTTAAATCTTTCAAGAGGAAATAATGCCTAAGATGAGACTAAAAGACAAGTACCAGGAAAGATGAATACTGTCTGAAGACGAAGTTGTGAGAGGATCTGGTAGCTACAGAGTGAACTGATTGCTTGGTGATGGGAATGTGGCAGGAGGTAAGGTGCCCATAAACAAGAGTTGTAGTGCTAAAGAGATAGGACTTGATTTCTCCTGAAATCCTGTGGTAATGTTTTCCTTGTAGGTAAGTATGGTGTGTGTAAGAAAAGGACGCATTTTAATAATATAGCTCAGTGAATTTTCACAACTAAACCTCCATATAACTGGTACCCAGCTTAAATATTACTGGTACCCCAGATTCTTCCCTTGTGTACCTTTCCAAATACTACGCACACAACACACATCTTGTGGTGCCTCCATTTTAACTCAAGAGACAATGTGGAAGTGAATAGGAGGGAAAAAATTGGCTCTTGACCTTTTTAAGATCTGGGGATCTTATCCTCAGGAAGTTGCACAAAGTAAGCATTCAAGGGCCTGTGGTTTCCGTGTTAACTTCAAGAGTCTCTTAGAGTAGTACTATTGAGAGATTGTGGTGTCTTTAAGGCAGTGGGAATGAAAGAAGGAGATAAACTTGAGAAATACAGAGTAAGACTTGATTGCTAATTGGATGAGGAAGTTGAAGAAGAGTAAAGATTCAAGGTGGGTTTGGGTGGTTGGTATTCTTACTAAAAGGGTGGGGGAGGACAAAGTGCACCTGGTATGGAGTAAGGAATTAATTACTAAAGTTTTTGAACATGTAATATTTGGCTTCTCTGTGAGATAGACATGTCTGAAGATAATTGGAGATGGGGACATGGTGCACAGGGAAGATCTAGGTTAGAAACTGATTTAGGACTTCACCAGTGTTTAGACACAGAAATGAATTAAGTAAGATTTAAGGAAAGAATAAAGCAAGAAAAGAAATCCAGAGATGGAATCCTGAGGCCCACTCTTGTTTAGTGGATGGGCAAGATTCAAAGGAGACAGGAACAGCCAGAAGTATCAAAAACCCAGTACATAGTGATAACTACTATAGGAAAGTGACCTAGAAGAGTGCTGCAGAGACATCAAAGAAGGGTTGAAGAGTGTCCTTTAGATTGGATAATTAGAAAGTCATTAATGAGTACTATAAGAACAGCTTCTGAAATTGGGAAGGGCCAGTTTTAAGGGCTTAAATAGTGTCTGAAGAGTGCAGATCATCAATTCGCAAATACTATCAATTCATGGTGAAAAGTTTACTATTCTACATTCAACTGGTAAAAACAAGGACAATAGAGTAGCCTTGTAAAAAAGCTAAATTGATTCAAGAACTTAATCTTTTTCTGAAATAATGCCCCCCTTTTAAAATAAAAAAGTCCTTTCATGGAATAATAGTAATTTTGGCCTGTTGAATGTATGTCTTTAGTTTTAAAAAAATGGCAATCCTTTTTTGATTATTCGTCTTAATTTTACTGGTCTGTAAAAGGGAATAAAAAGTAGATTGTGAATATGAGGAGGGATATAGATCAAGATTAAAGAGAAAAAGTATTTTTCCATTCTGAATAGATAGCCAGTTGAGGGAGAAGTTGAAGATAAAGGAGGGCAGATGGAAATTGATTGAGTTATTAGATAAGCAAAAATGAATTTTAGCACTAATGGAAGGATTTACTATGGAGGCTTTCTTCCTCCCATTTGGGAGAAAAGGAAAGAGGACAGATTTAGTGTCTGGGGGAAGGGGAAGAAATAGAATACACTTGAGATGACCCATTTTCAAAAAATAGTCAAATTCATGTTTTGAGAGTCAGGGAAGGAGAGGGATGGCCACCATGAGGGGTAGAGTTGGGAGCCTTGTCAATAGTAAAAGTTTGGAGTAGCAATTAGGGACAATGGAAGAGAGAACCAAACAAAAACTTGGAGAGGGCTTGTGGGGTTTTGTTTAGGGCCCCACTAAAGTAAAAGACTGAACTTTTAATGGCATTACTCAAATTCCTTATGGGAATTAACACATGGAACAATTTTGAAAGAAAATTAGGGTTAAAGTAGATGAAGCAAAATATTATGTTTTGGGGTTCTCCAGAGAAACAGAACCAATAAACCAATAGGATGGATGGATGGATAGATAGATAATAAGAACTGGCTCGTGTGATTATGGAGTACAAGAAGTCCCATGGTATGCTGTTCATAAGCTGGAAAACTGAAAGCCAATGATGTAATTCAATCTGAGTCCAAAGGAGCTTAAGAACCAGGAGCGCTGATGTCCAAGGACAGAAGATGGATGCCCCACTTGGGCAGAGAACAAATTTGACCTCATTCATTTTTGTTTGATGCAGGCCCTCAACAAATTGGATAATGCACATCAGCATGGTTGAGGGCAATCTTCTTTACTCAGTCTAAGGACTTAAATACAAATCTCTTTCAGAAAACCTCTTTCAGAAACACCCTCAACAGACACACCCAGAAACAATGTTTCACCGACATCCCTTAGTCTAGCGGTGAAACATAAAATTAGCCATCACAGTAGGTAACAGTTTAAAATGAGCAGGTGGAGAGGGTGTGGAGAAAAGGGAACCCTCTTGCACTGCTGGTGGGAATGTAAATTGAAACAGCCACTGTGGAGAACAGTATGGAGGTTCCTTAAAAAACTAAAAATAGAACTACCGTATGACCCAGCAATCCCACTACTGGGCATATACCCTGAGAAAACCATAATTCAAAAGGACACATGTACCCCAATGTTCATTGCAGCACTATTTATAATAGCCAGGTCATGGAAACAACCTAAATGTCCAACAACAGATGAATGGCTAAAGAAGATGTACATATATACAATGTAATATTAGCCATAAAAAGGAATGAAACTGGGTCATTTGTAGAGATATGGATGGGCCTAGAGTCTGTCATACAGAGTGAAGTAAGCCAGAAAGAGAAAAACAAACATCATATATTAACACATTTATGTGGAATCTAGAAAAATTGTACAGATGAACCTATTTGCAGGGCAGGAATAGAGATGTAGACGTAGAGAACGGACATGTGGACACAGGGGGAAAGGGAAGGTGGGATGAAATGGGAGATTAGGACTGACCTATCTACACTACCATGCCTAAAATAAATAGCTAGTGGGAACACGCTATAAAGCACAGGAAGCTCAGCTTGGTGCTCTGTGACGACCTAGATGGGTGGGATGTGGAGTGGGGGGTTGGAGGGAGGTCTAAGAGGGAGGGGATATAGGTATACATATAGCTGATTCACTTCATTGTACGGCAGAAACTAACACAACATTGTAAAGCAATTATACTCCAATAAAAGAAAAAGAAAAGAAAAGAAATAAATAAAATGGGCAGGTGAGGGAATTCCCTGGTGGTCCAGTGGTTAGGACTCGGTGCTTTTACTGCTGTAGGACTGGGTTCAATCCCTAGTTGGGGAACTAAGATCCTGCAAGCCACGCAGCATGGGCAAAGTAAATAAATAAATAAAATGAACAAGTGAAAGAAGTCTTTGGTGGCAAAAAAAAAAAAAAAAAAAAAGAATTTACTGTAATACTCCATTTCTCTGTAATTTTGATGAGTGAGGCCTTTCACTTTTATCTGTCTTCCTAAAGGAGGATGTCATCAGCAAATCTAGGGGCATACACAGCATACCCAGTTGAGCATATTTTCTTGCAGAGTACATTTCAACTTAAAAAAAAAATCTAGTTCAGATATTCCAATCATTTTTTGAAGTTATTGTTCCTAATTTGCATTGGTTATCATTCCTTCTCCACCTCCTTCAAAAATGTTTTGTGGCCTTGGGTATGGTAGGGATGAGTTGATTGGTTCTTTTTTTTTTTTTTTTTTTGGCTGCGTTGGGTCTGTTGCTGCACGCGGGCTTTCTCGAGTGGCAGCGAGTGGGGGCTACTCTTCGTTGTGGTGCGTGGGCTTCTCTTTGCAGTGGCTTCTCTTGTTGCGGAGCACGGGCTCTAGGCACATGGGCTTCAGTAGTTGTGGCTCGCGGGCTTAGTTGCTCCACGGCATGTGGGATCTTCCCAGACCAGGGATTGAAACTGTGTCCCCTGCACTGGCAGGCAGATTGTTAACCACTGTGCCACCAGGGAAGTCTGCGGGTTTCTTTTTAATTAAGGCCATCTCTATAACCTTGACGCATGGACAAACAGAAAAAGGCCAGATACATTTATTTACTGTACAAACGGTACAAATCCAATTAACATGTATTTTTTAAAATATCTGCCAGGTACTATGTTAATAGTATAGGTATTATTAGTTGCATAGTTGCATCCAGCAGTCCTTTATTCTCATTCCCTGGGGAGTGAACAGCAAGTCATATGTATTCCATAGCATAAAGACTGGGTGTAAAAAAATCACCCAGCTTTCCAAGACACCTAGTTTAGATACATTTTGCACAAATAAAACATAGTTCATATCTTTGCCTGTGCTATTTCCAGTCCAGGAGCCATGTTCTCAAGAACATACTTCTGATGTCAGTCCAATGACTAAGATAAACCTCTATATCACATAACAGTCATTGTGTCCCTGGATCCAAGAACTGCACTCTGACTTCTTTGGCCTGTAAATTCCCCCAGGGTAAAACCAGGGCAGGACAAGGAAAAGTTGGAAGTGGCTGCATAAAGATGCCTTGACCTTGGATATCGTAAGAGAGAAGGGTAGAATTCTCTGACACCTGAGACCTCGGGCTACAGCTTAACCCTGGTTGTTGTGAACTGCTGGAAGAATTAGTGCTATGGTTAGAAGATGCTCTATATTTCACTGTGCCACCATACTCAAAGGGCTGAGTCTATGCATGTATGTAAGCCTCTTTTTGAGAATTAGATGTAAAAGAATTTTGAATTTTCATTTGTCTCAGTGCTTGCCTCTCAAGTTCCAGTGTAACAGAGACTTATTAGGATGCTAAATAGCTATGCTACATAAGGAGAGTTTGGGGGTGTTGTTTTCCCCAATCTAAAGACATCACATCCACTCACTGGCTTCCACCACCAAGAGGCTAGGCCCTATGTTGAACTGCTATTATGCACACTTAGCTGGCTTCCAGTTTCCTCCGAATCTTCTACATTCTAAAAACTAATTTTCAGCAATACCCTTCTATTATGTTATTCCCTGCTCAAAATTATTCACAGGTCCCTATTTCTCATTACTTCAAGGCAAAACTTTTCATAAAATCCCTGTCCTATCTACCCTCCCACTCTACTGTGCCACTCCACTTGGCCTCACCATTTTAACCTAATTTACCATAATTTCCTCAAAATATACAACCTGAACTCTAGTCAGGACACAGTTTTCATCTTCACTTCCATTCCACTCAAGTGCCTATGCCATTCTTGAAGAGCCAACTGACAGAGAAAAATATAATATTTATTCATGACTTATATACCTGTCACTTTGCATAAAATATTGCTAACCTCACAGCAACCCTATTTTATAGATGGGAAAACTGAGACTCAAGATCCCAAGATCATATAACTAGCAATAAACTGTCTGCAATTCATCCCACCTCCTTTGATTTCAGCACCTTGCCTATGCCACTGTAATTTAGCACATTATTGTGTACGATTTTGTTTAACTGTATCCTTGCCTTCCTCATCACAATGGTAAGCATACAAGGACCATGTAGTATCTTTACAGCACCAAGCATACAGTAGTGCTAAATGAATACTTGCCGACTGATTTTATATATGTCTACATATACTGACACCCAGTACTAAGTGTTAGACTATTTCAGGAGCCTTGGGACAGAGTATGTTACAGCTAGAAAACCATATATGAGTAATGAAAAAAGAGCTGTAACTGACTGTGTCGAGCTTTGCCATTACTCCTGTCTCAATTCATCCTCTCTAGAAAATAGGCTTAGAGAATTGGTGGCATTACATGAGCCCTCAGGGCTCTATTGAGCATGGATAGTTCATCTGTTACTCTAGAAGCATGGCAGATATTGTTCTAAGGACAGGTTCACAATTTTTTTTTTTAATTTAATTTTTTTTTTTTATACGTCAGGTGGTTCACAATTCTTTATCCGAGAGCTTTGAGGGTATATGTGTTTTGGAAATCTGTATCTTTCATATTTTAGAGAGCAAATATATGTTTATGCTATACATTGTATAACTCCCTCTATAGGATCTGAGTCAGCATCTAAGATCAGACACATCTCTGCTTCCCATCAAGTGGAATGAAGATGACAGCCTTGACTCAGGGTTTGCCGCCAAATAATTTGCTGCAAACTTTTGAGAAAATTTGTGGTTTTTACAGCTTTCTGGATTTCAGAATTGTGGACAAGGGATTTTGAACATGTAACTGAGATGTACTGATTCATTTAATCTCTCAATAACTTGAGATACTATTATTTTGGAGCTGAAGAAACTGAACCACAGAAAGGTTGTATAAGGTGTCCAAGGTCACATGGCTAGGAAGCAGCAGAGCCAACGTTTGAACCTAGACTGTCTGACTCCAGAACCTGTGCTTTTCTCCACCAAGAGTACTGCCTCCCCAGAGGACTTTGCAAATCACCCTAGCCTAAGTCTCACCTACTGTTTATGTGACCTTGAACAACTGTCCTAGCACACTGAATGCCAGTTTCCTCCATTGTTGCTGTGAGTGAAATGTAGATGTCAGCTGGAGTCTTTTACCCCAGGACAGCTAGACCAGATAGTCTCGAAGTCCCATTCCTGATTTGCCTAAAGCCTGCTCCAAGATTTCTGCAAGTTTTAGAGGCTTATATTCTCATTGTCACAGTTGGCTTCTGCTTCTGCTAAATCAATTCACATTATGAATCATTATGAGTCATCTCAGCATCTTGTTTTTGTAAAGGACGATGTGGACTCATATGTGAAACTCAGCTCTCCCTCTCAAGAAGACAAATATGTTTAGACGGTTGATATTTCTCCCGTTCTCAAAAGTCTTTTAGTCACTTCCCCACAATTCCACATTGCCCTAGCTTCTCCCTGCCTTCTCTCTTTCCCCTCCTTTCTCATTTCTTCCTTTCTCCTCACTCATTCTCCTGCCCCTTCCCTCCCTTCTCTCCCTCTTCCTTTTCAGAGCAAAACCAAATTCCTCTTTTTTTATTCCTCCCAGCATTTAGTAATTTTTTTCTTGGCCTCGGCTTTTGCTCCTTATGCCTTCAAGGTATCATCTTCTCCCAGTGAATTATCGAAGTGTTTTCTCACACAAAGGCAGCTCCTTTTCTAAGAGTTCCTTCCCTTTTGTCACCCTGTGATGTCCAACCTAAATGTCACCTCCTCCCTTTCTGCACCCAGCCATACTGACAGACTCTCCTCTACACTTCCCAACCCCCAGTCAATGGCATTTGTGTTTCTGGCTTAGCTACTCAAACTTAATTGTCTGGTATGCAAATACCATGGCTACCCTAAAGCTGAAACTTCTTTTAATTACTTTCAGTGCCTACTACCAGGTTTTATTTTTAGTAGGTGTTCAATAACTACTAGAATAAATCTGACAGTGTACCAAAAGCTAGGACGCAACTAATATATTCACTCAGTGATCACACAGTTAATAGGAACTGCAGTCTGTAACACTTGTCTTCATATTACCATGAGTGAAGGAAATTACCGGAGTTGAGGTTTCAAAGACAACTGTAGTGCTTTAGTCAGGAAGATATATCAGATGATAGCCAGGGAAAATGTATTATATAAATCCTCACGCTGAGTGAAATGTAATTCAGCCTTGACCAAAAGACATAAATAGCTCAGCCTTGATTATAAATTCATACCCAACCCATAAATGAGAATCTGAGAGGTTTCTTTACAACTTAGGGTCAGTGATGCTGAATATGCTCTAGATAAAAATTTTCTGGCAGAAAAGCTTTGTCATACCAGGTGTTACCAGCATTTAGGACAGCTTAGCACATCAACTACTTGCTGACTGAGTGGATGAATGCAAAAAGAAATGTAAAAGACCTATAGCACTGGTGGCAGAGGTATTGAACACTGCCTGTTGCCCTGCCCTTACCTTCCTCCTTGGCCATGTGTCCATTACAGGAGAAAGAGACCGGAATTCTAATCTCTCAACTCTATCCTAAACCCCTAAATATATGACCATCAGCAATTAATTTAATTTTTCTAGGCTTGGTTTTATCACCTGTAAAATGAAAGCCTTGGGTTAAATGACCTCTAAGGTAGGTCTGAATTGCTTATATGAATATATAGTAGTTGTTTTTAGAAAATACAGATACATGGAAATAAACACTCAAACATTGTAAAAGCATGTAAGTAAAAATCTTCCCTGTGCCCCATTTCCAAGTCTTTTTCCTCAGAAGTCCTTTTGAACGAATTCTGCTTTATTATTCTAAATCATATGCTTATGCCTCTATTTCCTAATTTATTTACTCTAAATAATACCATCTATCTTTGCACTCTTCAAGACAAAGAATTTACTACCTTCTCCTGTATTTTAATTATAGGTATGAATATTTTAATGATTTATATCCATTTTCCTTGTTACTTTAATAGACTTAAAGCACTGGGTTTTTTTTCAAAGCACTGTTTCTTAATCCATCAATTTCAAGTAGTATCCTGACCCCCCACTAAGTAAATTAGTGTTCCCTTTGCTTTCCTTCACTTCTCCTCCCCCTGAATTTCCCAGCTCCTGTCATTTAATTACTTTTTTTTCCACCAAAATCATTACTTTTATATTGTCCAAAGTTATAATGTTTAAATTCTCCCTTGTAACTATGGCGGTCTTTAATGCTTTTTCTATAGATTAATTCTGAAAACTGGAAGCCAGTAAGGTATAATTATGTGAATATTTCTTACTGCAAAACTAGGTAGTGTGCTTGGATGTGCAGAGGAAGATGCAGTCCTATGTCACCAACCTGGGCCACTTGAAGAGGAACGCTCCAAGCATCAAAGTCACAGTGATTCTTTTATTACACTCCATATGTTGCTTGAAATCATTTGACATTGTAGCTTGCTTCACATTACGAATAGCTCTCATTTCTAAATACCCTCAAACTTGAAATTTAGCTTGGTAGTTCTCAAACTTGGCTGGAGTGTGGCCTGAGCATCTGGGTTTTTAAATTTTGGTTATTCCAATGAGTAGCCAAAGTTGAGGATCCTGACCACTAATATCAGTCGTGTCTGTGGAGTCAAAGGTAATGAAATATATTGAGCCCTTTGAAAGCAAGAGCAGAAAGTAAAACCTGATACAAACTGAAGGTTTGTAGAACATTTTATTTCTTTTTTGGTTGCAGCAGTCTCCTTCATAACCTACCACTTCCAGAACTGTTTAATAAGACACAATTCTCTGCACTCAGCTTATGAGGTGTTTCATTTGGTTATCTGGATGGAGAGCTGATACTGTTTTAAAGTTTATTCTTTTTTCAGATGGATACTGTGGGCCATGGGGAGCTGGAAGTGCTGTAAGGAAATCACTGTGTGAAATTTCATCAGATCCTTGATATTCAGACTTAGGTTTCAATAACTGATTTTTCTCCTTGTGTCTAAGAATTTAACATGCATTGTGTTTCCAGTAGTTCCAACCTAATTTTGTCTAATTTCCAGGGTCAGTCGAAAGGTTGTTGTTTCCTTTCTGCCCTCCTACCAAGACACCTAGAAGCACCAGAGCCTGGCTGGTCGGCCTCAGATTCTAGTAGGTATAGCAGGCTGTGAAGAGCGACTGGGTGGAAGCAGCACCAGAAGAGCCCGTGTGAACATACTGTCCTTTGGCTGCCTGGCAGTTAGCCTAAAAAACAAGTGTGATAGAGGAGACCGAGTTAGAGCAACCCCCTGCTTGACCCTCTTTGCTTCTCATTTGAAACCAGCTTCACCTTCATGTGGGTTTTCTCTGTACAGTGATTTTGCTAAATATTGCTGCTGATACCATTCCTTTCCTTCTAAAATGTTACTTCCTTTTTTAATCCCACTTTTCTGAGCATTTCTCAGGCAAGCCTGAGGTTTGTGTTACTGAGAAGGTTTCTTTTTAGTACTAACAATATTGCAACAACAATACTAGAAATTCAAGTTAAGAAACTTCTCACTCATATAGTGATAAGGAAATGGAAATTTCAGTCCCAGTTTGGGAACCTTGGAATAGTTGAGATAGTCTGCTAGAAAACTGACCAGACATAACGTCAAGCATCAAGCAGATGCAGCTAAAGCTTTACTATAGCAAAAAAAAAAATTTTTTTAATACATTTTCCCTTTTCTACCTATATTTGTCCATAAGAATATGTAATTTTTATGTAGTTGTTATCATAATATCATTTGATACCCTGTGTAAATTCCAATTGAAGGTGAGTTAAGAATTATGAAACCTGTAATAATACTCAAATGCCACTTAGCAGTACCCCGTCTTCAAGTCACTGTTGCTATTGTCCGATCTCTCCAGGACTTATTTCTACATCTACACTGATTTTCAAAGTTAGGTTTCATGGACTTAAGCGCTTGTTAGAAATGGAAATTCTCTAGCTTGACCCCAGAGCTTCTGAATCAGAAACTCTGTCGCTGGGTCCAGCCACCTGCGTTTTAACACGCCCTTCAGGTGATTCGGATGCATGCTCAAGCTTGAGAACCACAGCTCTAGATGATAAACTCAGCATCCCTTCTTTTGTGTGGATGACCCTTCTGACCCTTACTTTCATAATCCCTCCATCATATTAGCTATATCTTCACCCCCATCAGCCACACACCAGCACGGCCATATCCATCATCATCACAAGATAAAGCACTACCTGTAAAATCTCACACCTCTCTTATGCCCCTGAGATGACTTTTTTAGCTTCTCTGTACACTTCCTTTCCTTTAGTGCCTCATCATCAAACTTCTGGCTACACCTGATTCCTTGCCCAGTCTCCTCTGTCACCAGCAAGCCGAATAAGGCTATCACTCAAATTTTGGTACTGTTTCATCTCCCTGTTAAACTTTGATTCTTCAACCCTGCTCTTTCCCATTTAGGTTGATCTGAATCTTGCTACATGCGTAAGAGAGCTATTAGGAACATTCAGGATCTGAGTTAATGTACCACAAACTCTCATTTCAGCTGCATCTTGCTTGATGCTTGGCCATAACCTCTGGTCAATTTCCTAGCAACTACTTCAACAGCTATTCCAAGTTCCCCACCGTAAATACTGAAACCTCCAATCCCTTATCATTCTCAACAGATGCCCTCACCTATAATCAGTGATCAACCATTGCATCTCTCCACCTCTACAGACCTGATTCCAAACCCATTCTGTTTCTTCTTTCCTATCTCTCCCTCCTTTCTAAGACCTACTCTGCCACCCGTATTTAATATTTAGTCTCATGCAGTACTGTTTCCTCTAAGGCCTTGTCCTCTTCTAATCTTAATCTCTCCTCTGGCTCCTTCTGCTTTACAGTTAAACATGACAATCTCTCCTATCTGGCTAAACTCTAAGCTCCCTGAAGGCAGTGGCTGTGTCTGCTTTGTTCACCCCAGTACTTGGCTCCTAGTAGGTATTCAAAAAGGAATGTTAGTAGCTAAATAAGACCCTTTTTTGTCCTCATTGTTTCTGGTAACCTTTCTGTGTCTTTTCCTGACAAGCGTCTTGAATGGGCACCTTTCCTTTACTGAACCTGTTTTGTTGAGGGTCACTGATACGCCCCTCAATGCCAGTATCAGCCTTTTCTCTGCCTTAATTTTTAACCTCTTTGTAGCGTATTGTTATTGACCCCTTGAAACTTCATTCTGTTTGTTCCCAGAATCCTTGGTCCATCTTAATATAGTACTGCTGCTTGTCTTGGTGGCTTCTCCTCTTCATCTTCCCAAAATAAAACGTGCCCCAGGTTCATTCCTTGGCCCTCTCATCTTCCCTCTAAAGTGTCTCTGTGGAAACTGTCCTTCAATCTACCATCATCAACTGTACTACCAGTGCAGATAATTCAAAACTCTCTGCAGCCTTAACCGTCCTACTCAGCCCTAATGCCACATTTGAAAATGCATGGTAGACACTCTCTGGAGATACCTTCATGGCCTGAAGAAAGCAATGCAAGCAGGCCCCAAGTATGCACTTGATCAAGTAGATAAGAGGTAGTAGCGTCTTACCAGGGCCCGCTTCATAAAAGCCTCCTGGGTTGCCTTCTTGTTTGCAGCCTTGCCACCCCAGGCAGCCAGTGCACTGGCCTGCAGGGCCCGTCCATAAGAGAAACTTAGTTTCCAGGGCTTTGGTAGAGGGCAAAGGTTGATAGCATTGAGGTTGAGAGTAGCATCCTCTTCACTCATGCCACCAGACAAAAAGCAGATGCCTGGAAGGAGAGAAGCCATTCCACTCCACTAGTCCCAGTATGTAACCCTGCTTGAAAAAGCAAGCAAGGAGCCTAAAAGAAATGTAATGTCTCAATCTTTTCTTCAATTGATTTGCATGGGACTAGGTTGGAGAAATTAGTTTGCCTTTGCTGAAGCTAGTTGGACTAAGGAGAGAAGGGCTTTAGTAAATAAGAGGGCAGTGAAATGTTGAGGAAATCAATGGATTGTGTGCATTTGGACAGACTCAGGATAGGTGGTATCATGGAGTTCGAGGGGGAAGCGCTGGCTGCATGTGAGATATCAGAGGTCTGTTTCATGGCTAGAAGCAGACTACTCCTGGACAAATGCAAATGCTTATGGCACTCCTTCAAAGAATAAGGACTAAGACCTCAAGTTAGAGAAGAAAGAAAACCTTACCAGGAACAGCTGCAGGAACAGTACGGTAGAGAGCTGTGACGGTGGCCATTGCCACCTGCTCTGGAGTATACTTCTTGGTGGAGGCATGTCCAGCAGTCACCATGTTGGGCTTCAACAGGGTTCCCTCCAAGTAAACATGATGGTCATTCAGGGCCTTGTAGACAGCAGCCAGGACCTGAAGGACAAGAGGCCCAAATAGGTGAAACCTAGAGCCAGCTGTAGAGTTACCTGACCTTGACACTTCTACAGTGCAGGGACGAAGGATGAAGGAATTCCCATACGTTATTTGGCCAAAGCTTCCCAACCAGCCCCTAGGCTCAGTCAGGGTAATGCCTGCAAACCATAGCCACTGAGCACAGCCAAGCTGGCCTGTCCCTGCTGCCCCTCCCCTAACTGCTCACTGCGTGGACTACCAGCGTGGCTCTGCTTCCTAGAGGCCCTTCACTCCTTCCTTCCCATTACTCCCTTTGGTCAGTCGAACCTGCCTTAATTTAGTTAGTTGGGGACATGTAAACTGGCCTCCATTCTCCATCCCCATAGAAGCTGAGTGATCATAAAAATATACATTTTAGAGACAGAAGTGCTTTCAGATCTCATTTCAGTCCACCTCATTGTGCAAGTGGAGAAACTGAGGACTCTCTTACTTTCTTACAGATATATTGTGGCTAATTTAGAAAGTCACATGTGAAAAAATTACTTTCTAATTATATTGTCTCATGGGAGCCTCAGCCTATTTTAAAGTTTCTTAGTTTAAACATAATGGAACTGAGGTCCAAAAAGATAATATGACTTGCCCCAGGTCCCACAGCTGGGAACGTGGATGCTCAAACCCTAATCTTGGTAACGCAGATCCTGGGGTTTTTCATAAGGAGTGTGCCATGTGCCAAAAAATGTACAAGGTTTGATAATACCTCTTTACCTTCTCAGTGCTACACAGTGATTCTAACTGTAGAATACCTCATATATGACAGCAGATATATGTTAAGTAACAACTGTTGTTTAAAACAGATTTTTCAACTGGCATTGGGACCTTTATATTTAAGACTTACCTTCTCAGTAACATACTGGCAGTGTTCCATGTCATGGTCTCCATCAGCAATTACCTCTGGTTCAACAATGGGTACTAGCCCATTCTAAAAAGGAAAAAGGAGCGGACAGAATGAAGCTCTGTTCACTAGGATCCTTTCTTTAAGAAGATATTTAACAGTTGTAATTGGTACAAGGTTGAAGCTCTTATGGAGATATACCATATAGATGACTTAAAGGCAATGAAATTTAATGGGATGTCTAGTAAGCATTTGTGGCTTAGCCAAAAAAGAACAGTGAGGGAAAAAAAGTTCTCCTGGAAATGGGGTAAAATAAATTCAATTTATTTTCTTAATTTCTATATCTTATTCTAGAGACTAATCTAGCTAAATCAGAACCTAGCTGTCACCCTTTTAGGGCCGTCAAGCTTAAATCACCAATAAAGATGCCTCTTGTATGAGTTAACTAAGGAATTCAAGCAGAGTTTACAATTCTGACTGGGAGGCTCCAGGTACCCAGAACTCAGGTAACCTCAGCATAGCACCCGCACAAGCAAATCAGACTTAACCTGGATCCCAGAGACACTTCAACATATGTTGGAAACTTTAGCATCAAGCTACCATCCTCCAAGAAATTATTTGAATTGGGACCAGATCAAAGCTGTCACCCTTGAGCTGGGGACTTAAGAGGATCATGTCCTTGGACACGGTGGAGCATAGACAAGCAAATGCCCTGCCCTCAGGAGCCTATGCTTTTAAGACTCAGCTTACAGTGCTTTGGTAGAGGGCTACACTTGATGGCATTTGCCTTTTGGACTCATAGTTGACTTGTGGAACCAAATCTTACCCTAGTACACCTAGTAAAAGCAGTGAAAAATGCCATCAGGACATACTGGTGAGAGAAAAGGAGGGGGATCATGTGTGGTTACAGTAAAATTAGAAAGACGGGCTTTGAAGAAAGCTTTCGCTTCCTGTATTTTAGCCCAAGGGGAAGGAAAAGCACCTGCTGACAGATGCTGGCATAGCGGGCCAGGGTGTTGGCATTTTCCTGGATAGCAAGGTGGGATGGACACTGGTTGTCAATCTTCAGCACAGCACGCCACTTCCCAAAGTCAGCGCCATCTTTCTTATACTGAGCACAGCGTTCAGAAAGGCCATCAAGCCCTGCAAGTCACGAGAGAGAAAGGCTTCTTTGCACCCCTGACCCCTGGGGTTGCTGATAAAGTGAAGTTCACCCTTGGCTTAGCTTTCAGTCATACAGCTTGAGGACCCAAGACATCCAGGCAAAGAAACATTACATCCAGCAAAGAAATGAACATCCCAGTACTGAGCCAAAAGACCTGGGTTAATAAATATGGTTTTGATATATAATACATATTGGATAAGAAGAAAAAAAGGAACTAATATTTATTTAGTACTTACTTTGCTCCAAGGCATGATTCTAGGCATTTTGCACACCTTATCTCATTTAATAATCATAACAAACCTAATAGTTGTTATACTGTTATGACCTAATAGTCATATTACACAACCTTCATAGTTGTATATTCATTTTACAGATTTGGAAACTGAGGCTCGGAGAGGTAAAGTAACTTCACCAAGTTTGACAGAGCTGGGATTCAAATTCTGCTTAGCTAATCCAATGCTATGGTTTATACTTGTCTACTTGGGCAGTGATGTACCTTGCAAAATTATCTAAGCAGTAAGTGATGGAAGCAGCATTCAAACCCAAGTGTGTCTGATCCTACAGCTTGGACTCTTTCCTCTCTACTGCTGCTGGATTTTTCTAAAATAATATCCCCAAGTATAAAATATCTTCTCTGTGCAAGACACTGTGATAAGCACTCTATGTGCATTGTCTAATCCCCACAACTATTCTGCAAAGTAGATATTGTTATCCCATTTTAACTGAGACTCAGAACATTTAAGTGACTAGCCTGAGGGCACACAGTTACTAAATAGAGGAGCTGGGGCTGAAGAACAGGTGTGTGGCTCTAAAACCAGTGTGATGATTCATATTTTGTTTTCCCTCAATCACTTCTTTGCTTCCTTCATTTCTGGCATATACTGGCATGATTCATATCAGTGGGCAATATCCTTACCTTGAATGGTGGTTTCCTTGTTTGTTCCTGCAAGGGGAGCACCTCCTTGGTCTAACTGTGAATATAAATAATTAACAAGTAACTAGCAGGTGTCAGGTATCCCAGTAAAACACAAGCAGAGCCCCTGGTGCTACATATTAGTTCTCATCTTTCACAAACCAAGGAGTTGAATTAGGAAGGTATTGTATATTAGGCATTGAGGAGACACAACTCAGTCCATAGCAGAAGGGAAGTTACCTGGAAAGAACAATGTAAGAGTGTCAACCCTAAGAGGAGGGAAAGTACAGAAAGCACAGGGCTGGAGCTTGGAAAGTAAGAAGTAATCTTATAGTACCTGGGATGCAGAGGTGCCATATAAAAGCCACTTCCTTTAAATTATTCATTCATTTATTCAAGAGACATTTATTGAGCACTGCACATGCCAAGCCCTATGCTATTACAGGAGATAAAAAGAATAAGGATGCAGCCTCTACTCTCAGCATAACAGAGGCTAAGGTCATGAGCCCAAGAGGTAGACAGTCTGGGCCTGAACTGGCTCCAATTTTGCCTTGCTGTGGGCAAGTTATACTACTTGTAATTCTGTTTTCTAACCTCATCTCTAAAATAGGGATAATAACTGAGTTTACCTCCAGAGGTTGTGAGGAGGAGTAAATGAGTGCTTGGAGTTGTAAGCACTTGACAGATATTAATGATCACTCTTGAGATGTTCACATAGTTTTGGAAGACCCAGTTACAACAGAACAGCAAGTGTTTTAACAGTAATAGCTATCATGAACTAAATAATAAGGGTGTGACAGGAACCGTTTTACAAACTCATTTCATCCCTATAAGAACCTGATGAGGAAGGTACTATTATTCCCATTTTAGAAATGAAAAAATTGAGACACAAAGAGATTAAGTACCTTGTAGAAAAATGGTTGAAGGAAGAGGGTACTGGAAAGGTCTAGAAGAGGCTCTGGTTCTCAGTGGGAAGGTGATGATGGAAAGGAGTGAGAAGAGCAGTTAGATGATGAGAGTGGTCCTCGTGTTGGCCCTGACCCAGCCACTGTGTTGGGAGTGTGCCTCTGGTGAGGTGGGAGCGAGATGTATTCACCTTGATTCCCACCACGATCCCTTTTTCCTTGAGGATGTCTCTGAACAGCTTTCCCTGGCTGTCCTTCTGGTAGAGGGTCTCACGGAAAAGGATCACGCCCCCGATGCTCTGGCTGACGGAATCATCCACGGTGAAGAGGATTTCGCGGAACTGCCGGCGGTTCTCTTCAGTGTTCTCCACCTTGATCCTCTGCAGGCGGCTCCCCATGGTGCCTATGTGGGCGAGTAAAGGCAGCATAAGGAGCAAGCCAGGGCTTCCCTGCCGCCCTCCTCCATGCCAGCTAGTGACCCTCACCAGGATGGACAGCAACACTCTCTTTTTTATTCAGATCATCAGAGCTCCTGCCTCGATTTTTGTCTCCGCAGGGAAAGACTGTTGCTGCTTTCAGGATGCTGATGAGGAAGTGCATGGGCTGGGCATGTCAGGGTCAGGGTGGAAGCCACCATAGGGTCCAAGTGGGGCTGCACGGCCCTCAGGCCTCTCTGGCTCTCCCCTGGTCCAGCCCTGATCTGACTGGATATACAGACAGTGGAAGGAGGGGTAGGGCAGGCTCTTGACTTCTCTGGCTTCTATAATTTTATGGTGGGCCATGCAGGCCTACTGCAGCTCCCCCTTGTGCCATCCTGAGCTGCTCTCAGTCACAAGCTCTGCCCTGTTCTTGATGTAGACATTTCCCTGCTCTCACTGCCCTTCCTTGGCTGACTTTACACTGACTTCTCATTAGCGGCAGAGGTCTCATCCTGCTTACTGAGTTCCTGGCCTTGCTACAGCTTGGATTCAAATGATCCCTGGCAAGGGGGTCTTAAAATGGAGGGCTTGAGCCTGTTTGCTTGGTCTTCAGAAATCTACCTTCTGGAATGACAAGACGCAAAAGGTCTATGCTTACTGAGTCTTCCACTCCCACTCCTGTGTATATAAACCTTTACTTTCTCTGAGAGGAAAGAGAATATGATTATCAAGTTGCCTTTGCTAAGTGTAGAATCAAGAGTATGGTTGTCGTGTCATGTTTCTTGCACTCACCTACAGACTCATCTGCAGCCAGGATCCCCTTCCCATTGGCAACAATGCGCTGGGCAA
Organism: Balaenoptera borealis; assembly: GCF_965194805.1. Lineage (NCBI taxonomy): Eukaryota > Metazoa > Chordata > Mammalia > Artiodactyla > Balaenopteridae > Balaenoptera > Balaenoptera borealis. Next base: position 92,066,753 of record NC_138865.1, read on the forward strand.
TTTCTGAGAGCTCCTTCTTCTGTTCTGAAGTGAGGGCTGGAAATTGGTAGGCCATGGTGACAGGGCTGGAAAAGAGTGCAGGAGAGTTAGTTGTGAACGGAACTGTGGGTCGCTTAAATGGACTCATGACCAAGACAGTAGGTGTGCAGAAAAGCTCCATAGGCCCCTCTGACATTTCTGGCCCATTTCCACAACTGGCTAAACAAATGAGGTCTGTTCTGTTTTGGTTTTTTCCCCCTTAAGCCTAAGTATTTGCGATTAGCTATAATGGATGAAGGTGGGATAACAAATTTCATGGTGATCCTGAAAAGAATGCCTTTCAGGAAACTTTTGGGATCACTGATCCTGAGACCGAACCAGCTAATGAGTATCCACTTATATCTGACAAACAGAGGGCATGGCAGTAATTGACTATCTCTTTATTCTATGGATTCCTGGTACCATCAGGGCTCGGATGGCTTGAGGCCAGGACAGTGAGGCTTTCAGCCTCTGCGGCCATTCCTCACTTTGCTCTGTTAGCCTGTAGTCCCCCCAGAGTATTCTCTAGGCAGCAAGCTTGAGAGGAGAAACCACTATTTGCCCTTGAATTTAACCTCCCTTCAACTTTGAGACATAGAGGGTGGCGTGTGTCTCCTTTTTCTTATATTCAGCCACCTATGAGACCGTTTGGGGCAGATGCGGAGGATTTTCCCTAAGCATCTCTGGGCTGGAGATTCCCATTAGCTCTAAGGATGCCGATGTCATATGTTGATTCCTGCTCCAGTAATTCACAGCTTCACTGCTTTAGCAAGGAGAGACTGGCTCAAAGAGCCCCTACCCAAGCAAGCTCTTAGCAGTGGTCATCTGAAGGGGATCATTGCTCCTGCTCGGCTGCCACTTTGGGCTAGTCTTGAAAATGCAAGCTCACAGGACTCTTACCTTGGATATTAGAAAAAATGGTTTTGCATAGGTTGGATTATCAAAGAAAAAAAATGGTAATAAAGATTATCTTGAGCAATTTCCTATCCAACTCTTTGGCCTCTTCCTTTCCCCAGTCTCCTCTCCCCTCATACACTCATACACAGGGTAGATGCCCTGTGTCTGCTTTCTACTTTCTGAAAGCCAAGGGACACCTCAGTTCTCTTTCGATCCATTCAACAATGAGGTAACCAGGACAGGTATTATCTTCATTAATTAATGGACAAGCTAAGACTCTGAGAAGTTAACTGACTTGTCTAAGGTCCCAGCTAGGATGAGGCAGAGTCCCCCACCCAGTTCTCCTTCTCATGGCAAATTGATGTCTTCAAATTTTCTGTATCCCTTCAAGGCAGGCTCTCAGAACTCTGTCCCTTGATATGAGAAGTCAATGGCTACTGAACTAATTCCTGAGAAGGTATAACTAATGGCGCTCTTACTGTGGCTACTCTCACTTCAATACTTAACCCCAAGGAATGGAACCACGATGCTGTCATTGGGGTACCAGGACAGGCTAGTGGGCAATGATTTCTAAAGAAGATGATTTTCCAAGGCCCTTCACATCCCAGCCAACTGAAGATAGTATTTCTTCTGTTTATATACTAATTCCTAAATTGTAGTCAGGAACTGTTAGCTTTGGACCTGACTACCAGATCTTCATGGCAGATAAAAGCCAACCTGAGGTTGGTAACCTTCAGGCCAGAGTACAAATTTTCTCTCTCAGTTTAGATATTTGCACAAAGCAATTGACAACTACCAAAAAAATAATGATGTCTCCTTAATGAAACAAAAGGAAAACATAGCCCAATAATAGCAAATGATCATTTATTGCCAAGCACTCTGCTAATCGCTTTACATGCACTATAAAATTTATTCCTCACAATAATCTCAAAAGGTAGTCAGACTTCCCCCTTCCCCCACCCTCTGCCATATAATAGATAAGGAAAGAATATAAGACAGTTTAATTATTTGTCCAAGGACAAATAGCTAATAAGGCACAAAGTTGGGATAAAGGGCAGTACTCCCTCTTTCAAGTAAAGAGTGAGACTGGTGAAAGGAATTGGCCTTTGGATGACTCTAATGTCCTCGATGACACCCCCAGAGTACCCAAAATCCTTGGGCTGTGGATCATTATCCCCACATCACATTACCAATTCATAAATATCTGACACGTTCACGTAGAAGTAGATCAGACAGACCTGGGCTCAAGGACCAGCTCTGCCTCCTCTTCACTGGGACCATGGGCAAGGTGGTAAGTTCTCTGAGTCTTAGCTTACTATGGATTAAATGGCTATAATATCTGCTCTGGTTGTCTCACTGCCAAATGGATCACACGTAACCTGTGAGCACCCTGCTCATTGTAGTTGCTCAGCATATATTTGCTGAATCGCATGATAAACATGAAGATGCTTATCATTATGCATTATGAAAATGTCAGGTATCAGTATTTCTCTCTTTTTTAATTTAAAAAAGTAATTGCCTAAGGGACTTCCATATTTCTGTTTACTACCAAGCTATTTTCTTCAGTCTGAGTGTGCTGACTCAACCAGAAAAAAAAAAAAACAGAGAAAAGGTCAAATTGAACCAATACTGTTTATGAGAAGTTAAACTTCTACAGAGGGATTAAAGTTCTGTACCACATCAGCACAAATGTTGCTTTCCTGTTAATCATAAAACAGGGTCACAGGCCACTGTTCACCACTGGAAGAGAGGAGGCCAGCTGGAAGTGGGCAATGATAGAGAACGATTTCTGTGCCCCTAAGCCTCTGCTTACTGAGGTCTCAAGCCAACTTTTTAAAAAGTGTGACAGGAAGTTGTTCACATTATATGATTAAGTAAAAAAATAAAGCAAGTTTCAGAAAAGTATGCAATACATAATATCACCCTTTTTTTAGTTAAACAAATGGTATACACACATACTGTTCATGGGTCTATATAAGCAGATAATAACCACACTGAGGTTACTCCTGGGGAATGAAACAGGGTGGGGTGACTCACAGTTCGCTTTATGGATTTTTTGTAATGTTTGATTTCTCAGTGAGTAAGTTTATATACTACATTATTTACTATACATAATATATTAACAGGTAATATTGATATATATGCAAATCTGGGAGAAGGTTGCGAGTACAAACATATATGAATAGAGGGCCACCACAGAAAAACAGAGCTACAAGTGATCTCAGAGATATCTGTATCAACCCTGCTAACTTTAGAGATGAGGAAATTGAGGCCCAGGAAGAATACGTCTGATGCCCCTTCTAAGTTGTGATGTTTCAGGACTGTAAATCACATCCTACTGGCTTATGACTTGGAATTCTTTTCCCAATCCTTCTTTAGCAGAATAACAGATGAAATCCTATAGTATAATTCTTTCTGCCTTCTTTGAAGAGGTTCTGTGAAAATATAATAATTTGTAAAATACCAATATTTAACTCCTGGAGAAATATAAGGGAGTAGAGAATCCATTTGCTTCTCCACGTACAAGGCAGATGGATTTTCAAGAAGACATGAAGGGCTTATTCACTGAAAGCCCATGATTGTCAGGCACTGCATGCAGCACTTTTTTATAGACAGATGCAGGAAGATGCCCACAGCTTCGTTCATATCTGATGCCACAGTGGTAAGCACAGTGAGATTCTCTAGAACAGCCTGATCCCTGGAGCCTTTGAACACACATGGAGCAGCTCAGAAAGAGACCTGAGTGTTGCTCTTTCCTCTAAACTGGCACCTAAGCCAAAGGAGCTCCTAGGTTTACAGCAACTACACTCCATTCCCTGCCCCAGCACCTCAGGTCTAGTGTGGGCCTGGGTTGTCTGCAGATGAGCCTTGGCTAAAGTGATGGTGGCAGCAGCGCTAGAGTCCCTGCTGGATCCACATTAGCTAACGGAACCCTAGGTAACTATGTAAAGAGAAGTTTATTTTAAAAGGCAACATATCCTCACCTATTCTTCAGATAGTAGAACAAATGTACCAAAATACATCAGCAGCTTTTGATTCCAAATATCTTAAGCTGTAGGATCTTCAGAGTAGGAAATGTTAAAGAAAGTATCAAACAAGGGAAAGGTTTGACAATTCATAATCAAAGGACGACTATACTCTGTGATGCCTGTTCCATTTTCTCGTTTGAGCAGTGCGTGAAGACGAAGGGCAAAACAGGCCAAGAGTTCATTTCTGTGACAAAGAAACTTCAGTGCTAGTCCTAGTAGGTGTGGGAAGAGAATGAAGAAAATGACATAAGGCGATAGATATGTAAATAAATCATCGGAATAAGCAGTTGTTATGGAGGGAGTAGAAATGAACAGGAATCTCAAACATGAGTAGAACCCAACCAAACAGGAGTATTCAAGATGTTTTTCCTGCGCCAAAGCCTCAGAAGAGCCCTCCTACAGGTAACACTGGTAACTGGCAACAATCCTGAGCGTTTGCCACCACTCAAAGAGCCAGGGGAGGTAGGGAGAGAAACAATCATTTCAGCAGATCACCACGTTTTCAGCCACCATCCCATTTTCCCTGAAAACAAAAGCAAACAAACTTTCCCCTTGCCAGGCTTAGCGCTATCATTAACCCCTGACTCCCTGGTGCAGTCCTGAGAGAAAAAGGAAGTTCTTTTACTTACAGTTGGAGAGAGGAGAGTCCTCTTAGATCTATCAGAAGCTGTGGATGAGGCAGCAGCTGCCAAATAGGATGAATCTTCAGGAACACACAGTTTTTATAGACTTCTCACCCAAGGGTTTTTTTTTTTGTTTTTTGTGTTTTTTTTAACTTTTACCCTCCCCTTCCCACCTTGGCCTGGTAGAGAGGTGTTTAACCAATAACTCTGATTGGCTCATAAACAGCCAATCCTTCTAATCATGCTCACGCACTCTCTGTACTCACAGAATGTTAAAGCTGTAAGGGACGTCTGGAGACCTTGTAGTTCTCAATCCAGACTCTTCATTTTACAAGTGAGGAAACGGAGACACAGAGGATTAGGATCAGTAACGCAGTGAGTGGATGACTGGGCTCTGGAGTCCACCAAGGAAAACTGGGAGGCACGTTAGCTTAGCTCCAGCACTTACTACACACATTACCTTGGTCAAGTATTTTTCACTTCTCTGAGCCTGAGTTTCCTCCTCTGTAAAGTGGGATCTGAATGTCACAAGAGCATTAAGTGAATTTATAAAGTACTTGCATACAGGAGGCATTCAAAGATCCTTCCCAATTCCCCCAAACCAAGCTGGGCTCTCTGATGTTTTTAATGTCAGAACACAGTATCTTTTACTCTATTCTCATTCTCTCCCAACCTGTACATTTTTGTCTTTAAAGGTGGTAAAAACTAGAATAAAATTTAAAGTGATTGATGCAAGCCATCAACTCCCCTAGTTACAGCACTGTCTAGGTACAAGTTCATTCTACAGGGTTTTTTCTCTGAGCATTAAACCAAAATCTAATTCAAGAAAAGGCAAATAAAAATAGTGTATGCTTCCTGAGGCAAATAATGAAAGAGGCAAATTAAAAATAGTGGGGGAATCTAAGAATAATGGAATGACCATGATCACAGGAAAGTATACATTCTCAGGAACACATTCCTTTGGAATAACCCATAAAATAGGAGAAAAAACCCTAAAAAACCAAAGTGCTCTATGGTATAGAGTGTAACACTATAATGAGTGAAATATCAATGAAATGAAGGAAAAAGAAGCAGGGAGCTGGATTGTCTAAATAGAGTTTAGGCTCAGACAGTTTCTAAAAGTGGACAGTGTTAGACATTGAATGTGATTATTGAAGGAAATTGAAATGTTTGGAGCACAAAACTGAGGCTCATTTGTCTGGGGAAGTTTGGCCAAGGCCTGTCCTAAGGGTAACCGAGCGTTAGACCAGCTGAAGTTCCCGTCAGCTCTCTTGACTCTACCTGCCTCCCCAAGGCACACTTTTTGGTTTCCCCATCTCCACCTGGTGCTTGGTTCATCAGACCAAGATGACTGATCTGGGGACATGTGAGATCTCATCAAATTTGACTTTTGTCAAAGGAGAAAGGAGGAATAAGAGGAGGATGCAGATGAAAGAATGGAGCCTGGGGTTAGTGATCACTGTTGGGGGCCAGGGCTGGGGTGGTCAGAACCATAACTGAAACATTTTACCTGCTGAGAAATGTATGGTAGAAATAATTTTCCTTAGGCTACTAGTACTAATTATTCTTGTTACAACAATGACAACAATAACAATAATAATAGCTCTTTTTTGAAGTTCTATGATGCACCTGGTTCTTTTTATATATGATCTCTAATCTCAGCACCTCTCTGAGGAAAGGTTTATTAGCCCCACTTTCTGGATAAGGAAACTCTGGTTCAGAGAGGTTAAGTAACTCGCCTAGAGTCACAGGACAGGTAGAGGGAGTGCCTGTCTCGCTGCAAGTCAGTGGTCTAAAGCAGAGCTGCTTACATTTTGGTGACCTCAGATTGCAGAGATTAGTTCTTTCCCTCTCCACCTCCCAGCAGCTTATAACCTTGGACGTTAAAACTATATTAATCAGGGAAGAATGACTTGCCTCGGCAAACCTAGAGGGCCCTGATCTGCTGAGCATCGGTGCACGTGAACAGCAGACTGGCCAGGCATGTCCGAGGAGCATAAGTACACCTGTCCCTGAGTGGTGCCGCATGCTGCTGCTCCCATGGCATCAGCATTTGGCCACTTCCAGGGTCTGATGTGCAGCTGAAACTCAAAGTTCAGTAAAGCAAGGATAAGGCTTAGTGAACCTTAGAGAAACAGCAACTCCTGAGCAACACAGACTGCTTGCAGTTTTTTAAGTCTCTTAACTCAGTAAAATGTTCAAAATTGATATATCATGATATGTGGACTTGGAGGCTGTGAAACATTGTGGAATCCCCCAACCTCTTTACTCCTCAGTTTCACCATCTGTAAAATGGGCTAGTAATGCCTCCATCAGAAACTGATTAAGAAGATGAATGAAATAACATAGGACTAGGGATTTAGTACAGTTATTTCATTAAATAACTGGATCTGAACGTATAATTCTGATTTAGAGGCCTCCGAATGCAGACTCTTCTCATAGGCAATAATAAGATGGTATCATTCAGGATCACTACTTTCAAAACCTCCAACAACTGCCTCATTTATTCTCCACTGTCTGCCCCACTCTAGATACTTCCAATCTGAATATGATTTTTACATGAGTTAAATGTATTCATGCACAGTATGAGGTCTGAGGCCACAAACTTGTACATGCAAATAAATCTCATGTTTCATAGAGTTATACTCACTGTAGTATTAGTAACATTATAGAGAAAGAACTTTCATAAAAACGGGCTACATCTACACAATGCAAGGAAGAACCATGGATGGATCAACATGACATTTAAAAACATCTTTTCTAATTTGTGGGACAGACATTTTCTTATTGTATTGCAACCTGCTTTGGTGGCTGGGATGGTTTCAGGACCCTGAAACCAGAAGTCACTATTTTGGTCACAGAGATAGGGCTAGTGTTATCTCAGCATATTTCACAAAATTGTTATTGAGGTTCTGTGTGTACGGCACTTTGTTAGCTACAGGGACCTTTTGTAGAGAATACAAGATGAATAAGACTGGCCTGTTCTCAAGACACTCATAAGAGATGGGATGGGCTGAGGTCAGAATCAAATTAAACCAAACCAAGTAAGAGAACGTATATGAAAGTATCAAGAGACAGTTGCGGCGGTGGTTGTTATTGCAGTGTTCATGGAAGACTCTGTGAAATACATGACTGAAGAGTCTAGATAGTCTGGATTTTTACAAGTCTAGGTCATGTTCCATATCAACGGATTCAGCCCATCAGACTATAGAACCTACGTGGGTCTCCCCAGCATCTGGCACCATGCCTAAAGCACAGTAGTCACACAATCCATTTTTGTGAATAAATGAATCAATAAATATATGAATGCTTTCTCATCAATCTCAGAAAAGTCTGGAGTAACTGGCTTATAATTCTTATCCCTGAGAACTTTGAAATAATTAAGAGGTAGAATATGACCATTACTTTTTTCTAAAACTATACTAGGTTCTGAAAGCTCTTCTATCACTGTTTATTTGGAATTTCACAGGCATCCAGGCTGCAGCTCCCCTGAAATGGTACACATGAACCACGGCCCCCTCTTCCTTTCTAAAAAAAACTGTGGTAAAATACACATAATATAAAATGTACCACCTTAACCATTTTTAAGTGTTCAGTAGTGTTCATTACATTCACAGTTCAGTAGCGTTCATTACATTCACACTGTTGTGCAACCAATCTCCAGAACCCTTTCCATCTTGCAAAACTAACACCTTATATCCATTAGACAACAACTCTCCACTTCCCCCTCTACCAGCCCCTGGAGACTATCTTTCTACCTTCTCTCTCTGAATTTGACCTCTCTACGTATCTCATATAAGCGGAATGATACAGTTTTGTATTTCTGTGACTGGCTTATTCACTTAGCATAATACCCTCAAGTTTCATCCATGTTGTACCACAGGTCAGATTTTCCTTCTTTTTAAAGGCTGCATAATATTCCAGTGTGTGTGTATACATATTTTATATATTTATATATATATATATATATATATATATATATATCACATGTATAGATATAGAGATATACAGAGATATAGATATCACATTCTGCTTATCTCTTCATTGGTCTGTGGACACCTGGGCTGCTTCCACCTTTTGGCTATTGTGAATAATGCTGCTATAAACACGGGTGTACACTTATCTCTTCAAGACTGTGCTTTCAATTCTTTTATGGTCCCTTTATTAATTTAGCAGCTTGATTGAAGGAGAAGTCACATACTATACAATTCACCTATTTAAAGTGTACAATCCAATGATATTTGGTATATTCACAGAGTATTAAATGTCAGTTTGTAAGAGAAATGTGGTAGGTTTTTTAAAAGCTCAGAATCTGAGGGTGTAGATTTAAAGCATCAGAATGAAGCCCAGGGGCAAGAGCCATTTGGGTGCAGCAGATATGGGGATGGAAGAGTCAGGGATCACCTTCCATTGCCTCATGGTGATTTTTTTCTATATCACTGTGAAGTCTGAACTCCGTGTATTCTAGGAAGACTAGAGTGCCTGTGTATGCTTATGTATCTCAGGTAAGTAAATTTAAAGTTATCCAAAGTCTAGGGTTTAGAATACCACCCCCTTGAGGCTAGAGAGAAAACTGAAACTTGAAATGTGATAAAGAACTTGAGGTTCTCCTTGTCTGAGGAAATGTGTATGTGCAGTTAGGATGCTGCACAGGCAGAGTGAATTGGAAAGAATGGGCCGGAGAATTTCAGAACTGCTGAGTGAGAAGTACTTATCTGACAGGAAAGAGTTACACTGTCGTCATCTGTGACCACCACTGTCATTTCCCCCTAGTCCCTCATGGTGGGTTGTTTACTGCTTTGTCAGTGTTTTCTCTTGGTCTTTTGCTCAATCATCTCAAAGTCCATTTTTTCTCTCACTATCTAATCAGGACTGTCAGTTACTTATGTCATTTATGACCTCCAGCATAACATTTCTTGCACTCTTCCTTATCTCTTTGGTGAAACTGCCTGGTGGTCTAGCTGTACCCCTGACTAGCCATGGGACTGAAGGAAATTGCCTTCTCCCAGTCTCCCTTTCCTGATGTGTAAAGTGGACCTAGTGATACCATTCCTGTCTAACTCTACCACGTTGTTGCTCTGATTGAACAATATCATCTAAATGATTGCTATCGAATTACAAAGTGTAATAAACCATGTTACTTCATGGAAGCAGACATTACACTGCTCTGCAGCGTGTACACACACACACACACACACACACACACACACACACACACACACACGTTGGAGAATCAGAAAACAAGGTTCTGGCCTTAGCTCTACCCTGAATAGCTGGATGACATGGCCCAAGGAAGGGCACTGCCATTTGTTGAGCGCTTACTTCTTACAGGGCCTTTTCTAGGCACTTCAGGAAGAAAACTTCATTTAATCCCCACTACATCCATCACCAGGGTAGGTACTGTTTTGGAGAGGAGGAAGTTGATCCTATCTCTGGCTGAAGAGGTATTTCACCATTAGTAAGCAGCAGGGCAGGGACTGAAATACAGATCTGTGACTCTAAAGCCAGCCTGGGACCTTGAACTCATCACCTGCATAGTGAAGGAGGGGGTCCCTTCTAGCTGCGATATTCTGTGGTCTTTTCCCCCAAAACTGCATGTTTTTTACATACACAGTTGTCCCAAAACAGTGGAAATGGTTTTAAACAACAATATAAGAAACTTAAATTAGACCATAAAAAGTTTTCTTTGGGGAAGTACTGTTGAAATGGGTTATTTATTGACTAGAATTACTCAAAATACTGGTGTGTATGAAAGAAACTGGTTGGTTCTAACTCCTTGTCTCTTATTCCCCTGCTCTTTGGGTTTGTTTTATCACACCTCAGCACTGTTTAGGAATGAAGAGTGCCAGGCTGACCAGATCCAGAATTACACTTTCCTGGAAAACTGGACTAAAGGCCCAGACACTGAGGGGCAGGCAGCCAACAAGTATATGCAGATGGCAGGCCAGTCAATTGCTTAGTGGCCACCTCAGTGTCACCTACACTCTCACAAAAGGAGGAACAGGGTCACTCAGCCTCCCAGGTAATTAATCCAGTCACCTACAAGCTCGACTTTCTGCCTTTCTGGAGGTCCAGCCATAAATTTTTTTGGCGAGTCAATATAATTTAGTCATTAAGGATTTGGACTTTGAAGTCAGCTAGAACTTGCTCCCAATTCCAGCTCACAGCTTCCTGGCTGTGTTACTTTGGGCAAGTTCTCTAACTTTGTTGAGCCTCAGTTTCCTCAGCAGAAAAAGGATAATAATAAAACTTAACATTTTGTTGGAGGATTGGATTGAATAATGAACAAAAAGAGTTAAGTATAATGCCTGGCAAAAATAAAGTACTGGATAAATAGAAGCTCTTGCCTACATCATCATCATTCTTTTCTCCTCTCCACATTCTCCAAATTCCCTTCTCTCTTTCTGTTACCAAAGAGGAATTGTTCCAAAATGTTTGCTTCCACAGCACCCAACCTCATCATCTCCTATGCCTTCATCCTGGATCTTCCCATCTCACTCCCACTCTCAAAAGCTTTCTCCATTCAATATGCAGAAAAATTAAACTGGATGCTGAGTGCATCTCAAAAGTTGCATACCTATACCCAAGAAGAGGTCACCTCCCCCAGAAGGTGGTGGAGCGCTGTGGATGAGGAACAGCGTTTTTCACCCAGTATGTGAACCAGAGAAGAATATGACTTACCCACTGAAAGAGATGAAGAGAGGTTGAAACAGGTTTGAGGACACTGAAGAAAATGGCAACATTATTTGTGGAAAGCATAAAAGGGAAAGAAGGAGATGAGATGAATAAAGAGAGAAGGCCATGCACCCAGGCTTCCGGAGTTAGGAGCAGACTGAGTGGCAGGAAGGGTCACCCTGGCAGGCAGGCAGACAAGCTGACGTCATTAGCACCCCTGTGCCGTTCCATTCACGATGCATGACTGGCCTGCCCCATGGCCACTGAATGCCTGTCCTCGGTGGCACAGCTGACTCCGAGGCATGCTAGGTCCTGCTGGGCTGCCAGATGGAGGTGTAAATGATAGGCTGGAACAAATTATCTCTGTGGCAGAGAGCCTAGAGAGGTCGTCATCCAATCACTGGCACCCCCGCAGAGGAGGCTGCGTGCCGAATGGCCGTGACCAGGCAGCAGATGCCCTGGCTCTCCTGTAGTGGGGGTAAGGGGAGCGTTCACCCTTTTCTGATCTGCTTCCTGCCCGACGCCTACCCTCTTCTGCCTCTCATTTTGTTGGCCGCCCTCTGGCCATTTGCCAAGTGAGAACAGAGATCTTTAATCCCAGGGAGGAATGTAAAAACTGTCACTTAAAAAACTGGGAAGAGGCAGTCACTTATTAAAAATAATTATATTCTAGAACGCTACGGTCAGAGAAAACAAGAGTTACCTCTTGCTAGAGCTCTTGCTCACATGTGTGCAGGTAAACTTGCCAGTCATTTTCTTCCATGTCTTCTCCTCTCCCCCACCCACAAAGGCACTGTCTCTAGGGTCTTTTCCCTCATAACTTCTCCCACATCCATCCCAGACCTGTGAGGTTAGCTGCCTATAGCGGTTCTGCAAAACTGAAGGTCCCTTTTGGGTCTAGTAGGAAAGAGTAGGCAAGACCACAAATAGGTATACATAACTCAGATCTCAGCTCTGCTCTCCTTGCCTTTATAGAGCCACATACAGTTGGCTCAAACCTCCATTCTATAACCCCCAGAAAGCCCAATGCCCTCCCCCAATTTGAGGGAATTTCCCAAGGGGGCTCTGGGACATTATGAAGGCCACGCTGGCTCAGAGCTTCTCCTTTCACTAACAGTTCAGTCAAGCGTACGGGTCAACCCTCCAGCCCCACTGCACCAGCCCTGTCCAAGCCTTGGTGACCTAGATGGGGAACTCCACTCCTTCATTAGACTTCCATAAGAAGGCAAAAACAGCCAAAAAGTTCACTCGCACAAAGCCCTTCGGTAGTGTTAAAAGATAAACTGGGGAAGATTAAAAATGTAAGCATTTATCTGAGCAATGCCAGGTGGTCAGAAGCGCCCTGCAGAAGGGAGCTGGGGAAAAACTTTTATAGAGAAAGCGTGGAAGCCAAGTAAGGAACTTATTGACTGCCTATAGCTTAAAGCCTAGTTGGCTGTTTGTGACTAGTTGTCCTTAGGTTTCGATTTCCTAACCCTGAGGCACTTACAGGTTTAGATTCTGGCTTGCTTACACAGGTGCCACGGCATTAGAGCCAGCTCTGTCTCATGGCCTCCTTGCTTAACTCATTTAACAGCGCACATACCTAAAGGTTTGCAGAGAGGAAGGGGAATTACACGGCGGCCACAGGACAATTTAAATTGAGCATGAGTCACCCCTAGTCCCAAGAGTCCTCTGCAACTCCCACCAGAGGCCAGACGCCGCAGTTTCCATTCCTCTCCTCCCCCACTGCTCCCCCTCATTTCTTCCCTCACAGATCGCCCCTTGGAAGTCTGAACTGTTCTTACTCTACCAGTTGAGGCAGTACCACCACCCCCCCAACTCACCTCGACGTATCTCCAAACAAATCCACTTGCTCGGCTATCGACAGGCCCGTCTCCTCTGCTAGTGACGCGCGCTCCGAAAGCCCCAGACTTCCCCTACCGTGTTCCCCCTTCCTTAAAAGGCGCTTTTGATGTTACGTCACTATTTTGGTTTCTCATTTAAGGATACTCCAAGGTTTGTGCAGCGCGGGCCACGCAGGAGAGCGGCAAGCCTCTTTTTAGCGAGTTCAAACGAATGTAGTCTCTCTGAGGGAAGAACGGAAATGCAGACGCGCTCACCGGAGGTGGGTCTGTGGCAAGTTTCCCGCTCTGACACAACTTCCGGTGTGTGTTGTTGGCGCGGAACCAAGGTGGGCGCCGGGCTGCGAGGAGGGGCAATCCTTCCGTGGGCCTGTTTCCCCCCCACCGCCCTTCTTCTTTGTGACTGAGAGTGAAACAGAACCAGAAAACACCAGAGGAGAATTAACAAAGGACAAGTATTCCTTTATACCAGATGATGTAATTTCATTTTCTTGAGCTAGGCATGACCAGGACAGATGGTGGCCCTGTTAGCTAATCCTGCCAGGAAGAAAGGCAAGGGAAGAAATGGACAATTCTGAACCTTAGGTTATTTTTTTATAGACTTCCACCTCCTTTAAACTGGGTTATAAAAATCCAGCCCACACAGGAGTGACCTTCCTCCATGTTTGCCTGTGAAAGCCAGGAATAGCATTGGTTTAATTTAGGTATGTATCAAGGAGATTTTTCTCTTGGCCAAGGAGGGAGTCTAGCCAAGGTTAGAACTATGTGTCCATTAACATACAGACTGCACGTTCTTTGGCATTTCAGGCACCCATTTAACATGAATAAAACAATTTTTGTATTGGCTTCCACACCTGTGGTTCTCTGCTGAGGAAAGGCTGGTCTCCTATTTAGGCTCATCCCGACAGATTCCTCAACTTTCACCAGGACCAGTGCCAGAGGCCAAGAGGGGCTGAGCTTCACATTCAAGAAAGACCTCAGATTCCCTTTACATGTTATTGCCAAATGAGTTAGACACACAGTTATTTCTTCGTGTACGTGTTCAAAACATCCATTTACTAAATGTATGCATTCAAATTATACAACAGACTTGGAAACTCTGGCTTTGCCATTTCTTCATTTTCAATATATTTACTGGAAGTTTAAAATTACAGAAGTAGCCTGGATCTCTCATGGCCTCTGAGAGGCTGTGTCCCACACCTACCTTGCTTGTTTATATATACAGAGAGATCTTTATTCCACAAAAAAGGAGTATAAACTTGGGCTCCAGTCCACTGATTATTTATCAAAAGGTCACCTGAAAGAAATATTAGGAAGGGATTCTTTGAAGAATATGTAGTCCATCCAGTTTGATGATATCAGAGGTACAGAGAATGGGCACATTGCATACCCAGTCCTACAGCTTTGCTGCTGGAATTGTTCTGGGTAAATAGCATTAGTGTGCTTTCAGTGTGAGACCATCTGACTTGCCTGAGGGCCATCATCAAAAATAGTTGTGTGCAACTCACTCCCTGTTCACTGTCCAATAAAATACCATCACAGACTGTATTCATTATGAAGTGCTCAGACAGAAATTCTTGTCTGATCTGAGAACTAAGAATACTTAGTTCTTCTCCTGAGTAACCAGTTTAATTTTATCTTATAATGTTGTGAAATTGCCTAACTGGCCAGGTTTCCATTTCTCTTTGCCCGCGGGTTCATTCAGAGACACATTTTTGATCTACCCATACCAAGTGGTGGACCGCTGTGGTTACTTAGTTAATTGTAATTAGTTTGACTACTTTTCAGGTTTATCTCTGGGCTTTTGTTTTCGGCGTTTTAGTATATGTTTGTTTTTTATTTTATTTTGGTTTTTAATATTTTGGTCTAATCCAGATGTATTTTATTTTTGTGAATGGTGTGAGGCAGGAATGTAAACGTATTTTTTCCCCAAATAGTAAATTGAAAGTCGTGCATGTTCTTAAATTGCAAATAACAGACTCTACTTGTCTTAGTCAGCTTGGGTTGCTATAACAAATAGCATAGATTGAGTGGCTTAAACAACAACAAACATTTTTCTCACAGTTCTGGAGGCTGAGAAGTCCAAGATCAAGGTAGATCCAGGCAGATTCAGGTTCTGATGAGGACTCACTTCCTGGTTTGCAGATGAGTATCTTCTCATTGCATTCTGACATGGCAGGGAGGAGAAAGAGGAAAGAGGCTCTCTCCTGTCTCTTCTTATAAGGTCACTAATCCTATTCATGAAGGCTCCATCCTTATAACCTAATCACCTCCCAGGGCCCCCACCTCCTAAGACCATCACATTGAGGGTTAGGATTTCAACATACGGATTTGGGGTAATTCACAGACTTCTGAGAGAGCCAGAGAACTAGACTTTGTAGGCTATACAGCCAAGAACAAGACAGGCATGGTCTACATATCCAGAAGAAATACCAGAAGAAATACCTGACCACACCACAGGATAGTTCCAGCAACAAAAAAAAAAAACTTAAAAAAAATAAAACTGATTCAGTGGGACACTTGCAACTCTGACATGGCTGCTCCAAAGGAGCAAACACTTTTGACACCACACTTGCCAGACCAGTCTCTCTGAATATGCCCCCTACATGGCTCCCTTCCACATCAGATGTCAGTGGTGTGGGGAGGTATAGACTCTAAGTCATATGCCTGGTTTATGGATTCTCTTGGGAAAGTAGGACTTGCTTACACAGTGAGACATAATTAGAATGTCAGAAGGGTATTCAAAAGATGTTGGATAGCCATAACGCAGAGTTCTGCTACATTAATCAGTTATCTCAATACTCCTTCTAAAACAATTCAGCATTCTTTTGAAATGCTGCCCATAAAATATTGATTAATACATAAATTGTAGATGCATGCATAGCATGAACACACACACACACAAATGTATTGCTTTCTATTTTTCCATTGATGCATTTTTGTTTATCCTTGTACTACCCAACACTTTTATTGTAGCTTTATGATTCATTTAAATATCTAAAAGAATATGTCCCTACAATCTTCAAAGATTTCTTGGCTCTTCTTACATTTTAATTTTCCAAACAAACTTTAGACTGGTTTCATGAAATTCTCAATTTGGCATTCTGAATGAAATTATACTAAACTTATAAACAAATAAGGAAGTAATTGATGTGTTATTAAAGTTTACCATCAAGAAAAATAATATGCCACTCCATTTACACCTTAATTTTTGTAATTCACTAAATTTTTATAGTTCTTTTGCTAATTATCCCTTTGCATTTCTTGTTCAGTTTATCCTAGGAAGTTTGGTTGTTGCTGTTGTTTCTATGATAAGTGGAACATTTTTCATTATATTTTAACTTATTAATGCTGTTAGAAATCTATATATTATAGAAAAGTTTTCTTTAGTAACTCACCTCCTTTTTGATATCCATAACTAGTTCTAATTGTTTTTCAGTTGATTATCTTCCGTTGGAAAAAATATTTAATCTAAGACAAATGATATTGGGTAGAAATAATGAAAAACTAACGTCCTTTTCAATACCTTCTTACTTATACATTGGTTGTGACTTACACGAAAAGGCTAAAATTTTGTGATAACAGTGTGATTTTTTTTCATGATAATGTTATCAGTGTTTCATTAAGTGTAATATTGCTTTTTAGTTTGAGATATGAAATATTCGTTCTTTTAGAAAATTATCTATCTTCATTCACATTAAAAAAAAAAAGAAAGAAAGAAAGAAAAAAAGAACACTGAAGCAGATGCTTTGGCCGGCCAGAGGCTGTGGGGCACTGCAGGAGGTGCTGGGCCCAATTGTCGGAGGCGACTCTGCCCCAGCGGGGTATGGGGTGCAGGGCCGAGGCAGAGACCCTGTCTGGCCAGGTCGCGATCTTGTGATGGCAGAGGCTGTCTCTGGGCCTGGCGGAGTCGGGGCGCAGCAGCAGTGAGAAGGAGCGAAGTGCCCAGGGATTCTGAAGGGAACGCACTGACCCTTTGCGCGTCCCCGGAGCCCACTCTAAGCAGGCCGAGCGGCCACTAGGCAGCGCATGAGGACGCCGTGGCCCAGGCAGCAGCCCAGTACGCGGAGTTGGAGTCCAGAGGCCGCAAGTGCCAGCACTTGCAGGACATCAGCAAGCGGAACCACCTGACTATTTGGCCTTGGAATCTAATGTATGTGACCTTCCCAGAGCAGGAACTGTTTTCCTGATCAAATCTCAGATGGATGTGCAAGAAAAGAGGATGAGTAGCCATATAAACCACGTGTCTCCAGGCAGCTTACTAAAAAGTATAGTTCATTGGTAACCTTAATTCTAGGTGCCAGTACAGTCAGCTGAATTAACCTTAGAAGTACGACACAATGTGTGACCACAGCAGTATACTGCAAGTAAAGAAGAGAAGCTGGGAGACATCCCTGGATATAGATATAGATATAAATATAGATGAGGATATAGATATGTATCATCTTCTCACACTTTCAAAACAAACGGAAGCTATGCAAGCACTTCTGAGTAATAGGAGAGTAAGGGAGTGTGCATGCAGTCAATTACTTAATGAGACATTAATAAAGGAAATGGAAAAGCTGTTTGTACAAGTAAAATATACCTTTGAACTGCCTCTGCATCCCCGGCCACACCATCTGATAGAAGGAAATTAAAAATCCTTTCCTGGAGAGGGCAGACAGCAGAAGCAAGAAGATCTACAATCCTGCAGCCTGTGGAACAAAAACCACATACACAGAAAGACAAGATGAAAAGGCAGAGGGCTATGTACCATATGAAGGAACAAGATAAAACCCCAGAAAAACAACTAAATGAAGTGGAGATAGGCAACCTTCCAGAAAAAGAATTCAGAATAATGATAGTGAAGATGATCCAGGACCTCGGAAAAAGAATGGAGGCAAAGATCGAGAAGATGCAAGAAATCTATAACAAAGACCTAGAAAAATTAAAAAACAAACAAACAGAGATGAACAATACAATAACTGAAATGAAAACTGCACTAGAAGGAATCAATAGCAGAATAACTGAGGCAGAAAAACGGATAAGTGACCTGGAAGACAGAATGGTGGAATTCACTGCTGCGGAACAGAATAAAGAAAAAAGAATGAAAAGAAATGAAGACAGCCTAAGAGACCTCTGGGACAACATTAAACGCAACAACGTTTGCATTATAGGGGTCCCAGAAGGAGAAGAGAGAGAGAAAGGACTAGAGAAAATATTTGAAGAAATTATAGTCGAAAACTTCCCTAACATGGGGAAAGAAATAGCCACCCAAGTCCAGGAAGCACAGTGAGCCCCACACAGGATAAACCCAAGGAGAAACATGCCGAGACACATAGTAATCAAATTGGCAAAAGTTAAAGACAGAGAAAAATTATTTAAAGCAGCAAGGGAAAAATGAAAAATAACATACAAGGGAACTCCCATGAGGCTAACAGCTGATTTCTCAGCAGAAACTCCACAAGTCAGAAGGGAGTGGCATGATATACTTAAAGTGATGAAAGGGAAGAACCTACAACCATGATTACTCTAGCTGGCAAGGATCTCATTCAGATTCGATGGAGAAATCAAAAGCTTTACAGACAAGCAAAAGCTAAGAGAATTCAGCACCACCAAACCAGCTCTACAGCAAATGCTAAAGGAATTTCTCTAAGTGGGAAACACAAGAGAAGAAAACGACCTACAAAAACAAACCCAAAACAATTAAGAAAATGGTCATAGGAACATACATATCGATAATTACCTTAAACGTAATTTAAGGTACATTTAAGGATTAAACCTACCTTAAATGGATTAAAGGAATGAATGGATTAAATGCTCCAACCAAAACACACAAGCTTGCTGAATGGATACAAAAACAAGACCCATCTATATGCTGTCTACAAGAGACCCACTTCAGACCTAGGGACACATATAGACTGGAAGTGAGGGGATGGAAAAAGATATTCCATGCAAATGGAAATCAAAAGAAAGCTGGAGTAGCTATACTCATATCAGATAAAATAGACTTTAAAGTAAAGAATGTTACAAGAGACAAGGAAGGACACTACATAATGATCAAGGGATCAATCCAAGAAGAAGATATAACAATTATAAATATATATGCACCCAACATAGGAGCACCTCAATACATAAGACAACTGCTAACAGCTATAAAAGAGGAAATCGACAGTAACACAATAATAATGGGGGACTTTAACACCTCACTTACACCAATGGACAGATCACCCAAAATGAAAATAAATAAGGAAACAGAAGCTTTAAATGACACAATAGACCAGATAGACTTAATTGATATTTATAGGACATTCCATCCAAAAACAGCAGATTACACTTTCTTCTCAAGTGCACACGGAACATTCTCCAGGATAGATCACATCTTGGGTCACAAATCAAGCCTCAGTAAATTTAAGAAAATTGAAATCATATCAAGCATCTTTTCTGACCACAATACTATGAGATTAGAAATCAATTAAAGGGAAAAAAACATAAAAAACACAAACACATGGAGGCTAAATATTACGTTACTAAATAACCAAGAGATCACTGAAGAAATCAAAGAGGAAATCAAAAAATACCTAGAGCCAAATGACATTGAAAACACGATGATCCAAAACCTATGGGATGCAGCAAAAGCAGTTCTAAGAGGGAAGTTTATAGCTATACAAGCCTACCTCAAGAAACAAGAAAAATCTCAAGTAAACAATCTAACCTTACACCTAAAGGAACTAGAGAAAGAAGAACAAACAAAACCCAAATTTAGTAGAAGGAAAGAAATCATAAAGATCAGAGCAGAAATAAATGAAATAGAAACAAAGAAAACAATAGCAAAGATCAATAAAACTAAAAGCTGATTCTTTGAGAAGATAAACGAAATTGATAAACCATTAGCCAGACTCATCAAGAAAAAGAGGGAGAGGACTCAAATCAATAAAATTAGAAATGAAAAAGGAGAAGTTACAACAGACACCGCAGAAATACAAAACATCCTAAGAGATTACTACAAGCAACTCTATGCCAATAAAATGGACAACCTGGAAGAAATGGACAAATTCGAAGAAAGGTATACCCTTCCAAGACTGAACCAGGAAGAAATAGAAAATATGAACAGACCAATCACAAGTAATGAAATTGAAACTGTGCTTAAAAATATTCCAACAAACAAAAGCCCAGGACCAGATGGCTTCACAAGTGAATTCTATCAAACATTTAGAGAAGAGCTAACAGCCATCCTTCTCAAACTCTTCCAAAAAATTGCAGAGGAAGGAACACTCCCAAACTCATTCTATGAGGCCACCATCACCCTGATACCAAAACCAGACAAAGATACTACAAAAAAAGAAAACTACAGACCAATATCACTGATGAATATAGATGCAAAAATCCTCAACAAAATACTATCAAACAGAATCCAACAACACATTAAAAGGATCATACACCATGATCAAGTGGGATTTATCCCAGGGATGCAAAAATTCTTCAATATACGCAAATCAATCAATGTGATACACCATATTAACAAATTGAAGAAGAAAAACCATATGATCATCTCAATAGATGCAGAAAAAGCTTTTGACAAAATTCAACACCCATTTATGATAACAACTCTCCAGAAAATGGGCATAGAGGGAACCTACCTCAACATAGTAAAGGCCATCTATGACAAACCCACAGCAAACATCATTCTCAATGGTGAAAAACTGAAAGCATTTCCTCTAAGATCAGGAACAAGACACGGATGTCCACTCTCACCACTATTGTTCAACATAGTTTTGGAAGTCCTAGCCACGGCAATCAGAGAAGAAAAAGAAATAAAAGGAATACAGATTGGAAAAGAAGAAGTAAAACTGTCACTGTTTGCAGATGACATGATACTATACATAGAGAATCCTAAAGATGCCACCAGAAAGCTACTAGAGCTAATCAATGAATTTGGTAAAGTTGCAGGATACAAATTTAATGCACAGAAATCTCTTGCATTCCTATACACTAATGAAAAAAATCTGAAAGAGAAATTAAGAAAACACTCCCATTTACCATTGCAACAAAAAGAATAAAATACCTAGGAATAAACCTACCTCGGGAGACAAAAGACCTGTATGCAGAAAACTATAAGACACTGATGAAAGAAATTAAAGATGATACCAACAGATGGAGAGATATACCATGTTCTTGGATTGGAACAATCAATATTGTGAAAATGACTATACTACCCAAAGCAATCTACAGATTCAGTGCAATCCCTATCAAATTACCAATGGCATTTTTTACGGAACTAGAAGAAAAAATCTTAAAATTTATATGGAGACACAAAAGACCCCAAAGAGCCAAAGCAGTCTTGAGGGAAAAAAACGGAGCTGGAGGAATCAGACTCCCTGACTTCAGACTATACTACAAAGCTACAGTAATCAAGACAATATGGTACTGGCACAAAAACAGAAACATAGATCAATGGAACAAGATAGAAAGCCCAGAGATAAACCCACACACCTATGGTCAACTAATCTATGACAAAGGAGGCAAGGATATACAATGGAGAAAAGACAGTCTCTTCAATAAGTGGTTAAACCCACGTACCTATGGTGAACTAATCTATGACAAAGGAGGCAAGGATAGACAATGGAGAAAAGACAGTCTCTTCAATAAGTGGTGCTGGGAAAACTGGACAGCTACATGTAAAAGAATGAAATTAGAACACTCCCTAACACCATACACAAAAATAAACTCAAAATGGATAAGAGACCTAAAGGTAAGACCAGACACTATAAAAATCTAAGAGTAAAACATAGGAAGAACACTCTTTGACATACATCACAGCAAGATCTTTTTTGATCCACCTCCTAGAGTAATGGAAATAAAAACAAAAATAAACAAATGGGACCTAATGAAACTTAAACCCTTTTGCACAGCAAAGGAAACCATAAACAAGATGAAAAGACAACCCTCAGAATGGGAGAAAATATTTGCAAACGAATCAACGGACAAAGGATTAATCTCCAAAATATATAAACAGCTCATTCAGCTCAATATTAAAGAAACAAACACCCCAATCCAAAAATGGGCAGAAGACCTAAATAGACATTTCTCCAAAGAAGACATACAGACGGCCACGAAGCACATGAAAAGCTGCTCAACATCACTAATTATTAGAGAAATGCAAATCAAAACTACAATGAGGTATCACCTCACACCAGTTAGAATGGGCATCATCAGAAAATCTACAAACAACAAATGCTGGAGAGGGTGTGGAGAAAAGGGAACCCTCTTGCACTGTTGGTGGGAATGTAAATTGATACAGCCACTATGGAGAACAGTATGGAGGTTCCTTAAAAAACTAAAAATAGAATTACCATAAGACCCAGCAATCCCACTACTGAGCATATACCCAGAGAGAACCATAATTCAAGAAGACACGTGCACCCCAATGTTCATTGCAGCACTATTTACAATAGCCAGGTCATGGAAGCAACTGAAATGCCCATCGACAGACGAGTGGATAAAGAAGATGTGCTACATATATACAATGGAATATTACTCAGCCATAAAAAGGAATGAAATTGGGTCATTGGTTGAGACGTGGATGGATCTAGAGACTGTCATACAGAGTGAAGTAAGTCAGAAAGAGAAAAACAAATATCGTATATTAACGCATGTATGTGGAACCTAGAAAAATGGCACAGATGAACCGGTTTGCAGGGCAGAAGTTGAGACACAGATGTAGAGAACAAACGTATGGACACTAAGGGGGAAAGCCACAGGGGGTTGGGGATGGTGGTGTGATGAATTGGGTGACTGGGACTGACATGTATACACTGATGTGTATAAAATTGATGACTAATAAGAACCTGCCGTATTAAAAAAAATTAAATTAAAAAAAAATTTTTTAATTCCTTTCCTGAAAGAAGATAACTTTATTTTAGGCCCCAAGTTATTTCTACACATAAGCTTTCAAATACAGTATCTAGCACACCTTAAAATATAAGCAGACAAGTGAACTGAAAAACATAACTGAAATCAGGAACTTGATGGATAAATTTAATAGCAGGTTAGGCATAGATGAAGGGAGAATGGGAATTAATGAACTGGAATTAATGGTCAGTAGAGCTATCCAGCACAAAGCAGAGAGAGAGAAAGAGAATAAAAATACATAGGAGTGTGTTAAAGACATAGGGAATCAGTGAGAAGTTCTACCCTACATATAAATAGATTAGCAGAAGAAGAGAAAAAATGAGGCAGAAGTAGTATTTGAAAAGAGTATGGCTGAAAATTTTCCAAACTGGTGAACCATCAATTCACAGATTTAAGAAACCCAGTGAATTCCAAGCAGGACAAATATTTTTCAGAAAGTACATCTAAATGATTTATAGTAAAACTGTAAAACAACAACAAAGAGAAAAATCTTAAAAGCAACCAGAGAAAACATAACTTTCAAAGGAACCACAGTCAGACTTACAGCTGACATCTCAACAGCAACAGCAGAAGCCAGAAGAAAGTGAAATGTTATCAATGTGATAAAAGAAAATAACTGCTAATACTCAGTGAAAAAATGCTTCAAGAATGAAGGGGAAAAGATGTATTCTATCCAAAAGAAGGTAAGAAAGAACAGAAAGAGAAACAAACAAAGGAAGAGATAGTGCAAAATAACATAGTAGAAATAAATACAAAAATCTCACTTGTGATAAATGTAAATAGATTAAGGTCTCTGATGAATATATCCTTATACTAGATTTTTTTAAAAATCAATATATGCTGTTTAAAGCAACACAGCTAAAATGTAGAGTCATAAAAGTTCAAAGTAAAAGAATGAAAAAAGTTATGGCAGGCAAGTAACTGATGTAACTATATTGTTTGAAGTAGACTTTAAGGCAAAAAGCATTAATAGAGAAGCTTACTACATAATGATAAAAGGATTTATTTACTGGGAACAAGTAATTTTTATCTTATAATTAATGTAACTAATAATAGAACCTCAACCTACAAGAAAAAAGCAACTATATGTACAAACAGATGAATCCTAGGATCATGGGGAGATTTTATTTACACTTTTCTTAGTAGTTTTTTAAGGATGTAAAAGTTTGAACAGCATAATTAACAAGTTTGACCTAATAGAGCACTGCATCTAATAACTGCAGAACATACATTATTTTTAAGGACGTTTAGAACGTTTACCAAAATGGACCACATCCCAGGCCATAAAACATGTCTTAGGAAATTCCAGAGGCTTACTATGTTATATAAACCTTAATATGAGTAAATTAGAAATCAATATCAAAAATAACTAGAAAAAAAATCCATGTGTTTGTAAATAAACATATTTCTGATTAATCCATAGGCCAAAGAAAAAATCATAATGGAAATTAGAAAATATTTTGAATTAAATAATGAAAATAATTTGTATTAAAGATTTTGGGATGCAGCTAAAGTAGCACTTGTTTTTTTTTTTTTTTTGGCCTTAAGTACTTCTATTAGAATAGCAGAAAGACTGAAAATTGAGCTATGCATGCTACTTAAGTTCAAAAAACAGAATAAATCTAAAGAAAGGATATGAGTAGAAACAAATGAAACAAGATAAAAGTTGATTCTCTGAAAAGACAAATGACAAACCCTCTGCCAAGATTATTTATTTTGCCTTCTTCTTGTCTTCATCAAAGTTAAGAATTTTTAAAAGGGTTTTAAAAAGGCAACAAGGATATCAAGAAATATTTTGCCCACATATTTGAAAACCTAACTAAAATGGACAATTACTGGAATAATATAACTAACAAAATTGACTCAAGAAGAAATAGAATAACCATTAAAGGAATAGAAACTTAAGTTGCTCTTACCACAAGGAAAAAATTCTATGGCCACAGTTTTATTGGTTTGTTTTAACCATAGAACAAATGCTTCTGATTTTACTCAATACTATTCCAGAGTGCAGAAAAAGGGGACACTCCCCAACTTATTTATGAGACTCACAAGAACCTGAAAGTAAAACCTGAAAAGATGGTATGAAAGAGAAAAATTACAGCCAATCTCTTTAGTGAACATAGATGGAAAAATTCTAAAGAATATCTTAGCCAATTGAATACAATAACTTGTAAAAGTGACCACGACGTGGATTTATCTCAGGGTTGTAAACGTACTTTATCAAGAGAAGATAAAATAATATAAGTAATGATATTATCAGATTACAGGGGGAAAAATAATCATCTCGTAGTGAAAAGGTGTTAGAAAAAACTCGTGATTCAAGGCTTGTTATCAACAGAAGGAACTGTCCTTAATCTAATAAAAGGATCTATGAAAAACCTGTAGCAAGCATCCTAGTTAATGGTGAAATATTAGAAGCATATTGTTTAGGATAAGGAATAAAACAAGGGTATCCAATATCACTACTTCTGTTCAACATTATCCTAGCCAATGATTTAAATGAATTAAGACAAGAAAGAGAATAGAAAGTATAAAGTTTAGAAATGAAGAAACAAAATTGTTCATTATTTGTAGGTGATAAGATTGTCTACCTGAATGGAATAATTATTAGAATTAATCATAGTTTAGCAAGGTTATAGGATACAAAATCAGTATATAAAGATCAATTATCTCTTCAAATACATTACAAACAGAAAATGTATCTTTTATAAAATAATTTTCAAAAGCATCAAACACATGAAATAGTTAGAAATAAGCCTAACAAATAGGTAAGACCTCTATGGGAAAATTTTAAAAACTTTTTAAATTTAAATTTTAAAACTTAAATATAATTAAAAGTTTAGTTTTTTAGTTAATCTAGTCTCATTTCGAGTGCCACATGTGACTAGTGGCTACAGTATTGGGCAGTGTAGACTTAAGCTTTATGGTTACAGAAAACTAAGCAAGTTTTTTAGTTTGTTGCAGAGAAGTATGATATAGTGATCAATATGACTTTCAAGCCTAGAAATATATTGTATGTAATTCTATTTAGATAGACTTCTGTGAGGGAAGTGGAAAAGGACAATATACATGTTCTGAACTACTATGTGTATTTTTCTTTAAAGGATGATAGTGAATATTTAATCACTATAATATTTGTACGTATTTAAAATAGTGACCGATAGTAAAACATTGGATATTACGTCCTTTGGGACTCTTTAAATTTAGATGGAAATTGTATATGCTAATTTAAAGTGCAAAGGTGTACATAGTTCCTCAAAATTATTTGTGGAAACACATGGGCACAGTTTGAAGACAATATCTTAAGATTACCTACTTAAGAATTTTTCTTCAATGGATACATATATTAAATCTTCTCATCTTTCAAAAAATAAAAACAAATGTTGAATATTATCAAAGTCTGGTGTCTTTTTTTAAATGATTTTTTTACCTGTTGATATAATGTAGATTTTAAAATCATTAATTACTTTTGTATTTTGTGTATCCCTGAAATATTACTCCAGGGTCCCTTCAAGGGCACATAACCAAAAGCAATTAAAAAGTAATTCAGATTTATTCATGTTTCTCAAGGGACATTAATGAAAGTCAAGCTTATAACTGCAGCAACTTCTTTAAATCTCCTTCTGTTTTTATCTTATATCCCATGAGCTTCAGAGTCACTATTGCAAACTCTCCATCTCCACTCTCCTCCAAAGCTCTCCCACACACCTCTCCAGACAGAATCTTCTCCATCCCCCTTCATGTTTCTTGTGCCCCTCCACATTTCTTGCCTACAGGAAATGGAAGTCAAAACTTTTGTTCCTGATCATCAGCTATAGGACTCTTGAAAATGGCTGAAGGACATATGGGCTCTATGCCTCTGTTTCTCAGTAATCCTTTACAGAAAGACATTTAGAGTCCTCTGAAAAATGTGGTTGTTTTCACACTCTGGCTGCTTTTCTCGAAAAATCCTCATGGAGAATTCTTTAAGAATAAGTGCTCGGGCTTCCCTGGTGGCGCAGTGGTTGAGAATCTGCCTGCCAATGCAGGGGACACGGGTTCGATCCCTGGTCTGGGAAGATCCCACATGCCTCGGAGCAGCTGGGCCCGTGAGCCACAATTACTGAGCCTGCGCGTCTGGAGCCTGTGCTCCGCAACAAGAGAGGCTGCGATAGTGAGAGGCCCACGCACCGCGATGAAGAGTGGCCCCCGCTTGCTGCAACTAGAGAAAGCCCTCGCACAGAAACGAAGACCCAACACAGCCAAGAATAAATAAATAAATAAATAAATAATTTTTTTAAAAAAATTAAAAAAAAAAAAAGAATAAGTGCTTGACTTTGTTACTGGACTGAAATTTGTTTGGCTGTGTTGCAATATCATCGAATATAATGATACAATATTTTATACTATATTGCCTATATTGCCCCCAGGGAGGGCACTGGCACTTAGTATGGGACTGAGGAAGGGCACTGCATATATATTATATATATATAGTATACACATAATATATATATACATATAATATATATATGCAGTTCATGTCATTATTATATGTCCTCACAAATGAATAAACTTGCCTTCATGATGTATGTATTTATGTTATGATTCTGGTTAAAATGTCTCATTCTGAGAGACCAGTCTGTTCTGAGTCTGTAAACAAAATTTAGTTTCTCATCCTGCAGGGCTGTAGTTCAAACATATGCTGTGAGAAATTTACTCTTTGAGGGCTATAGTCTTGTTCCCTTGATCCCTGTGATAAACCCAGACATACGCATTTAGCTGAAAAAGTGCTTCTAAATGGTATTATATGCAGAGTTTTACATTCGGCTTTTCTCATGTAGCATTACATCTTGAGCATTTTCCTATACCACTGAATATTCTTTGAGAACATAATTTTAATGGGTCTATAATTTTCCAGAATATAGGTATGCATTTATTTATTTAGCCAATTTCTGTTTTGGAAATACGGGTTGTTTCTAATTTATTTTCTGTAATTATAAAAAGAGATGCAGTGAGTATCCTTATACTTAAAACTTTTTATACATTTCTGTTATTTTCTTAAGATAAATTCCTAGGACTGAAAATAATAGATCCAATTGAATGAATACTGTGGCCAACTGCATGCTGTTCCCAATACCCATTTTCCCCTTCTAAAGTAAAAGCATTTTAGCTGAGTATATAGCTGCTTGGCTAAAGATAGTTCCCAGCCGGCCTCAAAGCTAGATGTGGCTGTGTGACTAAGTTTTGGCCGATGGGATTTGAGTTTAGTGATGGGGGCCCATAAAGGAATTCTTCTTCAATTCCTTGGTCTTTCTCCAGCTCTTCACTGGCTGGAAGATGACAGAAGCTGAAGCAGTCAAATTGAACCCACAAGTGGAAGTCACATTTTGCAGATAGCAGCAGGGCCAGCTACAATTTGTGAGGCCCATTGCAAAATGAAACTGCAGGGCCTCTTGTTCAAAAAGGAGAGGAAAATTGCCATTAAAGGTAGTAAAATTTAAAGTTTTCTCTTCTCTCCATGCTCTTTCTTGATTTTTCATGGTATTTTTTGTTGCTATTTAGTGTTGCTCTAAGTAAACTTAAAACTTAGATCATTAACATGAATTTTACCATTCATTATATTGTGCGATGCCAGTTTATAAATGTAAATATAAGAGCATTTAACGCATATGCAGAATCACCAAAATTACATGATGTGTGTTTTGTAGTTCCTGCATGTATATGTATTTCATTCGCATCAGAAGATTATAAATGCAGCACAAAACTAACTCAAATGTTTTTGTTTCACTTCTTCATACACACATATTGAGTAAGGAAAGACTGAAAGGAAAAAAAGACTATAGGTTTCCCTTTCTTTCTATGTTATCATTTGCAGTGTAAGTGGCTTGTTAATACAGGGAAGTAACACAAGTAAGAAAGGATGTGATAAGATTCCTTGGTTGTTCGTGTTTCTTAGAGTATCAGTCTTCTTTCTGGATTAGAAGCAAGTTCTAGTTCAAATGGAGAACATGGCCTCCCAGGACTGCCAGGACTGCCAGTGCCCTCCCTCAGTCCCTTCCTTAGTCATCAACATAACACACTTATACTCACTTTGAGTTTCTCTGAACTTCCATGCATTGTGGGTCCACTGGAATTCTTCACTCATGGAGCACTCCCAACATGATATGCAAATAGAGTGCAGGAATGACAGACATGTATTGTGTATTCCTCTGCTCACATGCATGTTCCATTGTCCCAAGGGACTTTGCTTTTGAAACACAAGTTCAAACATAAGATTATTAAGAATTTCAAAGTTGCAACAGCAGCACATTAAACCAAGCTCTGGGCCCTTCTGAGTGTGGGACTCTGTGGAATTGCACAGGTCAAACACCCATTAAGCCAGTCCCGGACTGCCTACCTGCTGGGTGTTAAGTGAGATTGAAACACACGTCTACGCAGTTTAAGCTGTTGTATTTTGGGGTCTCTTTGTTACACTTTGTACCCTGACTAATGCAAACACTTTCAGTTCTCAAAACATCCCTTTCTACAACCTGGGGACCATGTGCTACAATGAGTACTCTAAGTCATACCTTTAATATTTTTGAAACAGGAGTGAATCTTATAATAAGTGTACTTTTAATATATTGCTTTTACTTTTTTCCCCCTAAAAAGCCATTAAAAGCTAGAGATTTAGTGTGCCTTTTATAATTGAGGGCATCTTCAAATCAAAGAGAGAGTATATTTACAGAATTCATTTACAGAACTTTAGATTCATAAAATGTTTTAGCTAGCAGGCATTAAAGATCAGATGATCCAGCAGATTTTAAAGATTTTTGTATTTTTTATTTTTTTCTTAAACGTGGCCTTTTTTGAAAGAAATCTTTAGAGAAACTATATACACACCAACAGGTAAAAGCACAGTGGGGTGATAGGTAACCAAGAATACCCACCCCTCCTCTCTGCTGACCTACACTCTAAAAGGAACATTTAGAGAGCAGTTTGAAACATAATGAAAAGATGCAAGCCAGTTCTTTCATCTTTGGCTGGTGCAAACCACTAAGCATCTTTTTAAAATAACAACTTTATTGAGATATAATTGACTTATAATAAACTGCACATTTGTGAAGTATAACATTTGATGTCCTGACATATCTATACATCCATGAAACCATCACTGCAATCAAGATATTGATCATATCCATCATCCCTAAAAGTTTATTTATGTACCTTCATAAACCTTTCCTCCCTACCTCACCCTACCCCATCTCCAGGCAAGACTGACTTGCTTTCTGTCACTATAGAGATTAGTCTGCATTTTCTAGAGTTTTACATAAATGGCATCATTCAATATATACTCTTTTTTTTGGTCTGGCCTTTTTCACTAAGCATAAGTGTTTTGAAATTCATCCATATTCATCCTTTTCATTGCTGAGTAGTATTCCATGATATGGATATTCTTCACTGTATTTATCCATTTGCTGCTGATGGACATTTGAGTGGTTTCCAGTTTTTAACTATGACAAATAAAGCTCTATAAATATTCATGCACAGGTCTTAATGTAGATGTATGTTTTCATTTTTCTTGGGATAAGTACCTAGGAGTGGAATGGCTGGATCTGATCAAATGATATGTGTATATTTAACTTTTCAGGAAACTTTCCACTTGTTTCTCAAAGTGACTGTACCATTTTATATTCCCAACAGGGGTATATGAGAGTCTAGTTGCTCTGCATCCTCACCAACACTTGTTATAGTCAGTTTTAAAAAATTTTAGCCATTCTACTGGGTGTGTGATAGTATCTCATTGTGGTTTTAATTTGTATTTCCATAATGACTAATAATGCTGAGCATCTTTTGGTGTGCTTATTTGCCATCTTCTGTGGTGGAGTGTCTGTACCACTACTTATAACTCTTTTAACTCTTTAGGTTTTTTTCCTTGTAAAATTTCTGCAGTAGTGAGAAAGCTTTGAGGCATTTTACACTCTATTTGTCTATTCTAAAATTTTGTTGACAGAACTGTTAGATAAACAGCACTATTAGTTGGAAACAAAGAAGATCTGTGTTAACACAGAACTATCGAAATAGGCTGATATTTATGGCAAAGCCAGAGACTATTCACACTCATTCAAGCTTGCAAGAGTAAAGGTGAGTGGGAAAATAATGGCATATAATTGGGAGACAGTGGGAGAAGTTGAGAGAAAGAAGCTAGGCAGGGCAATATTGATTTCGCACCATCCAAAGCTCTCCTCCCACACTGTCTATATCATGGCCAACCCTTCATAGTCTTGTTTTCTCCCAGTTTTTTTTCATTATTATGGATGAACGTTTTGTTATTTTATAGCAAATATGTTAAGGAGATGGGAACCCTAGTTCAGCAGAGGAAACTAGCTATAGGCTATTCTTTGTGGTAAGATTGCCAAGAATTTTCAATAGTGGGCCACTTGATCATAAATCCATGTGTACACAGAAAAAGTTTATCCATATGCCAGTGTTAACGTATAGCAAGTTCTGTATTTTGAAAAATGACTTTATACAAAAGTGCAGTAATAAGCCTAGAGTTTGACCTTGTCTCTCTAGCAAGCAGGTAGAGTGAGGGCACTGATCTAGATTGGAGACAGTGTGTCATGGAGTGGAATGGGTGTGAGCAGCATAAAGGACTGAAAGGCCTGGGCAAGGGCAGAAGTGAAGATAACATTTAAGGTGAAGAGGAGAGAAGAGCTAGTCATGTAAGGGAGGAAGAGAAGATAGACAACTTTCAGCCAGCTCTCCTTCCGTTTCCGCCTTGGCCTGTAGGGGAGAGGGCATTTCTGCTGCTCCCACACCCTCTGTCTACCCTTCTGACTAGCTTCTTTCTGAGGGAGGAAGAATTACTCAAGTGCTCAAAGCACAGGGTAATTACTGAACACATTTAACTAGAGAATGGAGTCTCTAAGCTGATGTTCCCTCTTTTGCAATAACAGTCCCCTATTTCAGTTCACTGGGTCAGGGTCTGACCATTCTTTCTTCTACATATGTGCTCTGCATAAACTGTCTCTGGTCTGTTCCAGACCTTTCCATCACCCCTGAGTGATGGAAACGATGGAAGCTTCTTTAGGATTCCAGGCCTAAACAGCATAATCTGATTTGGCTTGACAAAGATCTCTGCGCTGGGAGACAATTGGGTGCCTATCAGTTAATAAAAAGGTATTTTATTTTCCATTTGGTTATTGTTCTCATGCACACATTCCTCAATCAGGAATCACTGAAGAGGTCTGAGTGGTAGGATTTCAGCCCCCAAACTGAAAGTCTGACATTTCCATACTTAATCCTAAACAAGGTCCCAATCCAAATGGAGCCCAAAAGAGGCAAAAATAGTATCTAAGACAGAAGGACCACAACTAGGGTCAAGGTGACAGGAGAAGTTCAGAGCGTCAATAGAAAGTGGAAACAGGCTCCCTTTGAGCTTCATCTGTGGGTAGAGAGGAAACCATCATTCATCCATCCATCTATTCATCCATCCATTCATCCACTCATCAACACATTTCTGAGTTCCAGGCACTGGGCTGTGATTTTTATGATACAGTAGTGAACAAGTCGGACACTGTCTGAGGGAGGAATGGGAGAAAACTGGGGGTGTATGTGAATTTGTCAGGAAAAAGAAAAAAAAAATCAGAGAGAATGAGAGATGGCACAGCATTTTCCCCCAATCTTGGACTTGTTGAAACTCCTATAGAAAGAGAAATTAGAACTAAACAAAGGAGCTTACTCACGAGCAAGTCTGGGGGACTCTGGGCATAAGCAGTACTGATTTGAGGATCGGGTGATGAAACAGAGCACAGAGTTGGAGAAGGGTTATTGTTTCCATTTTTTCCAAGAACCCAGCACTTACCTGTAAAGTAGATATTGTTAGCATTCACCAAAATCTGTTCTCTTAGCCTTTATGGCCCTCTTTATGCACTTTTTGGCCCTCTTGCAGTTGAGTGGGCCCGTGGCTCTGGCTACACGAAGTCTAAAGCAGAGAAGAGCTGGTGAGGAGCCATTAAGCCCCTTATCTGGTGAGTGTCCCTGTAAGCCTGCTTGCTTGATGAGGGAGGTTTCCTGCTCCTAATGGGGCAACTACAGGACACTGCCACAAAATCTAATAAAGATCTGGGCACCCTTTAGGGCAACTATTTCACGTATAGCAACACTTAGAAGTGAAATAGTTGCCCTAAAGGGTGCCCAGATCTTTATTAGATTTTGTGGCAGTAAGAAATAAACATTTGTCATGGCAAGCCACTGACTGAGACATTGGCTTTTGTTCTTGCTGTGCTAGTTTAGCTTAGCCTGGAGAACTGAGTTTGTTATGCATTAAAAAATAGTAACCTTAGCAGAGGCATTGATGTTCCCAACATTGTTATCATGAGCAGAGGCAAGCGAGATGCCCTTTAGGGTTACTTTAGAGTTACTAGGCAATGTGGAGCCAAATAGGAGAGGAAAGACAAGATAGATGCTGTGTGATGACTGTGGCTAGCAAACTTTTATGAGAGAACATGGATGTAAGCTTTCTCTCTGGAGATTCCCAGAAATATTTGAGTGAGACTTTTAGGGGGTGGGGAAGAGCGTGTCAACAAAGGAAACTATGCATTCTTTGATAGGAACATGACTTCATTTGTGTCCACAGTCTGGTGAGACCTGGTGTCCCTAGGTATTAACTGACTGAGTTGTGGGATACCTTTTGTTGGGGAGAGCTTGCAATTCCAATTCTAGTTGGCAGAGTTGGTTGTAGTTCTTCTCTTCATCCTTATTCCTTTCTTGAAGAGTAAACTGTCAAATATTTTTCCTATCGCTGGAAATTTTGAGATCTCCCTAGGATAGATGTTGGACTCACCTCTAAATTTCCAGGGATTATGAGTTCTCTGGGTGAACATAATTTGATTTCAATTTCATTGTTTTCTCTTGAAACTGAACACAGACAGGAAAATACTTTCTAATGCAGACATATTAAGGTTTGCCTGCCAAAGAGGGTTTCAGAAATTTACAACATGGTTCATACTGTGCATCAAAATTCATGTGACCACTTTACAAAACTGTGAATTTGGAAAATAAAAAGCTCTTCATGTGCCCCAAGTCAATAATTCAGGACAGTTTAACAATAGGTAGAAAGCATAGTTTTCAGTTGTCAACTGGTCAATCCCCATATCTAATTTGAGTTTGAATATCTGTACTTCCTTGAAACTAGCAACAACAATCTTGTTCCCATGATGTTTCACATTCAGTTACTCAGATGTCCTATCATATCAGAAAGAAAATGCAATCTTATGGGCCTCTAGGAATCTGAGAAGCTAAGCTTCTCACAAGCTAAGCTTCTCACGCAAGCCACAAGGGAATAATTTGTGGTTGGGCTTTTCCCATTTCCCTTTGCCTCTGATTGGTCTAGGAACTGGCCTGTGGCCCATATCTGGCAGATGAGACAAAAGCAGAGCTCTGTTGGGAGACTTCCTGAAATTGTTTTCCTGGGAAAAAACCACAGAACTTCACAAGAAGAAAGGATTTTACCTCAGCCCTTTCATTCTTGTTTCGAATGCAGCCCTGTGAGGACTTGATATTTGAAGCTGCAATAGCCATGAAGTGGCAAAAGATGGCAGAACAGGACAGACAGAGTCTGGGTCCTTGATGACATCATTGCACTGCTGAGACTGCCTCCTCCAGGTAAGAAAATTAAGCATCATTATTTCTTAAAGGCCCTGGGAGACTGGGTTCTGTTATTGGCAGCTGAATGCATCCTAATGCTACAAGCATCCTATGCTGAAACCAACCTGCAAAATTCACAACACACTCTCCTGATGTATGTAAAAAAGCACTCTGAACATCTCTTTTAGAGAAGTAGATTGGTAACAGCATTTTTTTCCTTTCATTTGAGATGTCTGATCTTTGGCAAATGAAATCAGAATTTTCATATGAAACCAAACTTACTGGCACGTGGTTAAAAATGACTATTGAATGCTTTCTAACTAGTTAAGAATTACATTTGCTGAAAACTCAGGTCTTTCTCTTATTGCTTTGTGTTATTCTGCTCAGTTCATTCATATGGGGGAATCCCTGAAGGTAAGGATTAGAGTAGTTGAAGAGTTACGAACAATGGCTGTGAATTAAGAAATATTCCACTGTTTGTGGAGAAGCAACTTGACCAGCTAGCCTTAGAGCCAGACTGACAACTTTGGCCAATACTGTTTCAATGTGAATCGATAGAAAATAATAATTTTTAAATGGAATGAGTGTCTTCAGGCTTGCAGATCCGCATGGAAACTGATGAGGACAAGCAGAAGAAATTTGTGGCTCTCAGTTAAACATTCTTCAGAGTTCAAAGAAGGGCGCTCACTCACTACTTGTGGTGCGTGAAGAAGTCATCAGAAAGCTCCAGGAGACTGGATCTAACTTGCAGTCAGCTGTGGAGACTACAAGCCTTGGAAAGAACAGACTTTACACAAGAAACCCAAAGGCCACAAGCCTGGGCAAGGGCAATGACCTGGCAGGAAAGCATCAGTTTTCACCTTAAAGGAGTGCAGAAAACTGTGACCCTCACAGCCCTCTCTCCATTTGAGGATCAGCACGCTTTTGTCAGCAAGATGAGATGGACAGTAAGACATTTGGAGTGAGGTTTTCTCGATTCTTTTTTGCGGTACGGCAAGGTGCTACAACAAGGTGTGTCACCCCTGGGCAAGCAAAGTTCTTTGCAAGTCAATTTTATTCACTTTCAGAAAAAGATGTCACATGAATGTGGATTAGAAAATAAGATATTAAGAGGCTTGTTTTTCCAGAAATGCAAGGAAAAGAAATAACCCTTCAATGATAATTTTCTGGATCTTCCTCTTACAGCAAAAGATACATATCTTCTCCCCACAGCACCTTCTCCAAGAGTTAACTCACCCTCCTTATCTCCCTCTAGCTGGGACAAGTTCATTCCCCTTCACCCATACCTCTCATTTTTTCCTGTAAATAAATGTTTCTGTAAAGAATTTCCTTTGTTAGTTGGAGACTTCTTTGGTGGACCATGTTGTCCTTGGCAAAAGTGGTTGCAGAAGAGCTGAGGAAGTTGGGGTACCTTGGACTCCTGGCACTTTGGGGTAATTTACAGACAGCATCCTGTGACCCCACCAACCCAGGACTCACCTTCCTGTACTAGCTGCCCCCTTGGATGCCAGGGTCCTGAAAGGAAGAAACCATGTCTTATTCACTCAGCCTTGTGTCTGCAGCATTCAGCACAATCCCTGTCACCACAAATGTAAATTAATATGTGAGACATGACACCTGGTGCCTCTTACAAAACAAAAATTCTTTGTCCTAAAGGGCTCCTGAGTTGCAATTCAGAATTTTAATGTGTGTCTGCCTTAGTGTGAGGACTAATGTTTAAGTGTGACAATAAGGTGTTAATTTGGCTGAAACAGTTCTTTTCTTCCTTTGGTGTTAACGGGTAAATGAAAAATAATGTGATTCTAACCTCTTCAAAGCCTTTTCTGTTTCAAATACAGGAATGTGTTTCTGCAGATTGGGGCATTTCAGCTAATAGTTCAGCTGGATTAAAAAAGAAAAAAAGCTTGAGTTATCTGAATGCTGCTAATATGATTTAGGCATTTATTAAGTTGGGGAAAAACAGCTAAATTTAGATTTACTTATGATCAATTTGTTTGATGTAGTTCCTTGCAGAATAATACATGAACTACAATTTGGAATGTGACAGATACATACTATTTTTTAAATAACTTTTAAAATATGATTGCTTCCTGTGCACATTGCAGGAAGAAGATGTAATCCTACCCCTCCTTTATCATAAACCTCATTGGAGGGGAGAGAGATGGAAGCCAAGCTACTTTTGCTGAACCCCAGCTAGTTATGGATTCTGGATCTGTATGTACTGGGGCTGGAAAGGGGTTTGGTTGAAGACAAGAGTAATTGCCCAAACATGTTGCTAGAAAGAAATCTACAAACACTGGTTTGACTTGTGTTTCAAAAGTATGAGCTGCTGGCCTGTATAAGCAACCAGTCTTAGGTCCTCGGTCACAGCAATGCCAAGGTTTACATTTTTTCTGGATAAAAACAAATTGGGGTGGGGTGCATTCTTTGTCTAACATGTTGCCAGTGCATGAATTTTGCAGAGGACTCAGCTTGCTCACATTTAAACAAAGCTACGCTAACAGAACATAAAGGACACACAAGTAATGTACCAGAAGAAGAGGTACATTAGAAGAGGTAGAGGGAAGGTTTTCCTCTCTATTCTTGGTTTGTGTGAAGTCATAATGTTTTGGAAAGCCCACCGCTATCACCCAGAGCTACATGGTAAGACTTAAACCATCTCGCCACTTACTGATAGCACTTGAGAAGAGTTCACTTGTGCCAGGTGGTGATCTTTCCTTCATTCTCTTTCCAGCCTCTTGCCTAAAAGTCCTAGAATAGGCCGTGGAGCCACCAAGGGTGGTGGTCATGTCTAGATGATTCCCATTGGTAATACCAGGAAGATGCAGCAGTTGAAGCCTGAAGGAGAAAACCCAGCCCTCCCCTTAGAATAACACACAGGGACCACCCACCCCACCAAAAACACACACAACCCCGACACACACACTGAAAACAAAACCCTAATAACAACAGAGAAAAAAGTAGCTGTGTGGTGGTGTAAAAAGTTCTTTTTTGCATTTGTCATTCCCTTTGCCTGGAAAACACATTAAAAACTTCTTTTTACAGGTGTCAAAATTGTACATCATAACCAGCCCTCACCACCTGGATCCCTCTTTGTTCCTCTCTTTCTAATTTTCTTCCCTAGTCCCATTTCTTTTCTTCCAGTGTTCTTTTTTTCTGGAGGCAGTTCCACTGTGGATCCCTTCGCTCTTTTTCTCCCTTCCTTTCTTCCTTTATTTCTCCCTCTACTACCACCATCTCTCTCTCTCATTCATTTCCTACTATGTCTCAGGTATTTTTCTAGGTTCTAGGGATAGAGCAGTGAATGAAGCCTAGAAGACCCCTGATATTCTGGAACTTATATTCTGGGGGTTGTAGAATAGAGGAAAAAAACAAAAATAATACATTTCAGGTAATAAGAAGAGCTTTGAAGGGAATCAAACTGCGTAATATGATAGATGACCTGGTGGTTGGGAAGGGGAAAGACTGCTTTAGATGGGATGGAAAGTCTGTTGGGGGAAGAGGGATTAAAATTTAATTGAGATCTATATTATAGGAAAGATTCAGCTAAGAGAAAAGCACTCCAGACAGAGAGAACAGCAGTGAAAATTCCTTTTGTAATAAGAACTGCTGTAACAAGTCCGAGGAAGTTAAAGAAAGCAGGTGTGGCTAGAGCTTGGAGAAAAAGGATGGAAGTGGTTAAGAAACAAAGTTTTGCAGGGGCAGGTCACATCTGGCCTGGGAGGTAATGTAGAGGTTTGTATTTTATTCTAAATGCAATAGGAAGCCAGGTCCTAGCAAAGGGATGAATTATTTATCCAGAACACTGACTATCCATTGTTTCGTTCCTTTGTATTCTCCATAGGCTGGTCCTATAAAGATTTCATGACAGTGGGGCAGACATAAAGGATTTATTACATAAGGGAGTTTGGGACACACAACAGGTGACAAATGTGAGACCCTCTGCTTCACTCTACATCTTTGTCTACTTCTCCCATCTCTCTGAGCTACCCATTCCTACATACTTATGCCATCTGGTCCTTGTTTCTTTTTGATAAATTCATCATTTGCCTTTATATTTCCATCTGTTTTTACCCCCAAATTATTAACATAGATGCTTTTTTTTTTTTAATCACTCATCCATGTTTCTGCATAGGTTGTTAGGGAAAAGATCAAGAAAATTTGTTAAATTTTAAACCAAAAATCCCCATTCATTGCAGAGTGATGACTCACAACAATGTTGTAATCCAAGTACTGTAATGACCTGGAAGCCACAGCACATCTCCACTGCAGTTATATTAAGTAATTTAAAATTACATTTCCAATCATCTTTGATGTAGTTCCAGGGTTTTTTTCCAAACAAAATCCAACCTAAAAAAACAGTGCCAGTTAATGAGCATTTCTCAGCAAACTCATTGTAGCTGGGATAAAAATATCCAAATGGATCATGTGACTTAAAATTACCCAATTTTATATTGTGTTACAGTAATTCACAATGCATCATAGTGTATATAAAAATCCCACAGTAATCAAATCCAAAGAGAACGCCTCTTTACCCAAATTAAGTTACCAATTAAATAAATTCCCCCAAATGAGGACTGTATCCAAGGTAAATTAAATTAATCCTATCATTATATTCATCCTACTTGTATTCTCCAGTTGCACTATAGTATTCTCACCACTTTAAAAAAAAAAAAAAAGAAAGCACAATTCAAATGTTTCCATTTAAGAAATACAAGATTCAGTTATGAATTTTTAAGCAAACAGCCCATACTTTTGAATGGCTCACACCCCACAAGAGTGTGAGTGTGTGTTCGATACTATTCACCACATCAGAAAAACTCATCTGTAGAAACAAGAGAACGACCAGTTTTCTCAGGATGCCTTGGTGAAATGGGTGCATTTATTTGAACTGATAAGTCTATGCAAATACAGTCAGTCACAATAGGGAGGTTCTTAGGCCTGACAATGATTTAACTTCTGAAAAGTATGCAGGACTGTTAGAGGCCTTTACCCTCCTGGTAAACTATGTCCCTTGATATTGGAAGGGGACTTCAGTTCTCCCCTAGCCCTCTGCTTAGGATTAAATGAGAGACTTCAGCTTTAATTAAATGAGAGACAGCTGTCAGCTGTCCTAATCCAGGACAACATACACAGTTTGGACTCTAGGAATGAGAGACAAAAGGAAGGGCGATCTAGAAAGTGGGTAGGATTTCTGCTTCTGCAGAAAATGTCCAAGGATGGCAGACTCTAGTTAAGATCAATGGGGGAAGATGTCTTAGTGTGTAGGTAGAGAAATAAGACAAGGCAAAGATGACTTTAGCCATCGAGAATGAAGGAGTCAGGGGAAGGAATGTCTGCGTGTGGTAGACAACTGAATTAGAAAGAGCAGAAATGGAAACCAGCAATGATTCTGATCTAGGGCTTGGCCAGCTTACATGTTTTGTCATTGGACACAAACTTTTCATGAGGAGATCCAATCACTAATGCAACAAACTCAAATGAATTCTAGGTTGAGGGTGGTTCAATTCTCAAACATGGGGCTGAACCAGTTACTGGGAGAGGAGAGATGAAGGGGTGGAATCTGAGAATCTCAGTAAGTCATCTAGTAGCTCTAGTCACTTTGGACATTCCTGGGGGATACATAACAGCTCACTATAATAACACAACACATATTGATACCTGTTTGTTCCCCAAGACCAACACCACAGTGAGTTTTTACCATCTTAGCTTACAGAGACATTATTTAGTCCAGGTTACAATCAGATATCACAAAAGAGAATTTGACTACATAGATATTTATAAAATGAATGCAGTTAAGAAAAGAGTACAGGGGCTGGAAGTCAGAAAATCTACTACATTCCAGTCCTCTCTGCTGCTGTTCAGCTGTGTGAACCTGAAGAAATTCTTTAACATTTCTGGGCCTGTTTGTTCATCTATAAAGTGTGGTGATGAACCCCTGTTACTCCCTCAGTGTTCTCGAGCAGATCCCAAGATGTTAGCTCCCTGTGGAAACTTAAAAGCAAAGGGAAGACGTGGCACTGAAACAAAGTGGACAGCTGCTTGCACTCTAGTATAATCATCCATCCCCACAAAGGGACTGTTGGCCACTGGTTTGATAAGTATTGTCAAATGAAATTTACTTGTAACTTTTGAGAAGAGTAGTTTTCAGATGCTAGTCTTGGAATAAGCTCAAGAGGAGTCTCAGATCATTTCCAGTTGAATGAACAATTCTTATTTCGGGTCTGGTTGGAGGTGGGGCTAGATGAAACTGAGCTGCATATCCTTCCAAAGTCACAAGGAAAAGTCAGCCTTTATTCTAGCAGTGTTTGGTCTGGAACAGCTGCTCCATAGGTGTCAGCCCTATGCCCCATATCATACTTTAAATAATATCACTAATACCTTTATCCAAAATACACTTGAGTTTCATATGCTTATTATAGAAGAGAGAAGAACTAATATTCACCAAGTGCCCTCTGTGAGATAAGCACTTGCTAGTGTTTTACATACATTCTGTCATTTAATCCTCAAGGCAACTTAAAAAAGTAGATATCACTGTCCCCATTTTACAGGTGACAAACCTGAGACTCAGAGTGCTTATGACTTGCCCAAGTTCACACCACTAGGACATAACAGAGATCTGAAATAAAAATTCAGGTGTTCTGACTTCAGTCCATGCTTTTTCTTCTATAACATCATGCTACATAGAAGAAAAAGAAGTGAAGGTGAATGATTAGCCAGCAAAGTTAGGGAAAAGGATATGCTATTAGTAAAGAGCTCACCCATTCTATATCATTCTGCAATGTCCAACTTTCAAAGAATCAGATTGTGATAGAAATCTTCAGTATTAAATCACTACTAAACATAGCAATCTGACTTTGATGATCCAGAAGGTGCTTTCAGATCTTGCTGTGCCTTAAAGTTCTCACAAACAAAATTGATTATCAGTGCACTACAGATGTGTGGAAAAGAGAACACCAGGTAACAAAAGCTGGGTCACCTGCCTCCAAGATGCTGGGCCCTGCGCGGCTTTTATTACTCCAGGTCAGGGAAACAAATAGAATCTATCAACATGGTACTGCCTCTTGGGACATATATTCTAAACATACATCCATTCTTATTCCCTATGAGAAAGAAATCACTGCAAAAGAATCTCACCTTTCACCAAATTCTACGCTTAAAATCCTAA
This sequence comes from Balaenoptera borealis, assembly GCF_965194805.1. Taxonomy (NCBI): domain Eukaryota; kingdom Metazoa; phylum Chordata; class Mammalia; order Artiodactyla; family Balaenopteridae; genus Balaenoptera; species Balaenoptera borealis. Next base: position 92,108,508 of record NC_138865.1, read on the forward strand.
ACTGGTCATATCACTGTGTACAATATTTTTGGCAGTCACAAACTCTGTCATGAAGCAGAGCGAAAAACAACTGGAGAATATAAGTGGTATTTAAATGCCCCTCTTTGGGTGGGTCAGACTGCATGAGGCAGTGTGGCTGTGTGGAGGGCGAGAGGTCTGGACCCACGGTGAACAGCTTGTTCCTGCCAGAGAGTTACCAAAGCCAAGGTTCTTGACTTGTATGTTCCTCAGCCAGCCCAGTGTCTATATCCCTAGCAACCCTAAAACAATGAAATATCTGCAAGCAACCATGTCCAAATAAAGAGCTCAATAGTTGAATCTCCAAGAAGTGGCCAATTTCAGAAAGGCATTTCTTGGCAGGCTAGAGCAGACTTGGGTGAAAGTTGTACCGAAGGCTGGAGAAGAGCCCGATGTGTCTCACGAGATTGGGCTCCACCACATAGGCCCGCTCCCCCTTGGCCCTCAACAGTGAGTACAGTGCCATGTCCTTGCCGAAGCCCTTGTGGCAGTACACCTGGGACAGGTAGGTGAGGGTCCGCCGGGCCGCCGGGGCAGGGAAGAGCATGGCCGGGGTGCAACACTGTGAAGCAGGGACCACACTGTACAGGGAAGGACTCAGCCGCCGCAGCTCCAGAAAATAGTGCCGGCCCACCAGCTCCACCAGCCCCATGCTATACAGGGAGAAGAAGAGCATGACGGGCCAGCTAAACCCTGGCCGGCTGGCAAACCGCATGTATATCCAGGTTAGTAAGGGCCCCAGCAACATGCCGACACCGACCCACTCCAGGATCCTCATGGGCTCTGGGTTGATGTAGTGCTGGAGCCTCTCGGGGTGATAGAGCTTTAGATAAAGGGCATCTCTGAGGTGCGGCTCGGAGAAGCGAGCCCGCAGAAGGTGCTCCAAGACTGGGAAGATCTGCTCTTCTGGAACGGCGTCGTCTTCCACCATCAGGACATAGTCTGGGTTGTAGGTCTGCAGGGAGGATTCCAGGCAATAGACATAGTCCTGCTTCTCTTTCTCAAACGAGTTGGTCGAAGGGTCGTCGCCATAGTCATCCTCAGTGCCCTCATAGCGGTTGGCCACGGGGACGTACTTGGACAGCAGCTTGGCATCGAAATGGCTCACACTCCGCTCCACGTTGCACAGGAAGAGTTGGTGCCCCTCACACTGGGGGCCGCATTGTTGAAGGAGCCGGTGGAACTGGGACACCACCTGCAGGACGTAGTGGAAGCCAGGTTGCCTGTCCACAGTGATGATGGTGATGACCAGCCAGGGGCGGGGAGTGGCCTGCCAGACAATGGGCACCGAGCCATTGGCAGAGGGCAGCTCCTCAAAGTAGTGGAGGGCAGCTTCACCCTCTTTCAAGCTTTGCTGCAGGAACTCTTGGCTCATTTGGTTCAGATGCCAGTGGCGCAGGTAGAAGTAAGAGTGCAGAAGCCGGTGACAGGCCAGGGGGGCCAGCAGACCAAAGGTCACCACCGTTAAGATGAAGAGCTGGACAGCAGTGCTGCCCCAGGAGAGCCGCCTCAGCCTCCGGAGGAGCATGGCAGCTGGAGAGGTCGAAGTGCTCATGAGGTCGACTTCCGGTCAGGTCTGGTCCCAAGAACAAACCATCCTGGACCTCAGGCCAAAATCAGTGCAAGTCAAACCTAAAGAGAGAAAAGTAAAGAATGGTACAGGGCTTTAAAAAAAATCCAGGGATGGAACTCAGCACATATCAAACCAGAAATTCTAATTCTAGGCTCTGTAGCTACTAGAGACTTAAGTATTTTCTCCAGTATACTCTTCTTTGGTTGTATCTGTTAATGATCTCTGGGATTCTTTGATCATTTCTATGAGTAAAGAAACCTTGGTGCATCCAACCAAGTCTTCACACCTACAGATGCTTAGTTAAGGTTTACAGTGTCCCAGAAAATCACCAGATAGGCTAGCAAAATCATTATTTCAATTCAGCAGCTACATAGCCACAGGTTCTTAAAACAGATGCAAAAAAGCAAGGCACAAGGAAAGACACATTTAAAGTAAGTTCCAAGGTAAGTACATTGTAAGTACTTGTGGACTAACTGTGCATAGTAGTTTCTGAAAACTTTTTTGCACATCCCAAACAAGAAAAGGACTATTTAGGATTCCCTGAAATGTCTTTATCAAGATCTTCCATTCCTATTTCTCTAACCTCATGCAACTATACTTAAAATTACATGTTAATTTAATCCTGATTGTTCTTCCGTTTTATATTTTACAGAATTGCCATGGGAACCAGTGAGAGAAAGGATCTCTCCCCCATATTCAAGAGAACTCTAGAGCCCCAGACTTTGGGAGGGGAGGAAATAACTGAAGGAAGATCTATAAGCAGCTTTTCAGTGAGGTAGGGAGAGGGTAAGCAGAGATGAAGATGAAACAGAAAGTTGCCGCAAGCCTGGTCCAGGAAGGAACGTAGTGTGACATCATCTCTCAGAGTACAAGCCTGAGGTCAGGCACATGCTGGAGTGAATACCAGCTCAGCCACTCGGTGAAAGGTCACTTCACCTCTCCACATCTTGGATTCCTTACCTCTAAAATGGAGGTAATAATAATACCTATCTCATAGGGTTACTGTGAAGATTAAATGTGTTACAGAGCAAAATCATACAGAATAAAAATGCCATTAAAATATATCCATATCCAGACTTCCCTGGCAGTCCAGTGGTTAAGACTCTGTGCTTCCATTGCAGGGGGCACGGGTTCGATCCCTGGTTGGGTAATTAAGATCCCACATGCCACACGGCGCAGCCAAAAAAAAAGTATATATATATATATATATATATATATATATATATATATATATATATATATATATATATATAAAATCTCCCCATATGTACAAACTTAGTAATATTTTAGGAGTAAGTAGGTCTAATAATCTGAGGGAAAACAGACTTGCACCCGAAAACAGAACTAAAAGGACAAAGCCAGTATAACTCCAGTAAGGTCAATGCCAAACTAAACGGTGTCTATAGAATAAAAGGTAAACCTCTTACCTCAGAAGCATAATAAAGTTTGCACATATTGGGAAGAAAATGGCCTAGCTTGTGAGTTATCTTGAAGAAGCACTGCCCAGGTACCATACGACGTTGTTGTGGTGCAGTCTCTAGTGCTCTCATACATTCTCCCCTTCTTGGGCACACAGAAAGACCACATTTCCTAGCCTGCCTTCTTCCAGGTGGGGTCATGTGACTAGGGCTTGCCAGTAAAATGTGAGCAACGTGACAGTTATGACTTCTGGAACAAGGTGGTTGAGAGCAGATGTGCCTTCTTGACTTTCTCTTTCTCCATCTGCTGACTGGACAGCCTTGGTGGATCTAGAGGAGGGATGAGCCACCAGATGGCTGGAGCCTGGGTCCTTGCATGACTGCCTGGAACAGAGGTCCTTCCTACAGCTCCCCTCCCAGCACCCGCCCAACCTAGAGTGGGCTGTGTTGTGAGTAATACACAAACCGTTGTTTCTAGCCACTAATGATTTTTTGACTTGCTTATTATTACAGCAGTTAGCCTACCCTGCCAATAGAGTTGTGTAGAATACCAAACCTCTCTCTACGGCATGATGACATAGTAACTCAAGGAAGTAGAGAGATAAGTCTCATTTCAGCAACAGCAGCAGATTATATTGTGGGACCCCAGAGGTGAGACAGACTATCCCAGTACTATAAGAGATCTGGATAATATTAAAGAGGGAAATAAGCAGGGAGAGGTTTGAGTAGTATGCAACCCCAGGTTTGCTGTTATGCAGACTTCCAAAGACCTGCAGACTTGCTGCATCGCCCTGTGATGTTCAAGCCAATGGAGTTAATTAATCACGTGGCTGCACATCCCCATGGCCTCGCCAGTTCCACATCACTTCCAGTGGAAGCCAAGGGCTGAAACTGGGCTGCACTCACACTCTGCCTTAGTTGATCTTGGGAATGGAGTCATTCAGGTGGCTTCCTGCTCACACTGTTCTCCCTGCCCTTGCTATTACCCAAGAGAGCTGTAACCACTTGAAGAAGGAACAAAATACAGTCCATAAGATAAGGCACACAGCTCAGAAAATGCCAGGCACATATTAAGTGCTAAGATGACAATGCGATTATGATGGAAATGCAGAGCTCAGTGTTTGGTGTAAAACTGCCATCCACTCAGTGTTTGGTGTAAAACTGCCATCCAACCTCCTTCAATACCCTCTTCTAGTGAGTTTTTGGTAAAGCGAGAATGTGACACATGCACACACATAGACAATTATCCTTTAAGAATATAAATCTGATCATGTCACTCTCTTGCTTAAAAGCCTTCTTTACCTTTCCATTGCTCTTTCAATAAAATCTAAACATCTTATTTTGATCCAAAAGGCCCTTTATGATCTGGACGCTGCCTTCCCCTGGCATCTTGTTCTACTGCCCTCTTTTCTCTGTATGTTCTAGACTAGCAAAGGGCTAGAGAGTAAATATTTTAGACTTTGTGGGCTACACACTGTCTCTGTTGCATATTCCTCTTAGACTATTTCTTTTTTTTAACTCTTTAAAAAAATGTAAAAGCTATTTTTTTGTGCTCCAACCACATCAAAACAGGCTGTAGGAAGAAAAACAAAACAAAACAAACAAACAGGCTGTAGACCAAATCTGGTCTGCAGCCCATAGTTTATCAACCCCTGCTCTAGACTAGCACTGTCCAATAGAAATATAATGCAAGCCACATATGTAATTTAACATTTTCTAGCAGCCACAATAAAAAAGTACAAAGAAACAGATGAAATTAATTTTAATAATATGTTTTACTACAACACATCAAAACTATTATTTCAATGTGAAACCAATATAAAAAATTAATGAGGTATTCTACATTCTTTTTTCCATACTAAGTCTTTGAAATCCAGCGTGTATTTTACATTTACAGCATATGTCAATTCAGACAAACCACAGTTTACGTGCTTAATGGCCACATGCGGCCAGTGAGCAGGGCAGCTCTAGACATGCTGACCTTCTTTTCGAACATCAACTATGCTAAGCTCTTGCCCATCTCCTGGCCTTTGCTCATGCAACTCCCTTACCCTGGAACATTCTTATTCCCACACCTTCCTTGTCTCTTCACATAGAGAGCTTTTTCTCATCCTGTAATACAATCTCCTAGAGGGGCCATCCCTGGCCTGTGTTACCTTAGGACCTACTAAACAAGTACTCACATATTTTGCATTAGCTAAATGGGAGTATAAATTGGCACAACCTCTGTAGAATTAATTTAGAAATAGCTAATAAAACACACTAATGCTCAGCAATTCCATTTCTAGCATTCTTTCCTAGATATATATTCTCATGTGTGAGAAATGACTTGTAGCATCATTTGTAAGAGCAAAATATTGCCAAGTGCCCATCAGTTGTGAGTGAGTCAAATAAACTATGGTACCTCCAAAGAATGGAATACTAAGTACCCATTAAAAGTAAGCAGACTCACAAAGTAACTGCCTTATAGTTTGAGGCTACTAATTCAAATTTTTTTTTAACTAGTTCACACTTTATTTAGATTTCTTTAGTTTTTAGCTAATGTCCTTTTCCTACGCTAGGATCCCATCCAGGTGGTATACATTCTTTATGGTGAAGTGTTAACATATCAAATTATTCATTTGGGAAAACCAGTATATTTTCTGTATTTAATTATAGAAAATTCATGTTGTTTTTTGAAATCTACCTGTCTCCCCCCCCAAAAAAAATCCTCCTAAGGGTCTCAATTTGGTTTACTTTTTTTTTTTTTTTTTAATTGCAATGTTAGGTCTACATGCAAAAATATAAAGTATTGGGTTGGCCAAAAGGTTCGTTCGGTTTTTTCCGTAAGATGGGTCTAGTAGCATTTTGTCTTTAACTTCATTCGAAACAATGTTGTATGTGACAGCTGTCATATCAGTGTGCATTTAAAAAAAGACATCAAAATTGGTGAATTTTTGTGTAGCCATTTTAATACCGAAGGTGGAAGAAAAAAAGCAACATTTTTGGCATATTATGCTTTATTATTTCAAGAAAGGTAAAAACGCAACTGAAACGCAAAAAAAGGTTAGTGCAGTTTATGGAGAATGTGATGCGACTGATGGAACGTGTCAAAAGTGGTTTGCGAAGTTTCGTGCTGGAGATTTCTCACTGGACGATGCTCCACGGTCACGCAGACCAGTTGAAGTTGATAGTGATCAAATCGAGACATTCATTGAGAACAATCAACATTATACCACGCAGGAGATAGCCGACATACTCAAAATATCCAAATCAAGCGTTGAAAACCACTTGCACCAGCTTGGTTATGTTAATCGCTTTGATGTTTGGGTTTCATATAAGTTAAGCGAAAAAAACCTTCTTGACCGTTTTTCCCCATGTGATTCTCTACTGAAACGTAAGGAAAACGTTCCGTTTTTAAAACAAATTGTGATGGGCAATGAAAAGTGGATGCTGTACAATAATGTGGAACGGAAGAGATCGTGGGGCAAGCGAAATGAACCACCACCAACCACACCAAAGGCCAGTCTTCATCCAAAGAAGGTGATGTTGGGTATATGGTGGGATTGGAAGAGAGTCCTCTATTATGAGCTCCTTCAGGAAAACAAAACGATTAATTCCAACAAGTACTGCTCCCAGTTAGACCAACTGAAAGCAGCACTCGACAAAAAGTGTCCAGAATTAGTCAACAGAAAACACATAATCTTCCATCAGGATAATGCAAGACTGCATGTTTCTTTGAAGACTAGACAAAAACAGTTACAGCTTGGCTGGGAAGTTCTGATTCATCAACCAGATTCATCAGACATTGCACCTTCAGATTTCCATTTATTTAGGTCTTTACAAAATTCTCTTAAGAGAAAAAATTTCATTTCCCTGGAAGACTGTAAAAGGTACCTAGAACAGTTCTTTGCTCAAAAAGATAAAAGGTTTTGGGAAGATGGAATTATGAAGTTGCCTGACAAATGGCAGAAGGTAGTGGAACAAAAGGGTGAACACGTTGTTCAATAAAGTTCTTGGTGAAAACAAAAAATGTGTCTTTTATTTTTACTTAAAAACTGAAGGCACTTTTTGGTCAACCCAATACATAGTGATTGTAGGTTAACAGTTGCATGGTTAAAATGTATTTTGCCTATATGTTTTTACTGAGTGTTTATTTCCTATTCCAAGGCAAGTATGAATATGCGGCAAGATGACACACATACACACACACACACAGAGTAAGCAAACTCAGGGAGAGACCAAGATGGCAACATTGAAGTCTCCTTATCTTCCTTCCTCCCATGGACACATCGAATGTACATGAGGAGAAATTCCTTCTGAGAGAAATCCAGAAACTAGCTGAGTGACTCCTACACATCAGGCAAATGAGAAAATACCCATGTCGAAACAGTCAGGAAAGGCTAAGACATGCTCTTTCCATAAACCCCACCCCTGGCACAGTGCCAGACAATTGGGAACAACCCCCCAACAACCAGCTGCTCCCTGAGGAGTGAAGGGTTTGGACCACATACCCAGAGCCCCAACTTCTAAGACTCCCACCTGAGGGACAGGCCCCAAAACACGTAACTCTGAAAGCCAATGCGGCAATACGTCCATAAGACCAACAGGACTAGCAAAGAAAGAAGCTGTTCTTAATGGGTACGTGAGCACTCTCCATTGCTGAACCCCCAGGGCTCAGTGCTGAGGGAAAAGGCAAAACCCGCCCATCTCCCACTCTTTCCCGGGTAGGGGTTTGACTGAATACTTTACAAGCTACTCCCTGAGGGCCTGGCTTAGTTGCAAACAGTCAGGACATCAGAAGAGAGATTGTTACAAATTTAAGCATTTTCAGCACCTCTGCCCTCTAACCAGTCTTTCCAATGTCCTCTGAATTCTCAACAATGGGGCTCGAGGGGACTACAGGGGCTCTTCCCAATCTTCCCACTTAATAGAATTGGAGAAACATTTCTCCAGACTGGGGATGAATCTCTTCCAGTCCTAACTGACAATGGAACCACAATCTTGGTGCTCACCCGCAACATTTCTCAGTTAGCTGCCTCACCTCCTATAAAGTCCTTTTGTTAACTGCTTCTCACATAACTCTTTTACACTGTAATAACCTTAACCCTGCTACTCTTCTCCCCGCCCCCATCAATGATGAAGTCCCTCATGACTGCTTACCACTGACAAATCACCTCCTGACCCCTGATGATGATCTGCAGGAAAATCCTTTGGGTAACACTGACGTCTCGTGGTTCACTGATGGTTCTTACTTAAAAAGTGACAATGGCAAATATTGTGCTGTGTATGCTATTGCAACTCCTTTTGATGTTGTTGAGGCAGCATCTTTACCTATGGCTACTTCAGTCCAACAAACTGAATTATATACTCTTACAAGGGCTTGTACTTTTAGCCAAGAACAAAGCTGCCAATGATTTATACTGATGGCACATATACTTTCAGAGTAGTTCATGATTTTGCAATGTTGTGGAAGAAATGTGGCTTCCTTACTACAAGCAGAAATAAAATTTAAAATGGCTCCTATGTTTAGAAATTATTGGCTGTAATACGTTTACCTGGCACGTTAGCTATTAAGATTCTGAGGTGTTCTAAACTTGACTCTCTGGAAGCTAAGGGAAATCACCTTGCTGACATTTCTGCAAAAAAAAGGCTGCCCTTAAAGAAACCCTCAGCAGCCAAACCTCTATCATGGTCCAAAGGCTCCCCAAATGGTAACTTAGAAAAACTGGCTAGAGAAGCCCAACAACTGGCTTCAGAAAAGGAAAAACAAGTTTAGAAATTCAACAACTGTTGATTTGATAAAAAGAGAAATCTCTGGTTAGGACCAAAGAATAACCCAATCCTACCAGAGGCACTAAAATTCCCACTCCTCACCACTGTACATGCATTAAGCCATAGGTCTACTGACAAAATGATAACATTCATGAATCAGTATTGGTGGGGAAACATTAACAAGGCTACAAAAAGTACCTACACCTCACTGTCCCACTTGTTGAAGTACAAGTGGGAAGTACTGGACAGTCTGTTCGTAATGCTCCTGGACATTTTAAACTGTCTAACAGATGATTAGATGTCTGGCAAATGGATTTCATACAACCTCCTCTATTTTGTGGATATAAGTATGTTTTAGACATGGTCTGTATATTTTCATACTGAACTGAAGCTTTCCCTTGCAGACAGGCTGCTGCCTCTTCTCTGGCTAACGTCCTTTGGGAAAAGATTATCCCTACTTAGCGAACTCCTCTTGAACCTCATAATGATTGAGGAACCTATTTTACAGGTCAGGTACTTTGACAATTCTGCACTGTTTGGCCAGTTTTACACTTTCACTGTGCTTACCACCCTCAATCCTCTGGTTTAGTCAAATGCACTAATGTCATTAAGATTCAATTGGAGGGGGCTTCCCTGGTGGCACAGTGGTTGGGAGTCTGCCTGCCAATGCAGGGGACACGGGTTCGAGCCCTGGTCTGGGAAGATCCCACATGCCATGGAGCAACTAGGCCCGTGGGCCACAGCTACTGAGCCTGCGCGTCTGGAGCCTGTGCTCCGCAACAAGAGAGGCCGCGATAGTGAGAGGCCCGCGCACCGTGATGAAGAGTGGCCCCCGCTTGCCGCAACTGGAGAAAGCCCTCGCACAGAAAGGAAGACCCAACACAGCCAAAAATAAAAATAAATAAATAAATAATAATTAAAAATGAATATCTGCTAAAAAAAAAAAAAAGATTCAATTGGAGGGACTTCCCTGGTGGTCCAGTGGGTAAGAGCCACTTCTTTTATAACTCAAAAACTCTTACACTTTGAGATAGTCCCAGGACACCCAATGAACTTGGCTCCTGCTTCTTTTGACTCACAACTGATAAAAGGAGAGATACTGCAATAGTGCAGAGGCCTATTGCTCCTATTAAAAATATCCATGTGCGGTAAAGCAATCTTTTCACAGTGCACTCTAGGGAGATGAAAACCTTAAGCATCACGTCTTGCAACCTGGAGATTCTGTCTATTGAAAAAGTCACCTCCAGAAAGACTCTCTCTTTGTCCTCACTGGAAATGTCCCTATCAGGTAAACCAACCCTTGTGCTGCCAAACTCCAAGGAATAGACTCTTGGATACATGTGACACACCTAAAGAGAGCATAAAACCCTGACTGGACCTGCACATCATCTGGTGACCTGAAAGTAAAGATTTCCCAGAATTGGAGTATCTGATGAGACAGCTTTCTCAAGATATCCAGACCAGGCCTGTTGGAAGTTTGTTGCCAAATCACTGAAAATGACAACACTTCAAGTAATCTCTAATGTCTATCATCTTGATAACATGTAGACTTTATATGAAAAGTGCCTGAGAGTTCTCCCTCCTACCCCTCCTTGTTACTTACATGTGATCTCAATAGATTCCTAATCTATTCCCTCCGACATGAGACGCTGAACCCAGGAAAGGTATTTCCTGACATTGAGGGACAAAAAGCCTCTGAAAGTAGAAAACGTGACACTTGATCAGCAATGCTTTCAGAGAAAGATCTTCATCAAAAGGAAGAAATGTAAAAAATTATTAAACGGAAAATTCAATTAAATAGAGTGTGGAGACCAGAAAGGGGAGCTCTCTTGTCCTGTGATGACAGCAGAGCCCAAGAGCAAGAAAAAGATTATTCTTTCCTGGCAATGACTCAGCCAACAAAAAGCCATGGCTGTTAATTTACTATTGCCCTCCAAATTTCTTTTCCCCTCCATAAAAGCACTCGCCTTCCCTTGCTGTGCAGGGACTTGCACATGACTCACCATGGTTGCAGACCCTGAATTGCACTTCTCTGCTGATCCCAAATAAACCCATCTTTGTTGGAGAAATAATTGCCAGTCTATTTGTTTTAGGTAAACACTACCAACCAGAAATAATGTCTCTTTTTCCTCAAGTGCTAAGGCCCTTTACATGAACTTTCATCCAAGGACATTCATTTGTCACTTTCTACTTTAGACTGTATCTATTTATAGTTACCACTAATTAAGCTCCTACTACATAACCAAGTTCTGTACTGGACTCTTACGTATATTTCTTTTGACCAAAAGAGCAACTCTCAAACAGTAATGGAACTAATCTCATTTAAATTAAAAAAAAAAATGCTACCAAGTTGAAAGCAGGAAATTCAAACACAGGAAAAATTTCAAAGCCTATGCTATTTTCATGATGCCTGCTGCCTTACATGGCTTTTTTCATGGCCCTTGATTTACAACCCAATTGGCCTTATAAATCCCTCATTAGTGGATTCAGTCTAATTTATCTTTGATATCCCTCACAGACCCAGCACAGTATTCTATGCATAGAAAAGGTTTCATATTTGTTAAGCAAATAAATGATCTCTATGGGTCTCAATTCCTCAGCTATAAAATTGGGAGTATCAAAGACTCCCAATTTAATGTGCAGAGATCAACACACTTGGAAGTGCTTGCTGAGCACTTATTATGTGCTGGGCACTGTTCTAAGCATCTCATTGATCCTCACAAGAAACCTATGAGAAGTACTATTATTAAGTCCATTTTATACCTGAAAAAAATTAAGGCACAATTAACTTGTACCCTAGGTTAACAAAGTTTTAAATGTGTAGCAAAACTTGAAATCCAGGCAGACTGGTTCCAGAACTCATGTTCTCAACCAATACGCAATATTGTCTCTGCATGGATTGGGAACCCAAGAAAATCAGCTGAAAAACCATTAGAAATAGTAACAGACTTTCAGAATGTGTTCAGTAACAGAATTAATAAGCAAAAATAATATATAATATTATACACACACTACATATATACACTGATTGCTTTCATCTAATCAGACAATTACTAAATTAATCAATGGGATAAAATATCTCAGTCAAAATGAAAAAAAGAAACCAAAAATATCTAGAATAAATTTAAGAAATATGCAGAATATACACACCTATAAAATTCTACTGAAGGACATTCTAAAAGTGAAATAAATGGATAAAATAACATCTTCCCAGCTGAGAAGGCTCACTAATGAAAGAAGAGATGGAGGTCTCTTTCTCTAAAATTAATCTCTATATTTAACATAATGTCAATCCAATTTACTTCAAGAGGGAGTGGGCCAGTACAGTAAATGGGCACTTTCATATAAATTGGTGGAACCTTTGGAGGGAAAGTTGGGATGGTATCTACAAAAATTTTATATGTGCATCTTCTTTGACACAGAAATTCTACTTCTAGGAATCTACCCTGCAGAAATGCCAACACATGCTACCAAACATAGACAAGGAATGTTCACAGCAATTTTGTTTGTAAGTAAGAAAGAGAGGGAGAAAGAGGCGGAGAGGACTAGAGGACTGGGCAGGGAGAAGGATAGACAAACTACAGGGAAAGGAAATGGCCAGCAATAGGGAACAGATGTTTAGATAACTACACATGGGGATGATATGGAGACATTAAAAAGAAAAAGAAAGGTTTAAATATACTGACATTTAAAAAGTCTTAGCTAAGACTCTGCTGTGGACTGAATGTTTGTGTTCCCCCCAAATTCATGTATCAAAATCCGAATCCCCAATGTGATTCGGGGTATTTAGGGTATTTAGATGGGGTATTTAGGAGATATTTAGGTCATGTTTGTGGAACCCTTTTGCTGGGATTAGTGCCCTTATAAGGGACAGAAGAGAGCTTGCTTCCTCTCTCTCCTCTGCCAGTGAGAACATAGCAAGAAGGTGGCCATCCATAAACCAGGAAGAGGGCCCCTTATCAGAACCCAACTGTGCTGGCACCCTGATCGCAGCCTTCCAGACTCCAGAACTGTGAGAAATAAATGTTTCTGCTGCTTAAGCCACCCAGTTTATGGTAATTCGTTATATCGAACCAGGCAGTTTGAAAAAGTCTCTAAGGGAAAAATGCAAACTATGTCAATGCAAATTGTAGAAAAGTGTACATAGTATGATCATTTTATTTTTAACATGGAGTATAATTTAGTGAAGGAGAGATGAAGGTATGAAGGATGGAGGTTTCCTGTTTTGCCCTCTACACTTCTCAAAGAGCATATATTACTTTTATGATCATTGTTAAAAGTTTAATTCAACAAATACTGAGTCTTGTACCAGGCACTGGAATAGTGAACGTGACACTCAGGGGTCCTACTCTCAGGACCCTAATTATCAAAAATCCAATAGAAATCCAAACATGATTTGTTTCTTTTGGTGGAACAGGAGGAGGCTGGTTAACTTGACCAAAGTATTCTAAAGATAACCTGGAATTAGTACTAATAAAAACTGCTAGGAAATGCTCGCTTTGCTGGGACATATACTAAAACTGGAATGATATATTGAAGATTAGCATGGCCCCTGTGCAATGATGACATCAAGTTTATGTAGTACTCCATAATATTTTATTGTGATGGTGGTTATATTTGACAAAATTCATCAAAATATACATTTAAATGGTGCATTTTACTGCATGGAAACTATACCTTAATAAAACTGATTTCTTTAAAAGCCAGGAAGATGATACTGGGTAATATGATATTAAACTTGTTATAAAACTTCAGTAATTAAAATAACATGGCACTGGCACCAAAATATACTGAGAGACACATGCAAAAATCTACAAATAGATATAAATACATAATAATTTAATATACCATAATTGTAGCAGTCTAAATCAGGGGTAAATAATGAACTTAATAGCTTTGTAGCAACTGGCTAACCATTTAGGAAAAGTAATTAGCTCTCCACTTTACAACTTAAACTAGAATAAATTACACATTAAAATTTTTAAACCAAAGCTTAAAAGTACCTGAAGAAAATACAGGAGAATATTTATACAAACTTGGGTTAGGAAAGGCCTTTCTCAGCAAAATACTCGAGCAGAAACCATAAAGAAAAAAGAAGAATAGAGCTGAATGGCCAAAGATGAAAAACTGACAAAAACATTAAGTAAATTGGGAAAGACTGTGCAACATAGATGACAGGATTACTAACTTAATGTGTAATATATAAACAGCACTTAAAAATCAGAAACAGAAAGACACTCCAACTGAAAAAGGGGCAAAAGAATTAATAGTCAATTCACACACACAAATACAAAAGGCCAATACACAGAGAAAAAAGAATTGATTCCCCCTGGGTAATCAGAGGTACAAATTGAAACAATTTGTGTTGCCCACATTACTGGTTTAAATGTGTGCATGCAGAGAAAATTTTAAGGTATCTAGGAAATCTCAACAATCTAGATGAAGTTTTAAGTTATCTTTAGTTTCTCCTTTACATTTTTCTGTTTCCTGAATGTTTTGTAATAAGCTTATCCTGTTAAAAAATTCTAATTTTAATAATGTTAGACAAACATGGTTTTCTCTTTTCACCTCCTAAAATACTTGGTGCAGTGCACTCTAGAAATGCATCCCTAAAAGCCAATCCGCCTTACGAGGTTTAGTTCTCTAGGGGAAACGCGCGCGCGCGCACACACACACACACACACACACACACACACACACACCTGCAGGTTTTGCTAATGATCGGCATAGTGAGATCATCATTGGATCCGCCCTTGTGTCCCCTCACCTAGGGGAGAAAAAGGGACAAGCAGGGGATGCCGGGGTTACACCCACCCTCCAATACTGCGGGCGCAGTGCGGCACTGGCAACGCCCGCACCCAGAGGCCAGGAAGAGGGCGAGACGAAACGGGTTGGTCCTAACTATCCCTCATGGAAAGAGAATGGCAGCGGAGGACCAGAGTGGATCTAGTGTCTGCCACTGACCTTGGGGAGTCCCCGCCGCGCTCGGGACTCAGTTTCCCCACCCGTAGGAGGAAACAAACTGTCTCAATCGCCGGGTTGCCTCCCTCGGTCCGGTCTTTCCGGGAGCTGGGAAGGACGCCTTCCTCTGTCCAGTTGCCCTTCCTCGGTCTCGGGGCTGCGAGGTCGCCCGCAGAAACCCAACGCCGCAGCAGCGCGTGTGTCGGCGCGCGGGGCTGGCCCGAGGGGCCGACGCGCGGCAGAGGCAGCCACGAGCGGGCGGCCATTAGGCGATCCACCCTTAGGCTGCTCGGCCGGGCCACGCTGGGCAGCAGCTGGGTCTTACCTGGACTCGCACACGCCCGGCTCCCGCCTTTCTGTCGGCCTCGCGGCGCCACGGAAGCGGACGAGGGGTAGGGAGGCAAGCTCGCTGCGACACTCAGTCATCCCTGCGCAGATCCCGGCCCTGGCCGCGCGGGGGACGCCCTTTTGGGGTCCCCGCAGTCCTCCGGCAGGAAGCAGCCACCGCCACGAGCGGGGCCGCAGCGAAGCCCGCCCGCCCAGAGAACACCGCCGGGGTCGCAGGCCCTCCCAGGCTGCACCAGACCCTGCAATTGCTCTCCGCGTGCCTGCTGCAGCAACCCTAATTCTTTTTCCCTCGCTCTGGAGACATCTCCGGGGTGGGCGCTCCAGTCATGATGCCAAGGGGGCTGAGCAGATTGTGCGCAGCGGAAACCTACCCGGTGGGGGCGGTCAGCTCCGTCCCCTGCGCACGCTGAAGGCCGCTGCTGGTGTCGCCTCGGTTATCTGGCTCATGCCCATGGAGGAGCCATCGCCGGACCCTGAGGCCTCGGAGGAGCGGGCGCAGCCGGGTGCGCGCGGAAGCCTCACCTCCTGCGGCGCAGCTCCAGCGCGGAGTCCCCTCGCTCTGGCAGGCCATGTGACCTGAGAGCTGGGGAGCGACTGCAGCCCTCAGAAGCCAGCTTGGGGAAAAAAGGACGGAAAAGGCGCCAACTGATGGGCAGAAAGGGAAAAGCAGGCTCAGGGCAAAGGAAGTTGAAATGCTGGAAGGATTAGGTATCGGCAGTGTTCACAGCCCCACTTGGCCATTAAGCGTGTTCTCTTAATCGTGGGAGGAGATGTGGGGCTTTTTTTGTTTTTTTATGTGCACTTATTTTTTTTTATTATTTATTTAACATTTTTATTGGAGTATAATTGCTTTACAATGTTGTGTTAGTTTCTGCTGTATAACAAAGTGAATCAGCTATATGGATACATATATCCCCATATCTCCTCCCTCTGCGTCTCCCTCCCACCCTCCCTATCCCACCCCTTTAGGTGGTCACAAAGCACCGAGCTGATCTCCCTGTGCTATGTAGCTGCTTGCCACTAGCTATCTATTTTACACTTGGTAGTGTATATATGTCAACGCTACTCTCTCACTTCGTCCCAGCTTACCCTTCCCCCTCCCCGTGTCCTCAGGTCCATTAGGGGATTTGTTTTTGCCAATAATAAAAATAATAGCGGACACCACTTCCACCCCTAATCCCCACTGTACCCCGCGTTATGCCAGACACCGTATGAAAATTCCTCTCACTTTACTCCTGTACATTAGAGACTGTCATCCCCAATCTGTAAATGAGGAAAAAATATTTGAGAAGGTAATTTGCCAAGTGCAATACTCCAAAAGCCAGAATTTAAAAACAAACAAACAAACAGAAAGGTTTGCTCTAATCAAATTACCTAGCCAGGCATGGGAATTAGGTCTGTGGTTCTTTCCACTCACCTGTCAGTCTCTCCCAGGAGTGGCTTTGGTGGTTCATTTGAGTCCAAAGCAACCTCAACACTTAATTTTGGCAGATAGATAGTCATACTCATCTTACAGATGGAAAAATTGAGGTTTGGCCAAAGGAATGATCTTATTCAAGTGACAGAGCTGGTCAGCCTAGCCTAATACTTAATAATGAAGTGGTTATTTGCTGGCACTGTGCAAAACACATAATTCACATTATTTTAGTGCTCACAACACTCTTATAAGGAAGCTACTATTTTCATTCCGAGTTAAGAAAACTGAGGCTCAGAGGGATTATGAGTTTGTATAAGGTTACACAGCTAGTAAGTGACAGAGTTTGGATTTAAATCTAGGTCTTTTTGTCTACGGATGCTTCAAGTCTCCAAAACCATTCTTCCCCTACACTATGCACCTTCTTGCTCCTTCCATTACTTTTAGATTTTGCCAGAGAGGAGTGGAGTACCTAACTTTTATCCAGAGGCTCAGGATATAGTAACAGCATCTAGCCTAGTACTGAGCTCATTTGCCAAGGCATCTTCTGGATGACGTGCACAGCACTTAATAAATTCAAGTATTTGTTAGTCAGTGGCTGGCTTTCTGTGTATAGGGCCCAGGCTGTACTATTATGGATTCTGATGTTTTTCCTGAAGAGTAACACACATAATTTCTAGGGGCAGATCAGAGTTGGGTATATTTCACTCATAACAAAAGCCAAAGTTCTTACAATGGCCAGCAAGGTCCTGCAGGATGTGGCTGCTGGCTCCTGTGTGGCTTCCTATCCAACCACCCTCCCCTTTTGCCCTCTACTCTAGCTACACTGGCCCTGCTCTTTCTCCAATGCATCAAACACACTCTCACCTTAAGGCCTTTGCACTTGCTGTTCCCCTGCTTAGAACATTCTTCCTCTAGATTTCCATGTTACAATTTATTGGCTTGTCAATGATGTCTCATTTGTTATTAGTTAAGACACATTTTTGCACAATTCTTAGGGATTCCTTTCTGAGCAAATAATTTTTTTTTTTTTTCCCCCAGCAGGGTAAGCACAATTCACAGTCTAACAAAATGGAGTCTTAAAGTACAAAGTGGAGTTATTACTGACAACTCCTTCCACATTTCCCCCTTTGGCTCATGATTTTTCCTGACAAAATGTCAACAGAGCACCATTAGTCGCTCACGGCCAGAGTGGTTTGATTACCTGCTCCGGTTCCATCTAGTTCCTCAGTTGGTGGAGGGGAGGGTCTAGTGAAGGCAATATCAATAATTTCTTCCAAATCTTCTGATTCATAAAGTCTGTCTCAGTGAAGAACATCTAACATAGCCATCTGTGCAAACATAAACTGGGTAGTTAAGCAAGTTACAACAGAGGTTATAATTTTTAGCAAGCATTTGGTTAATATAACAATGCATATTATTAAGATAAACAATAATAATCCAGTTTGTAATACTGTTCTTAACCATGGCCCTATTCCTGATGGTAACCAACTAGAGAGATCTAGATAATCCTCAGGTTTTGGTGTGTATCCTATTTCAGCCAGCAGATTGATATTACCTTTTATTACCTTTAGTTCTTGTGTTACTTTGCCAGAATGACTGATATAAAGCAACATTCTTCCCCTAGTAATGCACAGGTGCCTCCTGTTGAACTGTCAAGATATTAAGTGCCCTTCTATTTCGTAGGACAACTTCTGCCAGGCTATCAATTTGAGTTTCATGATATTCAAATGCTTAAGACAGAAGCATTGAAGGGGTTGGTCATAACTTTGGATAATTGTGTATTGCTTTTTCTACCCCAAACCAAGGGAGGAAGGCCCTGGCAAAAGCATGACCAAACCCTTTCTGTCTACAATTGGGTTATTAGTTGGCATATATTCAAAATTATAACCATCTCAGCTTCTCCGAGATCTTTTTAACTGATATGAGAAAGACCTTAAGTTTGGTATGTGAGCAGTAGAGGGAAGGGTCTTTCTAACAGTGACGTCAAGGGCAAGAGCAATGATTCCGCAACACACTTTCCATTTAGTAGGAAAAGTTGAGTAAATATTTGTGCTACACACACAAAATGCCCAGAACCTTCTAGGGACAAAGAATAAGTAGGTTCTTGAACTGAAATTCTTTTATCAGTTTCAAAAGAAGAAATTTTATGGTCAAAAAATTCATCTTCACTGAGTACACGATAATCTGGTTGACTGGAATTGTGTAAGTGGCTATAAGAACATCTTATATTTCTATATGCCTGAAGTAATAAATGAGTTTATTATGGATCAAAATTTTGCTTAAGATTTGGGGAGTCTCCAGAGAAGAGGTAGGTGGAATTAAATTCCCACCATTTTCCAGATTTCTGATAAATTCCCCACATTGTCCTATTAAGAGGGAGTACCTCAGTGTCCCAATATCCAGTTCTGTTATAGATTTCATTGCCCTACCACAAGAATTCATTGTGAGAAGTTACACTGTAGTCATGTAGACTCCAAGGAGGAGTGAACTCAGGATCATCCGAATCATACGAGTGTATAGTCACAGACATGCAATGGAAGGTAACATAATGTTTTACCAGTACCATTTATATTTTCAAAACATAGGGAAGTATTATGAGTCAACATCCAGATTCTAGTATGAAGTATTCCTTTATGAGCAGGGGAAACCCAATGGAAAGCAGTAATATCTGGGACATGTCTCCCAGAGGGAAGGTGATGAGTGCTTGCTTTCAAAGATACCAAAACAGAACCCTACATTTTTGTTTGTTAGGGCCTTCCATTCCCCTGAGGACAGAGGTCAATCCACTAATTCTGGAGCATCATGAGTGTGGTTTGCTCTAGCACAAATCCAACAGTCAATAAGATTTGCAAAATCAGAAAGTTTCTGCAGGGTAGAAACAAAAAAGTGCGGTAAGGCATCATTATCAGGAATGAGGCTCACAAGAGAAGATAAAAGGCCAAACCAAGAGTTAAAATTATTCCTAATAACAAAAGTCATTATAAGAAGAATCTAAAGAGGGGTGGTTCACTATGTTGGCCAGTATATGAGTACCAGGAATAAACAAACAGTCAACAAGCAAGGCATTCAAACTGCAGGGCAATATAAAGGCAGCAAGTTCCTCTGATTTCATGGGGTTTTACCACCAACTGAGAATTCCTATTGTGTGTAGTAAGGCAAAAACCATTAGAATACCTATTAAGATAAACAGCAGTCCAAATACTTCAATCCAACAATTCTTCATGTCCAGTTTTCCAAAGAATTTGTGAGATGCTCTTTAAATTAAATATCAAGCATAAGCCTTCACTATGTGCAAGGAGGTCCATAAGAAAGAATACAAGAAGACAGGTTATAAATGGTAACGTGTTTATAATATATAGAAAATTCTCCTAGTAGAATAATTAGAAAGGCAATAGCAAATCAACAAATTGTTCTGTGGAAAAAAATACAGACCTGGTCCAGTCTTGGGAAAGCTATTCGTTCAGATGTCATCTTCTTCAATTCCAGGTCAACTTGAATTTAAAATTTCCAGTTGGTTCCATTGTCCACTGGGGGACAGGAGCCTTCTTTAAATGAGAATCATGGGTCAACACCCTTATGTTTAGCAGCACATAGATAGTTGAGATAGATTTCAAATTCATTAAAACAATGGGCAGAAATTGTGATCGAGAGAGGCTAAAAATTTCTACATATTTAGCATTGTGTTTTAATAATACCATTTGTCCTCTCAACCAACCCAGAACAGAGGGTGATAAGCACAACTGAAATGTTGTAGAATAGGCCAAGTATCACAGACTGCACTAAGAATTTGACCAGTGAAATGGGTTCCTCTATCACTAGGTAATTCCAATGGAATTCTTCAAGTGGGAATTATTTTTTCCAATAGAATTTTGGCCATGGCAAGAGCACTAGCCCTTTGACAAGAAAAGCTTCCACCCAATGAGAATACATACAAACCATTACCAAAAGAGTTACAACCTTGTGAAGGAGGTAATTGAATAAAATCTAATTGCCATAACTTGAAAGGGCCTTTGGGTAAAGGGAAATGGCCCACTGATGTGTGTACAAGCTTGCCTGGATTATGTTTTGGGCAAACAAGACACCTTTGAAATACCTCAGAGGCAACTCTGGGAGAAGGGTTCCAAAAATATTGTCATCCCCAATCTAATATTTTGTCTGTACCTCAATGTATCATTTCAGGTGTCAATTTTAATATTATTTGTTTGTTGTGTGACATTGGATAGGGCCAGATGATGTCTAGCCTATCCCATAACTTAGACTCAGGATTATAGATGCATTTAGCATCTTTCCATTTTTGCTTTTCTTTAGCAGTAGCATGATGTTCCCATATCTAATTACCTCCTTCAAATCTCTAGTGTCATTCACAATGGGGGAAATCATAAGTAAACAAGAAGAGTTTGGGAGAGTAGCTCTTTTAGCTGCCTCATAGGTCTGATGGTTTCCATGACTTTCATCAATATCAAATTTTAAATGACCAGGCACCTTAATAATTGCTAATTGTTTTGGCAGTAAGATGGCATCTAACAAGGCAATAACATAGGAGCTATTTAGGAGAATTAATGATTGAAAGGATGTGAACATGTAGTGACAAAAACAGCAGTTGAGCTAGGAGAACTAGTAAGAATGTAAACAGTTAATCAGCCATATGGCAGTCTTTAGTTCCTCCCTGAAGTACCTAGATAACAGTATCTGATGCACATTTCCTGAGTTGTTTTACAGATGTTAAAACCTCCACCAAATGGAGGAAGTTAACTACGTGATGACCATGAGCACATAGCCCCCAGACCTACTGGAGCCTGAGGATTGATAATGTTAACCCCTGTGACACTGCCCTGTTACTTCACCATCAATCAATCAGAATTTTGCACGAACTGATCACACACCCTGTGACTTCCCTCCTTCACCTTGCCTTTAAAAATGCTTACCTGAAACCCATCAGGGAGTTCAGGTTTATTTGAGTATTGGCTGCCCTGGACTCCTTGTATGGTGTCTACAGAAAATGCTGCACTTTCCTTCACCACAACCTGGTGTCAGTAGATTGGCTTTATTCACGTGGGTGAGCGGACCCAAGTTTGGTTTGGTAACACAGGGACAGTGGGGACCTGTGGATGAGAAGGAGCCACCGCAGTCTTGGCTGCTGTCTTGCCAGTAGTGCTGTCCTCTTGACCCCTATACTAGGCAGTATTGGCTGCACCAGGGCTTTCTGCCCTCCTCACTGACCTCCTGGGGTCAACAGTAGCATTCTCCATAGTCACTTCCAGTTTGGTAAAGGAAAGTGGTCAGCCCCATGTGCCAAGAGGCAAGACCAGGAAAAGACCCAGATAATGAGGACCACCTGACAGAACAGAAAGAGGATGCTCAATCCGAATTCAGGAAAGGACACCAGGGATGCCCGAGTGGGAAAAGGTCTTAAGGTAGGTACTCGACCAGTGACTTGACTGCTTCTGGTCGGTGCCAATTTCTCCTGTAAGCTGCTTGCAAGACCAGAAACCCCACTATCAGGATGCCCTGTGAGCTGCTGGCGAGAAAGGAAACACCCACCACCCAACCTCTCTTCCCCCAACTGCTTGTGAAGCGAACCTTGGATTCCTTATTGACCAAGATTCTAGGGTTCTCCTCCCGGTACCAGCACAGAATGCCAGTTGCCCCGGAGATCTGTGAAGTACCCGGTGGGAATCCCTCCTGATTTTAGCCCTCACTCAGAAGTCCAAAAACTCCTCCTTTTCAGCTGAAAGGAGGAAAGAGACCCCCGCCTCAGACAGCTGTGCCACTCCCTAACAGACCAAGCTGGTCAGGAACTAAGGTGGCTAAGCTGCTCTGGCCCAGGGGCAGTCTTACCTCCTGCGAGATAGTCCAACTGAGGAGGGACTTACTATCTCAAGCATGGATCATTATAAATTCAAGGACGACCCTCAGTTATATCAGAATCCATGCCAATTTGACACCTCCTATTTTGGTCTTTTGAGGAATCCATGAACAGTTTGGTACTGATTCCAAGTTTCCTGAACCATAAACCTTATTTGGGTCAAATATTGTGGTATTTGTCTGCCAACAAATCACTCCAACCGCACCCCCCCCCCCCCGCTGCCCCTGCCCCTGCCCCCCACCCGCCGCAGGTAGTTGGAAACAAATCCAAAACAGAACATCTAAGGTATAAGGAACAAAACATCCACCATACTAAACCATAGCCCGTTAGGGTGTACCCCACAGAACTGGAAGTTTTTTGGGTATCACCCCCTGACCCCAAAACATTTAATCTTCCTATGTAATACAGCCTGGCCCCAATATTGGCTGGGAGATGGGGAAAGTTGGTCCGTCAATGGGTCTCTATATTACAACACCATTTTACAGTTGGACCTGCTATGCCAGAGACAAAAGAAATGGGATGGACTTCCCTGGTGGTCCATCGGTTAAGCCTCCATGCTTCCACTGCAGAAGGCACGGGTTTGATCCCTGGTCTGGGAAGTTCTGCATGCCACACGATGTGGCCAAAAAAAAGAAAAAAAAAAAAAAAAAAAGAAATGGGATGAAATTTCCTATGTCCAGTTTTCAAATAGCCTTATATCAGAACAAAGGCCTTCAAAGGGGATGTGGGCTCTCCTCCACTGAGGTAATACCAGTTCTTGACCCTCCCCCTGAGGACCTTCTTGATCTCTTCCCTACCCTCCTCCAGTATGTAGACAACATTCTCAATGCCAGCCCTACTAAGGAGGCCTCTGACAAAAATACTGTAACCACTCTGAACCACCTAGCCAATAAAGGTTGTAAAGTGCCCCCCAAAAAAGGCTCAAATATCACAAACTAGGGTGACCCACCTAGGCTTCTTTCTCACAGAAGGTCAGAGAAGCCTACACCAGGAAAGAAAAGAAGCCATTTGAAGCCTCACCCCTTCTAAAACTAGAAGACAGCTTAGGGGTTTTTCCTGGGGATGGCCAGGTTTTGCTGCATCTGGATCCCTAAATATGGTCTAATAGGCCTCTACATGAAAAGTTGAAAGGAAAGAATGATGATATTTTTGAACGGAATTCAGAACGCAAAGGAGTCTTTCAAGAATTGAAAAAGCAATTACTTCAGGCCCTTACCTGTCCCTTTCAGATTTAGCTAAACCTTTTGACCTCTACATTAATGAGAGAAGGGGAATCGGCCTTGGGGTATTAGCTCAAAAACTGGGACCCGGAACTCGGGTGGTTGCTTATTTCTCTAAACAATTAGATCAAAATGCTGAGGGATGGCCTCCTTGCCTATAGGCAGTAGCAGCTACTACAGCCTTGCTAAAGGCGGTTGAAAAGTTAACATTTGGTCAGCCAATCACCACATGGACTTCACATCAGTTTCAGGTTTTAGTAAGTTCGAAGGAAACAGAATACCTATCTCCCAGAAGGTCGATTCAAGTTCAGGCTATGTTTTTAGACAACCCAGTGGCTACCATAAAAATCTATCACACACTAAATGCTGCCACCCTGCTACGCACAGAAATGTGGCCCCTGGAGCATGACTGTATAGAAATCATAGAGATGATCTTTTCCATTCATCCCGATCTAGGAAGTGAGCTTCTCCCAAACGCCGAAAAGGAATGGTTCACAGACGGGAGCAGTTTTATGAGGGAGGGAAAAGGGCTGGCGGGATATGCAGTGACCTCCCACACCTAAGTCACAGAAGCAAGAAGCCTACCCCCAGGGACTTCTGTCCAAAAGGCAGAGCTGATAGCCCTCAACCAAGCCTCAGAGCTCAGGACAGAGAAGACTTTAAATAGTTTACACAGACTCTTGGTATGCGTATGCCATCCTACACACATATGGGGCTATTTGGAAGGAAAGAATTATGCTTATTGTGGAGAATAAGCAGGTGAAACATGGCTTAAACATATTGAGACTCCTAGGAGAAGTGCAGCTTCCAAAAAAAGTGGCAGTGATTCACTGTAGGGGTCACCAAAAGGGGATGCAGAGGTAATAAAGGGAAACAGTAGGCAGAGGCAACTGCCAAAAGGATGGCCCTAGAACTGCTAACTTGGCAATTACCCCTCATACCTAAGAGGCCAGATCCATCCAATTACTCCCCAGTCTATACAAAGGAAGAATTAGACACAGCCCCCAAATGGGGCTTCAGTACAGACCTAGGAGGCCCTGGGTGGCTAGTTAATGAACATGGGAAATACTTCTTTCCCCAAACTGCAGCTTGTCAAGCCATCAGGGAGGCTCATCAAGAAACTCACTATGGAAAGGAATTCCTATATAATTGGTTAGTTGGGGTCATGATAACTCCTGGCATGAAAAATACAATAGGGCAGATAGTTGAGACATGCCTCACCTGCACAATGAACAACCCCAAAACCAGACCTCCCAGAGACCCCTAGATAAGGCCCGTTCAGACCAGAGGGACATATCTTGGAGAAGACTGGCAGATTTATTTCACTGTCATGCCAAGAGTACCAGGTAACTTCAGCAATCTTTTGGTGCTAGCAAGACACATTTTCCGGGTGGAAAGAAGCATTCTCTGCTAGAACTGAAACCACAGCTGAGGTGGCTAAGGCATTACTAAAAGAAATAATCCCTAGGTTTGGGCTCCTAGGGTCCCTACAAAGTGATAATGGTCCAGCATTTGTGTCTCAAATGACAAAGGGGATAACAAGTGCCCTGGGCATAAAATGGATCTTGCACTCAGCCTGGAGACCACAATCACCAGGGAAAGTAGAGAGATCCAGTCAGACCTTGAAATGGGCCTTAGCCAAGCTATGTTAGGAAACCTAAGAAAATTGGATAAAGTTGTTTCCGATTGCCCTGCTTGGCATGCAGTCAGCCCCAGGGGATAAGTTAAAGTTAAGTTCATTTGAACTCATGTATGGTAGACCCAAGACTGAGAGAAGGGACACCTTAACCCTCTTGAAATGGAACAACTCAAGCATGCCCTCCAGGTAGGAGAAACCATGAAAGCTGTCATGGAACATGGTAACCAAATGCTGCCCACACCCACTGAATTGGCCCTCCACCCGCTGAAGCCAGGAGACTGGGTGCACCTAAAAACCTGAAAAACCGGTAGCTTGCAAGGTCAGTTCACTCCTAAGGGGAATGGACCCCACCTGGTGATCCTAAACACCCACTCTGTCCTGAAGTAGCAGAGGATCACTCTGTGGGGACATTACACTCAAGTGTAGAGGGTCCCTGAGCCCCAACCTCCAGAGAGACAACCTGGGGCAACAGACCCCCTTGACTATTTGAGAGTGAACCCCCCTGACCTGAAGCTTCTCTTTCAGAAAACTACAAAAGTGTAACCAGAGAGATTCAGGCCACGGCAGTGAGCCTGTACATCAGGGCACACTTTTGCCTACAGGCAAAAGACCTACATACCTTCATGTTTAGGAAAATATGACATGTGACGATTATTCTCTTACTAATATTTGGGCCATATATCTTAAATTGTCTGGTGTTCTTTGTCTGTAAAAGGTTAGACAAAAGGGGGTTTTGCTCAGGGATACAAATGCTTAGGGCTGAGGCCTGGCGACAATCAAACGCATCTAAAGGTGGCTGGGGAAAAGTTCTGCTCCTCTCCCCGAGGTTATAACTACCTCCCAATTCAACAGGAAGCAATTACAGAAGACAGACCTGCGCCTCTCAGCGCCCCTCAAGAATGAGGAGCGGAACTAGAGACGGAGGCAGGATTTGTCATCAGCAAAGCCCATTAACATTTCCCAGGAAGTAAAAATAGAATCTGGGTAATTAAATAAAATCTAACCTTTTTTTTCTTTTCCTCTGTGCTTAGTCTAGTTTCACTTGCTCATAAGGTGCCGCGTGTAGAGGCCTCACACCCAGCACTTCAGACCACAGTTCCTAGTGAGAAATGGCTGCCCAACACTTCAGCTCAGGACCATGTGCAGGAGCTGCGCACGACACTCAAGATGGCGGCGGCGGCTCGTGTGCAGAGATGCTCCTCGCGCTGTGATGTGGAGCGTGAGCAGAGCAGCCTCACCGGACAGGCGAGGACTCCACTTCCGCCCCGCTGTTGGGAACCTGGTAAAGCGGCTCCGTCCATGGCTTGTGGAGATGGGGGAGAGTGTGTGCTCCAGAGCACAAGCTCACATCCCTCCATTCTTTGATCAGATTCAAGCTTTCCTTGGTCTTGTTCAACTGCCGGCCGGAGAACACTCGTTGGGACCTGACTCAAAGGGGTCAGTAACAAAATCTCCTAAGATGTGCATCTACTAGCAGAAAGATGTTCAGTGTGTGAAAGTTTAAAAGTGTTTCTACTGACTACTGTACATAAAATAAGTAAGTGGCAAGGATTTACTGTGTAGCACAGGGAACTTTATTCAGTATCTTGTAATGACCTACAATGGAAAATAATCTGAAAAAAAATATATATATATAACTGAATCACTTTGGTGTACACCTTTAACTAACACAATATTGTAAATCAACCATACTTCAATATTTTAAAAAGTGCTTCTACTGAATGTGGCACATAGATTCTTAAAGGGGAACCCATGGCAATTTCTTTGGTTGCTTTGAGTTGGAGGGCAGTAGCAGAGAAAGTTCGTAAACAAAGAGGGAGTTCTCTAGCAACAGGGTTTAGTTGGCTATAGCACCCAATTGGTCTTCTATGGTCCCCATATTAATGGACTAGGATGCCCAAGGCATTTCCTTCTCATTCACAGACGAAAAGGGAAGGGGAGAGAATAGTTGAAATATTTTAAGGTGGGGCTGTTATTAATTCATGTTTTCCAGCCTGGAAGGCAGATTCATATATTCCTGGCCAGATGACGGGATTCGGTTCATTCTCCTTTAACAGGGCAGATAAATACTGAGCATACAAGGAAAAATTTGGAATCCAGTTTCTGCAATATCCTGAGAAGACTTCTGGTTTCAGGGAGAAGGACATGAATGATTCCCAGGATGTTGTTAGGGTCCAGCATTAACTAACCCCTGAGGTGTGATTAGATGTCCTAAATATTTAACCTGGGTTTTAATGAATTGAAGGTTTTCCTTAGAGACTTTATGTCCACTTAGGGCTAATTGAGTCAAGAGGAAAAGACTGTCTTGAATGTATTGTTCCTCAGAGGGGGAACAAAGGAGGAGATTATCAGCATTTTGTAACAGGTAGATCTTTGAGGGAAAACTACATCAGCCAAATCCTGCTTAAGTATTTGGGAGAAATAGGATGGACTTTCAGTATAGTCTTGGGGCTTAACAGTCCAGGTGTGTTGTCAGCCTTCCCAAGAAAAGGCAAAAAGGTATTGACTCTCTGAGTCAACAGGGATGCTAATAAAGGCATTACATAAATCTGTAACAGTAAAGAAGGCTCTATCTGTAGTAATGGAATTAAAGATTGTGTATGGATTACGCACAGTAGGTTGTCATGGAATAACAATGTTGTTGATAGCTCTAAGGTCTCGAACAGACACCCATGCTTGCCCATTTGGCTTACGAACAGGAAGGACTGGAGTGTTACAGGGGTTAGTTAGTACATGGAATAATCAGGCCCTTGGCAATGTATGCCTTTACTATGGGATGAATTCCTTTATGGGCCTCTACTCTTAGAGGATATTGCTTAATATTAGCTAAGAGTTTGGAGGCATCAACCTGAATTTTAATGGATGGAGTTGAATGAATGAGACCAATATCATTAAAAGATTGTGACCACAAATTAGGAGGAACAGATTCTAACAATTTACTATTGGTTTGCTTGGCTATTACTGCACTGGAATTCTAAATTCTAGTTGTTGTGTAGATGAATTATCAAAAAGGTTCAGTACCTCAAGATTAATCTGGCCCTTAGGGAAAAGGAGATATCGGCCTTGAATTTTTCTAAAGATCTCACTGTATCAAATGTACTGGGGGATTTCCCTGGTGGTCCAATGGCTAAGACTCTGTGC
This sequence comes from Balaenoptera borealis, assembly GCF_965194805.1. NCBI lineage: Eukaryota > Metazoa > Chordata > Mammalia > Artiodactyla > Balaenopteridae > Balaenoptera > Balaenoptera borealis. The sequence continues at coordinate 92,136,863 of NC_138865.1, forward strand.
TCTCAATGGGGGCCTGGGTTCAATCCCTGGCCAGGGAACTAGATCTTACGTGCCACAACTAAGAATTTGCATGCCGCAACTAAGAGTTCACATGCTGCAACTAAAGATCCCGCACACCATATCTAAAGATCCGGAATGCCACAATGAAGATCGAAGATCCCGTGTGCTACAACTAAGCCCTGGTGCAGTCAAAATAAATAAATAAATATTTTTAAAAAAATGTACTGGGACAGAAGGTACAAGGAGAAATTGAGGTAATCCTTATAAGGGGGCTATGTCAAAGGATAAAGAGACCTGCATACTTCCATAACATGATTAGAAACGCCCACCATTTTAATTTGTTTAGTACTCTGAGGAAGAAGTACTGGCAGTGTCATTATATAAGTGAGTCCTGTTGTTGCATTTATCACTAGTCATAGGCAGAAACATTTTCTTTTCATAAGTATAGGAAATTTTTAACCTTTAATTTATTAAAACTGTTACTTTAGCAAAACACTATAAACACTTCATTAAAGACATATTGCAGACTGTGTCCCAAGAAGTGCCTACAACTTATATGAACATGCTTGATTTCCTTCTTTGCCCACATCCAGAAGTATCTCCAATTGCTCATCACCCTCAACATGGAAATGGTGCCATGGTAAACTCTAACCATCACTTAATCTTGTGATTCTTCCCATTTCACAAAAGAGAAAAAACCAAAAAGCAGAGATTCTCCTGGGTAAATCTAAAAGTAGATATTCTAATCTATTTTTATTTAAGTAAAACTTTGATTAGCCAGAACTAACATTTTGAATCTATGAATAGTCAGAGCACTTACTCTACTCACCTGACTTTTGGACAGCAGGGCATAGATAGATACTCATAGATATTACTCATTTGGTAATAGTCTCCTATTCAATCTCAGGCTCTTTAATCTTTGGCTTCTAAACACACCTCCCAAAGGGCTACCCGGTGAGTTTTCTAAAAACATAAACCAAATCAGGTTTTTCTCCAGCTTAAAACACTCCACCTGGCCAAAGAGTCATTTGCATGACATTTAAGGCCATTCATAACCTGGCCTCTGCCAATAGCTTCTGCCCAGGCAGGATTGCCTCTCTGGAAAATGAGTTCCGCGTGGGCATGGAGCTATCTTCTCACACACCAGTTACTGATAATAGATATTTTTGAAATGAGTGAGTGAATAAACAAATGAAGGAATCCTTTATAAGTAGGTCTGGATACTACCCGTGTGTATTACCATTTGAGGTAGCCTTGATCAGGTGGGGACTGCAGTTGATTTTTGATATCTGCATGCAATAGTTGCTTAAAGAAACACAATTTGGTATTTTTGCTGCAAGTCTGATTTTAAATTGTGCTTATTTTTACTGCCTAATGTTCTTGTAGGTTCAATCTAATTTATTTTAGACCTAGAGTTCACAAGTGATAACTTTTTCAAGTTTCTAGGGGGATGTCAAATTAAGCCTTTATTTGATTGGAATACATTTTTTTACATTTCATATTTAAATATGATATACATATCATCACATTTTTAAAACCTGAGATTGTTTTCTTTTATGGTTGCTGTAAGTATTTAGTTATGATAATGAGTTGTTTATTTAGTTTTAATTTTGGAGGGGATGGGTTTTCTGCTTAGAAAGAATTACCTACAGTTACATGTATTGAAAATTAAGTCAATATATTAATGTTGAAATTTTTATTTTTAATTTTTTTAACAAACAACTCTTTATTGAAGTATAGTTGATGATTTACAATGTTTTGTTAGTTTTATTAATGTTGAAAAACTTGAAACCTACTTTTTTTAAACCTAACTATAATTTATAAATGTTTTTCTATTTATAAATCTAATAGTTATATATGCAAATAAGCAGGTTCTTAAAAAATAATTTCAATTACATTTGTACATTTAAATATATTTGATTTTTTAACATGTTTTGAATACCTGACAGTAAACTCAGCACTTTCATAAGCAAAACCTTACTAAGCATTTAAACAACTTTTGAACACTGAATACATTTCTGTAGAGAATACCTCTCAAAATCTTGTAACCCCTTCAATGTATTTTCCGCATTGAGTCAAATTCTTCCACATCTTTCAACTTAAAATTATAAGACTAACTGCCAGGTGTCCTTAAACATTGTAAACATACTCAGATTTTCCTGAATTAAATGAAAGTAGTAATACTATGCACTTAATGTATTTTCTCTATACTTAATTATAAATCTTCCCAGAGTTGAAAAGTCACTTACCTAACTAAGAAGAGTTGTTTTGCCCTCTCAGGGAAGCTGAAGATGCTGGGTCAAAAATTCAGAAATAGGAATCAGAAGCATATCAGAGTTTGAGGACTGAGACATATTACAGTCAGTATGCTGCTCTTTTTATTGGGGACTCTTATGTCCATGCCTCTCAGCAACAATTTTGGTTTCTTGATTTGTGTTGGTAACTAACTTCCATCAGCCTGATCATATTAAGCCTCTGCTGCAGCGAATGGAATCTATATTCCTCTCATATTTTTGTCAAGCTCTTGTCAACAACTTCAGAGTCATTTTAAAAATAGATTATACCTAATTGCTCTATTTTCTGTCTTAAAGTTTAGTTATTTTACATAGAACTCATGCTCATTGTGAAAAATCACAAATATAATCAAGTAAAAATCAAAACCTGTCAGATTACACAATTATTAATATCTTTATGTATTCCCTTCTCTCCATCTCTCTTATTCCGTGTGTGTGTGTGTGTGTGTGTGTGTGTGTGTGTGTGTGTAAAACAGGACACTTTTGGCTCTTTGATGCTGGCAATGACATCACTGCAATTTCCCACTGATGTGTGTTTGCATCCATTGAAATACTGGGGCTTTTATTCTTTAACTAGAGGAGAATAGAGTTCAGTTTGGTTTGGGGCAGGGTGAAAAGAGATGAAGGAAAACTAAAAGGAACAGGATGATGTGTGTCTCATCTTACCCACTGAGCTGGTTTTGGGACACTCTGATTAGAGTCAGAAGTGGAACAAACTGTAGTTAGGTCAGGTCTGCACCATCTCCCTCATCATCACTTTGCAGTAATGTGGGCATATATAACATCTCCTGTTGGTAACTTAATTTCCAAAATAATTAGGGGACACTTCGATTGGGACTAAGGTTCTGCTTTGGGGAGAGATGGCTCAGAGGTATCATATTTGGTTATATATATAAATGTGATGCTACTTTAAATTCATTCAATTCTCCAACCAATGTTTTGAGTGCTGTATTAGTTTCCTATTGCTGTTGTAACAAATTACCACAAACTTAAAACACAAAAGTATCATCTTATAATTCTGAAGGCCAGAAGTCTGAATTAAGTCTTATGGACTAAAATCAAGATGTCAGCCAAGTTGGTTCTTTCTGGAGGCTTTAGGGAAGAATCCACTTGTTTATCTTTTCCAGACGGATTCTAGAGGCTGCCCACGTTCTTGGCTTATAGCCCCACACCACATCAACTTTTCTTCCCCTTCCTCCATCATCCCATCACTTTCATCCTCCTTTAACCTTTCTTCCTCCCCCTTATTAAGGACCCTTGTAATTACATTTAGGGCTTACCTGGATAATCCAGGATAATCCTTGTGTCTTAGTCCATTTGGGCTGCTGTAACAAAATGTCATAGACTGGATGGCTTATATATACTAAACATACTAAAAGAGATTAGAGATGTTAATAATATGAAACAAGAACAGGAAAATATAAAACAAGAATAAAGGAGAAATATTAGATATGAAGAATAGGTGAAATAGCAGAATAAAGTCAAGGAAAAAAATTAGTAATGAGAAGGACCAGATTGAGGAATTTTCCCAGAAAGAAGTGGGAAAGGACAATATAAAAGAAAATCTGAGAGATATGGAGGATAGAAATAGGAGCTCCAGAAAGAGAGAGGGGAAAACACAACAGAGGAGAAAATATTGAAAAAATAAAAGATAAAACTTTGATATCATAAAAAGATGAAAAGAAATGTCAAAGAGGAGAGGTTAAAAACCCAAAATTAGACACATTTTAGTAATATTTAAAATATGAAAGGCAAAGAAAAATGTTAAAAGTTTACAGAGGAGAACAGATCAAATACAAAGGAGCAAATATCAGATTGTGAATAGATTTTTCAACAGTAATCATGGATGCAATAAGACAATGGAATAGGGCTTTCAAATTATTAAAGGAAGAAAATTTAGAATCCAGAACATTTTATATCCAGCAAACTGTTATTCAGATATGGGGGTTTGGCAAAAATGTTCTCAAGTATAATCAGTCCTCACTTTGCACAGTAGCACAGGACTAAAAATGATTGTGTAAGCTGAAACCATACAAAGCCATTTTAATAATTAATCAGAAAATTGTGATTGTTCTATGACCTTAAAATTTTTTGCCAAAACGTTACAAACTCTCTTACTCTTGGTTATAAATATATGGGGAAATGAAAAAAATAGTCAAGCTAATATTTATTTAGTACATTATAATTTAAACCTTAGAAACATTGAGAATTAAATGTTGTTTGTAAAAAAGCATTGAGAGTATTTTGAAGAGTGCTTGCCTTCTTTTTTTTCATATAAATTATGATGTATAGATTGCCTCTTAATAAAGGAGCTAATCTATGTTTAACTCTTTATTGGCCACTTTGAGAGTCTGTTTTTCTTTGCACAAATTCTTGACGGTTTTGAACTTTGAAAAGGCTTGTCTCATCAACATATAATATTTGGTGATCATCATAACCAACTGTGTGTCCTGATTTCCCCAAAATACTAACTCTAATCCTAAACAAAACTGAAGGTTCTTCACGGCCTTAGAGCACGACCTTACAGCTTCCTGGAAAGTCAGTTACAGACATGTAAACTTAAGCAAATAAGGAATACCATAATTTTCCAGAACACAGTGGAAAACAATCTACTTATTCATGCTTTATAAACTTAACTGTAACTACTGAGAGCTGAGCTTCTTTACCACCTTCAGTTTGGAAGTCTCCTTTTCTGGAACAGTTTGTTTCTTGTTCAATAAAATATTCACAGCAAGTTAAGCTCTCTGAATTTTCTTTTGACAGAAGCAATAAATAGGATGGGGGACACCGGTTAGTGTAAGTTGCTGCTGAGGTCCCAGTTTTGTTTTGGGAGGTTTGGTATCCAGCCCAGAGACTGCCACATGAACAGTGTTTCTCAGGACTTACCTTGGACCTCTTTTGAAGCTCTTAAATTAATAAGCAGGGAGGCCATTAGACTGAGGTGGCTCTAATGTCATGGTGCCTACATCAGCAAATCAAAATATAAGCCTGTAAATGCCTCAAGGTTACAAAATCAAAACACTAAGGACAACCAATCACAAGCAGCCAACTAGGTTTTAAGCTATAGCCAATCAATAATTTCCTTACTTTGCTTCTGTATTTTGTCTATAAAAATTTCTTCACAAGCCCGTTTTGGTGGAGTGCTCCTAATGTTCTCGTTAGGCACTGCCTAATTCCAGTCAATTTTTCCTCAAATAAACTCTTAAATAGGCCTCAATTTCTTTTAACAAAGTATAAACCAGACTCTATTCGCTTCAGAGGGAATGCATTTTAACAATGGCAATAATGCCCTCTCTTTAAACAGCTAGGTTTGTGTTTGCTTCTCAGTCCATGTATTAAATCCTTTTCATAATTATTCATATGTAAATAGTTGGTGAATTGAAATATTTGATTTAGAAAATGGAGTGAATGGGAGGTGAGTAAGTGGAGACTGAAAGTGGAGACAACTAGTGCTAAGTCCTAATTTCTTGTAAAAATGAATGCTACCCATATATTCCTGTAAACTGCTTACCCCATTCAACAATACATTGTAAGTTTATTTCATATTAAGAAATACAGCTCCATATCACAATTTTAATGCCTATATAGAATTCTATATTATGGATATACCATAATGTATTTAGATTGATTCTAAAAATTTTTAAATTATAAATAATGCTATGATAAACATTTTTGTACAGTCATATTTAAACAATTATTTGATCTTATTTTCTTGAGAATACAGATCTTCCTCAACTTACAATGGGATTACATCTTCACAAATCCATTTTAAGTTGAAAATATCTTAAGTTGAAAATGTATTAAATACATGTAACTTACCTAACATCATAGCTTAGCCTAGCCTACCTTAAACACGCTCAGAACACTTATGTTAGCCTACAGTTGGGAAAAATTATCTAACACAAAACCTATTTTATAATAGAGTGTTGAATATCTCATGTAATTTATTGAATACTGTACTGAAAGTGAGAAACAGAATGTTTGTATGGGAACAGAATGATTGTAAATGTATTGCCTGTTTATCCTTGTGATCACATGGCTGACTGGAAGCTGAAGTTCTCTCCCACTGCCCAGCAATATAAAAGAGTATGAACGTGTATCACTAGCCCAGGAAAAGATCAAAATCTAAAATTCTAAGTACAGTTTCCACTGAATGTGTATTGCTTTCACTTGATCGCAAAGTCAAAAAATTGGAAGTTGAAGCATCGTAAGTCGGAGATCATCTGTATACAACTAGAATTACATATTTTAATTGCTGGATCATTGGGTATGACATATTATAGACTTTTAGCACAAACTGACAGATGGATTGGCACTCATTTTAAAAGTAGGACAGTCTACACACGAATAAAAACAATACAAAACAAGATGTTCAGTACTTCAGGTATTTTAGCATTAACAGCTTGAGACCCCACATGTCTTTGCTATTAGTCTAAATATTAAGGTCATATTTCAAACAAGGTGATCTAATTAGGCGTGATCATCATTCAGCTGTAAGTGTCCACATACATAAGTATTAGATTAATGAAAATAAGCACAAGCCAAAAAGAGAGATCCTGTATAGTCTTAGGGGAAAAAGTTTTCAAAGTTAACTGAACATTTGAAATGTCAATGCAGTGTCAAAATGTACTCCATGCTTTGGACATGTTCAAGTAACAGTATCTTTATAACTATACTTTTTAAATGCCTATTATCCTGGCATCCAATTCCTTTTAAAGCCTTATTCAATTACAAGCTGCAAATGAATCCAGCTTCTAGGCTAGTGCATAAATTATAATTTGAGGTATCAACTGACAGAAAAACACACAACATAAGAGTTGTGAGTTTCAGTTTTATTCAGGGAACTTACTGAGGACTATAGCCTGGGAAACAGACTCTCAAGATAGTTCTGAGGTACTGCTCTGAAGAGGTAGGGGAGAACCCAGTATATATATATATATGAATTTTTTGGCTAAGAAATACATGTAGTCAAGCATACATCTTGGTAAATGATTACTGTTAATCACAAAGAACAGATATCTCAAGTTAATGGTTTTAGTGCTTTTCTGTGTATGGGAAGATGCCAGAATCTGGGATCATCAAAATTCTTCCTAGATTCTTAACTATCTAGGGGCCCATTTATTCAAAGCACAGAATGCCTCATCCTGTTTTCCATCCTGCATTCCCTGCAGGGTGCACTGTTGGTGGGCGACTGCAGTGGGTTGCAATTTAACCCTCTGTATAAATGGATGATGAGTGACACACTTTGTTCTTTTTTGTTCACAGATTCTCCCCTTTTGGTCATAAATCTGACCAAGGTTTGGGAAGCATTTCATGACCAATTTGTCCCACGGCATTAGGAAGGCTCATTCTTAGGTAAGGCAAGGATTTCATTGATAGGCCATTCATGCACTATATCTGGATAAGACCCCATTGATAACCTAAAAATTCTCTGGATCACCTCTTTTAGTAGTCTGTTATGATCCAGGACATGTTTTCCTTTGTTGCTTCTTCCCATATCTAGAGTTGCACTACTACTATTAATTTTATTTAGGGCTATATATGTGATCAATTGCGTCAAGGCGTTTGGCCATCATTAATTTTGTCAGAGACCTGGTTACACACTGGGTAATACAAGAAACAATAATCTTATAAAAATAAACAGGATGTAAGTAATATAGCTAGCAGTATTAATAAGGTCTTCAATAGGGATTTAAGCCATGAGCTTCTGGAACCAAACCAGCTCTTTAAAAGATCAACAAGATCTCGAGGATTAACCAAGATGGCGGAGTAGAAGGACGTACTCTCACTCCCTCTTGTGAGAGCACCAGAATCACAACTGGCTGCTGGATAATTATCAACAGGAAGACACTGGACTTCACCAAGGAGGATACCCCACGTCCAAGGACAGAGGAGAAGCCACAGTGAGACGGTAGGAGGGGCACAATCAGAGTAAAATCAAATCCCATTAACTGCTGGGTGGGTGACTCACAGACTGGCAAACACTTATACCACAGAAGTCCACCCACTGGAGTGAAGGTTCTGAGCCCCACGTCAGGCTTCCCAACCTGGGGGTCCGGCAACGGGAGGAGGAATTCATAGAGAATCAGACTTTGAAGCCTAGCGGGAATTGATTGCAGGACTTCGACAGGACTGGGGGAAACAGAGACCCCACTCTTGGAGGGCGCACACGGAATAGTGTGCGCATCGGGACCCGGGGGAAGGAGCAGTAACCCTGGGGGAGACTGAACCAGACCTACCTGCTGGTGTTGGAGGGTCTCCTGCAGAGGTGGGGGCTGGCTCTGTTTCACCGTGGGGACAAGGACAGTGGCAGCGGAGGTTCTGGGGAGTATTCCTTGGCGTGAACCCTCCCAGAGTCTGCCATTAGCCCCACCAAAGAGCCCAGGTAGGCTCCAGTGTTGGGTTGCCTCAGGCCAAACAACCAACAGTGAGGGAACCCAGCCCCACCCATCAACAGTCAAGTGGATTAAAGTTTTACGGAGCTCTGACCTCCACAGCAACAGTCAGCTCTACCCACCACCAGAGCCTCCCATCAAGCCTCTTAGATAGCCTCAACCACCAGAGGGCAGACAACAGAAGCAAGAAAAACTACAGTCCTGCAGCCTGTGGAACAAAAACCACAGTTACAGAAAGATAGACAAGATGAAAAGGCAGAGGGCTATATACCAGATGAAGGAACAAGAAAAAACCCCAGAAAAACAACTAAATGAAGTGGAGATACGCAACCTTCCAGAAAAAGAATTCAGAATACTGATAGTGAAGATGATCCAGGACCTTGGAATAAGAATGGAGGCAAAGATTGAGAAGAGGCAAGAAATGATTAACAATGACCTAGAAGAATTAAAGAACAAACAACAGAGATGACCAATACAATAACTGAAATGAAAACTACACTAGAAGGAATCAATAGCAGAATAACTGAGGCAGAAGAACGGATAAGTGACTTGGAAGACAGAATGGTGGAATTCACTGCTGTGGAACAGACTAAAGAAAAAAGAATGAAAAGAAATGAAGACAGCCTAAGAGACCTCTGGGACAACATTAAATGCAATAACATTCGCATTATAGGGGTCCCAGAAGGAGAAGAGAGAGAGAAAGGACTAGAGAAAATATTTGAAGAGATTATAGTCGAAAACTTCCCTAACATGGGAAAGGAAATAGCCACCCAAGTCCCAGAAGCGCAGAGAGTCCCATACAGGATAAACCCAAGGAGAAACACGCCGAGACACATAGTAATCAAAGTGGCAAAAATTAAAGACAAAGAAAAATTATTGAAAGCAGCAAGGGAAAAACGACAAATAACATACAAGGGAACTCCCATAAGGTTAACAGCTGATTTCTCAGCAGAAACTCTACAAGCCAGAATGGAGTGGCATGATATACTTAAAGTGATGAAAGGGAAGAACCTACAACCAAGATTACTCTACCTGGCAAGGATCTCATTTAGATTTGATGGAGAAATCAAAAGCTTTGCAGACAAGCAAAAGCTAAGAGAATCCAGCACCACCGAACCAGCTCTACAACAAATGCTAAAGGAATTTCTCTAAGTGGGAAACATGAGAGAAGAAAACGACCTACAAAAACAAACCCAAAACAATTAAGAAAATGGTCATAGGAACATACATATCGATAATTACCTTAAACGTGAATGGATTAAATGCTCCAACCAAAAGACACAGGCTTGCTGAATGGATACAAAAACAAGACCCATATACATGCTGTCTACAAGACACCCACTTTAGACCTAGGGACACATACAGACTGAAAGTGAGGGGATGGAAAAAGATATTCCATGCAAATGGAAATCAAAAGAAAGCTGGAGTAGCTATACTCATATCAGATAAAATAGACTTTAAAATAAAGAATGTGACAAGAGACAAGGAAGGACACTACATAATGATCAAGGGATCAATCCAAGAAGAAGATATAACAATTATAAATATATATGCACCCAACATAGGAGCACCTCAATACATAAGGCAACTGCTAACAGCTATAAAAGAGGAAATTGACAGTAACACAATAATAGTGGGGGACTTTAACACCTCCCTTACACCAATGGACAGATCATCCAAAATGAAAATAAATAAGGAAACAGAAGCTTTAAATGACACAATAGACCAGATAGATTTAATTGATATTTATAGGACATTCCATCCAAAAATAGCAGATTACATGTTCTTCTCAAGTGCGCACGGAACATTCTCCAGGATAGATCATATCTTGGGTCACAAATCAAGCCTCAGTAAATTTAAGAAAATTGAAATCATATCAAGCATCTTTTCTGACCACAATGCTATGAGATTAGAAATGAATTACAGGGAAAAAAACGTAAAAAACACAAACACATGGAGGCTAAACAATACATTACTAAATAACCAAGAGATCACTGAAGAAATCAAAGAGGAAATCAAAAAATACCTAGAGACAAATGACAATGAAAACACGATGATCCAAAACCTATGGGATGCAGCAAAAGCAGTTCTAAGAGGGAAGTTTATAGCTATACAAGCCTACCTCAAGAAACAAGAAAAATCTCAAGTAAACAATCTAACCTTACACCTAAAGAAACTAAAGAAAGAAGAACAAACAAAACCCAAAGTTAGCAGAAGGAAAGAAATCATAAAGACCAGAGCGGAAATAAATGAAATAGAAACAAAGAAAACAATAGCAAAGATCAATAAAACTAAAAGCTGGTTCTTTGAGAAGATAAACAAAATTGATAAACCATTAGCCAGACTCATCAAGAAAAAGAGGGAGAGGACTCAAATCAATAAAATTAGAAATGAAAAAGGAGAAGTTACAACAGACACCGCAGAAATACAAAACATCCTAAGAGATTACTACAAGCAACTCTATGCCAATAAAATGGACAACCTGGAAGAAATGGACAAATTCGAAGAAAGGTATACCCTTCCAAGACTGAACCAGGAAGAAATAGAAAATATGAACAGACCAATCACAAGTAATGAAATTGAAACTGTGCTTAAAAATATTCCAACAAACAAAAGCCCAGGACCAGATGGCTTCACAGGTGAATTCTATCAAACATTTAGAGAAGAGCTAACAGCCATCCTTCTCAAACTCTTCCAAAAAATTGCAGAGGAAGGAACACTCCCAAACTCATTCTATGAGGCCACCATCACCCTGATACCAAAACCAGACAAAGATACTACAAAAACAGAAAACTACAGACCAATATCACTGATGAATATATATGCAAAAATCCTCAACAAAATACTATCAAACAGAATCCAACAACACATTAAAAGGATCATACACCATGATCAAGTGGGATTTATCCCAGGGATGCAAGGATTCTTCAATATACGCAAATCAATCAATGTGATACACCATATTAACAAATTGAAGAAGAAAAACCATATGATCATCTCAATAGATGCAGAAAAAGCTTTTGACAAAATTCAACACCCATTTATGATAAAAACTCTCCAGAAAGTGGGCATAGAGGGAACCTACCTCAACATAATAAAGGCCATCTATGACAAACCCACAGCAAACATCATTCTTAACGGTGAAAAACTGAAAGCATTTCCTCTAAGATCAGGAACGAGACAAGGATGTCCACTCTCACCACTATTATTCAACATAGTTCTGGAAGTCCTAGCCACGGCAATCAGAGAAGAAAAAGAAATAAAAGGAATACAAATTGGAAAAGAAGAAGTAAAACTGTCACTGTTTGCGGATGACATGATACTATACATAGAGAATCCTAAAACTGCCACCAGAAAACTGCTAGAGCTAATTAATGAATATGGTAAAGTTGCAGGATACAAAGTTAATGCACAGAAATCTCTTGCATTCCTATATACTAATGATGCAACAAAAAGAATAAAATACCTAGGAATAAACCTACCTAGGGAGACAAAAGACCTGTATGCAGAAAACTATAAGACACTGATGAAAGAAATTAAAGATGATAAAAATAGATGGAGAGATATACCATGTTCTTGGATTGGAAGAATCAATATTGTGAAAATGACTATACTACCCAAAGCAATCTACAGATTCAATGCAATCCCTATCAAATTACCAATGGTATTTTTTACGGAACTAGAACAAATTATCTTAAAATTTATATGGAGACACAAAAGACCCCCAATAGCTAAAGCAGTCTTGAGGGAAAAAAACGGAGCTAGAGGAATCAGACTCCCTGACTTCAGACTATACTACAAAGCTACAGTAATCCAGACAATATGGTACTGGCACAAAAACAGAAACATAGATCAATGGAACAAGAGAGAAAGCCCAGAGATAAACCCACGCACCTATGGTCAACTAATCTATGACAAAGGAGGCAAAGATATACAATGGAGAAAAGACAGTCTCTTCAATAAGTGGTGCTGGGAAAACTGGGCAGCTACATGTAAAAGAATGAAATTAGAATACTCCCTAACACCATACACAAAAATAAACTCAAAATGGATTCGAGACCTAAATGTAAGACTGGACACTATAAAACTCTTAGAGGAAAACATAGGAAGAACATTCTTTGACATACATCACAGCAAGATCTTTTTTGATCCACCTCCTAGAGTAATGGAAATAAAAACAAAAATAAACAAATGGGGCCTAATGAAACTTCAAAGCTTTTGCACAGCAAAGGAAACCATAAACAAGACGAAAAGACAACCCTCAGAATGGGAGAAAATATTTGCAAACGAATCAACGGACAAAGGATTAATCTCCAAAATATATAAACAGCTCATTCAGCTCAATATTAAATAAACAAACACCCCAATCCAAAAATGGGCAGAAGACCTAAATAGACATTTCTCCAAAGAAGACATACAGATGGCCAAGAAGCACATGAAAAGCTGCTCAACATCACTAATTATTAGAGAAATGCAAATCAAAACTACAATGAGGTATCACCTCACTCCTGTTAGAATGGGCATCATCAGAAAACCTACAAACAACAAATGCTGGAGAAGGTGTGGAGAAAAGGGTACCCTCTTGCACTGTTGGTGGGAATGTAAATTGATACAACCACTATGGAGAACAATATGGAGGTTCCTTAAAAAACTAAAAATAGAATTACCATATGACTCAGCAATCCCACTACTGGGCATATATCCAGAGAAAACCATAATTCAAAAAGACACATGCACCCGAATGTTCACTGCAGCACTATTTACAATAGCCAGGTCATGGAAGCAACCTAAATGCCCATCAACAGACGAATGGATAAAGAAGTTGTGGTACATATATACAATGGAATATTACTCAGCCATAAAAAGGAATGAAATTGAGTCGTTTGTTGAGATGTGGATGGATCTAGAGACTGTCATACAGAGTGAGGTAAGCCAGAAAGAGAAAAACAAATATCATATATTAACGTATGTATGTGGATCCTAGAAAAATGGTACAGATGAGCCGGTTTGCAGGGCAGAAGTTGAGACACAGATGTAGAGAACAGACATATGGACACCAAGGGGGTAAAACTGCGGTGGGGTGGGGATGGTGGTGTGCTGAGTTGGGCGATTGAGATTGACATGTATACACTGATGTGTATAAAATTGATGACTAATAAGAACCTGCAGTATAAAAAACAAACAAACAAAACAACTAATACTAAACTTTCACTGGGTTATTTGTATGGAAATATGTTAAGATAAATGTTTCAGACATTACATGAAATTTTTCAAAATCTTATATGTTCTGGTATAATGTTACAAGTCATAATCCTAGTTATTACTTTAAAATATATATCTCAGAAATAACTAATTTTCTTGTCAACTTCATTATTATGAACTTTCATCAAATCTTTAACTGAGGTCATTTTTAAGTCTTTTGTCATTTACAGACAGTTCTGGGTGTACTCTGATGCTTTTGCAAATATGTTCCTATAAAAGGGTTTCATCTTCAAGAAATTCATGGAAAAGACTCTGACAAGTACAGGTTTCTGGTAACTGACTGTACTGCTGAACTGAATGAATAAGCATTGTCAGAACTCTAATGAAAAACTGATGAACTTATAAAAGTGCTAACAAAAGATCAAGATGAAAAAAAAATTAATTACATGGGACTGAGTGAACTGATGAGGATGAGTATAATTTTTGTGACTTTCTGTTTGAATTAAAAAAAAAATCCCACAAGGACTCAGAGGCAAAGAATATACAAATCAATTTTCACTGCAAAGTAAAGGAGCTGTTACAGTGGAGGATTACTGGACTGAATGTCAATATTATGACATAGTATGAGTGTGTTTCATGTTTGGTAATTGCAATCATTGTTGCTTTTGTTGTGGTCATCCATGTACAATGCTTGGTGTCAGTCTATTTATCTCTTGTAAAAATAAAATACAGTGTGTGTGTGTGAAAAAAATAAAAAAATAAAAAAAAATAAAAGATCAACAAGCCTAGAAAGTGGATCACTTAAAGTAGAAATCTAATTTTTCATGTAGGTCACTAAATGTCTTATATAAGAGGATTCATCTGGTATAATAACACAGAATTTAATTTGAATTATGGCACAGGTGCCTCCTTGAGATGTTGTAAGGATATCAAGGGCCGTGCCATTTTGTAATACTGCTTTTCTCATCACAGAGACCTCAGAATTCAGTAAGCTAATAGCTTGATTACTATCATTTTAGGCCTGTTAGGTGTTAAGGTTTTGATGTGGGCAATTACATCTTCCAATCCTGCTGAAGGCACAAAAATAGCTGCTAAATGGTCATACCAATGAAAGGCAGATCTCTTGACCCATCAGGCTTGTACTACCGGTAAATTTGCTGGAGTCATATATAAATATGCACACGTGTAGCCTTGAGCTCAAGGGAATTCTAGGGGACATATTCCCATCCATGCTGGCTGAAGCCAGGGCCATAAATTCGTGCTGCAAAGCCAATGAGTTCCATTAGGTGTGACCCAGTATATTCCTGGTCTCCTGACCCAGTCTATTTCATACAAATCAATATCTTTAAGAGAAATAATGTGTTGGCATTTTTCATAAGGCACCCAGCCTAATTTCCTAGTGTTATTAGGCTGATTATCTTTAGTATGATTTAATTGTTTCTAACATAGGGGCCCTTTAAACTTAAATGACCATAGCCTTGTATTAGCCATATAAATCCATCCCATAACAGAGGGATATAATTGGGAAGTTATATTTTTTGACTGAATTTTAGCTCATTGCTCTGACTGAGCTTGAGTAACTTTAAAAGAAAATTCATATTTATGGGACAGGTTCAGAGCAACTGTAATTGATTAGCCAAATGAGGGGATCCCATCTAGTAATATCAATAGTGGATCAAACAGAACTACAACTTCACTTCTCTAAAATAAATTTTCTAAGGGCCATCCAATCAGAGTCTTGAAGAGGAAAAATCCACCAAGGTAAATCAGAAGTACTGGACATAGACAGTTGACCACAAACCCAACAATTGGATTGGTTTTTACAAGTCTACATAGAATCATGCCCATGATAGAAAAACATTTGAATTATATAAAAGTCCAGGAAATCAAGAAAACACTGTAAGTAACCACATAGGTCAGGTTCAGCATCTTGGGATAGCTGTGTATTTCTGATGTCATCTTCTCATCCTGGTGTGGATTTCATTTCTTCTCTGTTTGAGCATTGTTTTAAGGTGACTTTCAGGTCAGCACCCCTCTCTATAGATCAGTCCAGTTCAGGGGTCCTTTTTAAGTGGGAAATATGAATCCAAGAGTCAACTCCCTTCAGTTTTGTTGTAAGCTAGTTAAGAATACATGATAAGGGCCTTCCCATCTATGCCGGAGAGAGTCCTTTAAATGATGTCTTTTCCAGTATATATAATCTCCTGGTTGTAGGTTATGGGGTATCTGATCTTCATCCAAAGATATATTTCTATCTTTGATAAACTTCAGAAACAGACTTATAATGTCCTTTTAATAATTCAGTTAAACTTTGCTATACTGTAATACAGCAATAAGAAGCCAACTAGGAAGTGAGTTTAGGCTGTAATTACCTAACCTGGAATACAATTAGCAGCACTAGAACTTAATATCCACTAAAACATTTTTTTTTTCTCTATAATTACTTTAATTTCCACCAAACATAGTCAAATTAAGACTAATTTATTTGCAAAATAAGTTTGGTTTCAATAAGTTTGACCTGATTATTTACGTAAGTGTAACAAGAATGGCAATTGATCATGTAAATTTACTTCAATAGAACTTTTTATAAGGAATCTCAAATTGACTGTTGAAAGACTCCTGAGGCCAGAAACGTCATTCCAAGGACTCACCATGAGATTTGACTGGAATACCTATAGAGTTGGGTGAATTCCTTTCTTCTCAAGGCTCCCAAAATATCTTTAGGTTCTTACACCTGCCAGGAAGTGACCTTTCTTAGTCACCTGGTAAGGTTGCTGGGAACTCTGTAAGCAAGGTATCAGACTGTTTTTTTCTAAGGAAATGGCTCCATAAAGTCCATCTTAGTTCTTTAAAGCTGTCTGGTTATATCTGATTCTATGTATTTCTCAAACATGACATTCCAGTCAAAGCCTTGGTAATATAACCAATGCTCCCATTTGTGTCCTGTTATAAAGAGAACAGATTTTTATTGAACTTATGCAAATAACTATACTGCCATAAAAATAAGAATACTCACTAAGAATTTCAAATTCTGGAGAGATGTTACAGAGAAAAAGACAAATGTTTCAATTCTGCTTACAAAGGTGTAATTTACCAAATTGCTCCAAGTTATAGTTAGCTTAAGGGGGAAACTTTCCTTATATCTGGAAAAGGAAGATTAAAAGACAGTAATATTTCAGACAGAAAGTCATAAAAATGATCATTCAGCCCTGTGTAACTAATTCTTGTTGATCATGATTTCCATTAACAGTTTATGAAGTCATAAAGTTTTTCCATTAGTGTTCTGGAATTTCTTACCCAGTTCAGTGGTATTATCTAAAAGTTATCAGAAACCTGCACTTGTCAAAAAGTCCTTTCTATTAATCTTCTTGAAGAGTTTCATCTTTGTAAAGACATCAGAGTAAAACAATAACTGTCTGTAAATGACAAAAGACTTTAAATGGCATGGTTAAAGACATGACTACAACGCAATTGAAAAGGAAATTTTGATATTTCTGTGGCATACAAAATTTTAAGATAATAACCAGAATTATGACTGACAACATACCAGCACATATCTGAATTTTAGGAATTTCAAATAACTTCTAGAACATTTATATTAATAATATTTGCCCATACAATATAATCTAAGAAAGTTTATCATCACTCATTTGACAATGCTTCCGACATAATTCAACATACCCAAATAAGCATCATTGGTTTAATACCTCTCTTTGAGATGTTTCAGGGAACCTCTGAAACACCCCAAAGTTAGCTAGAGGTCAAAAGGACTTCATTTAGAATTGATTTGGGGGGTTAGTCAAAGATATCAAAAGGTTTTAAAACACTTGGAAAAACTTGGTCAAACAGAATCACAGTCACTGTGAAACAATACTCAGTTAATTATTTAACCAAAGCGACACTAAAATATTTCAAAGGTAAACTACAGAAAGTTATGACAGGGAACTTAAAAGGTAAAGAAACTTTAGAAGCTATTATCAAAAGCAGATCAATATTCCAAGAAAACTTTGTCCTATTAACTGAGAGAAAACCAGACTCTACTTTTGGACCAGCTTACTTTTAATATTAAAACTTATTCACTCACTTAAATTTATTCCAGTGTTAGCCAGTCCTGATCACATACAAAACTCTTTTCTCAGGGATTCTTTTCCACAAACCTGTAACTTCCTTTTTCACCTTCAAATTTTGTCCCATGCTTTCCCCTTTTCTCTATTTTTTAACCTCTCTTAGGACAAAATTACTTTCTTTTCCCTTAACAAAATGCATTTACAATCCTTAAACTCTTTTTTCCGTTGCATATGAAGATGTTTTCCTTATTAATTTTAGTAATCCCAATTATATGTATTAATTGTATTCTTAAAACCCCTAATCTCTAGAGAAAACTAAGAAGCAAGTAATTGTGAGCTGTCATACTAGAATTTCCTGACTGGAAAACTTATGAACATGCTCCACAACCTCTAGAAACACAGATTTTCTCATAGCATAATTTCTCTCCTTAATGTGGTACAAGATGTATGGGATAAACCCAAACATCTTTGGCTTCTTAATCTTATAAGAAGATGAAAGTAGTTAAACTTAGACATGCTCAACAATTAATGTTTCATTATTTTATCTTATTTGGAAATGATCTGGATATTCAATAAACTTCCATCATTTAGCTTACTTTAGAAAAAACTCTAAAGTTTTAAATTACCAAAAAGATTTGGAGAAACTATTTAAATAGACATATCATAAAACATAATTTCTTTTTTTAAAGACCTCAGAAAGATTTTTTAAAATTGAAGTAACATTGGTTTATAACATAATAGAAGTTCTATGTGTACAACATTATGTTTCAACTTTTGTATACACTTACAGTGCACCTACCACCAAAAGTTTTGTTTCCACCCATCAGCATACAGTTGGTCCCCTTTACCCATTTCACTCTCCCTCTGGTAACCAGTACTTTGGCCTCGTTATCTATGAGTTTGTTTTTGTTTGGTTTGGTTTTATTTTACTTTTTAAATATTCCACATATGAGTGAAATCATACGGAATTTGTCATTCTCTGATTTATTTCACTTAGCCTAATATCCTCAAAGTCTATCCATGTCATAGCAAATGGCAAGATCTCATCTTTTTATAGCTGAGTAGTATTCCATTGTAAATATATATATATATACATATATATATATACAACATCTTTTTTTCTGATGAATGCTGTAATTTTTATTGAGATATAACTCACATGCCATAAAATTCACCCTTTTAAAGTGTACATTTCAGTGGTTTTTTCACAGAGGTGTACAATCATCACCATTAGTTCTATCACCCCAAGAAGAAACCCTGTATCCATTAGCAATCGCTTTCCATTTCCCACTCAGTCCCTGGCAACCACTAATGAGCTTTCTATGGATATGCCTATTCTGGATATTTCATATAAATGGAATAATTACAATATGTCTGGGTTCCAGCAGTTTTTACTTTTAAAAAGGCTTCTTTCCCTCGTTTTATTCTCCCTTTAGGTTTCAGGTTCTACCTGATTGAGTTAACTAGGCTCAGTCTCAGGCCACTTTGGGCTGTGTTTATATTTCTGATCTTGCAAATACTTGCAAGACAAAGACAGTTGCTTTCAATTTCCCAAAGAACTGGGGTGCTGCCTAAATGATATCAAAAGATTGACTTGCCCAACTCTTACTGAGTCCAAGCTCATACTGCTCACCACATGACAGACCAATCAATTGAGAGACGAGATGTTGGGGCAAAGAACAGCAACATTACTTGGAAAACCGGCAGACTGAGAAGATGGTAGACTCATGTCCCAAAGAACCATCTTGCCATAATTAGAATCAGGCTTCTTTTACACTGAAAGGGGAGGGAGTAAAGTCAAACATTTCCTGCTTCTGGTCAGCTTCCAGAGGGGATATGTTAATTTCTTCCTTCCTGCAGTCATTCACAGGTGGGCCTGGTCAGGATGTTTCCTGTGAACTAAACAAAGGTATTTTAGCTTAATGCTCATTACCTGGGAAGCAGGGTTCCCAGAGATGTTCCACTATGTATAATTTAACTTACAGGCAACATCCCTTTACTGATTAACTTGTAATAGATTACAAAGGTTCTTCCCTATTACACAACTATATTTAAAAAATTTTTGCTTCCTTATATCCAAGAGATTTCCCACTAAACTGGAAATCAAAAGAGTTCCATGTTCTGGAACTCTAAGGTTCAATGTATCATGCTTTCAAAAGTTTGTACAAGGCATTCAACAAAGGCCCTCTTCCAAGGGACACAAGTCAAACCCAGACCAATTAACCCTAGGGGCAAAAAAGTCTCCATTATTGCTTTTATTAGCCCCTGAATATTAGCCCCCAGTTTTTACCTCATGCTGTGTGGGCTCCAGTAACCCTACTGGTTCCCCTTTATTATGTTAAATTAACATTGCCTGGGGGGCAGATTTATATGCCCTGTTTTATCATAGCAGGTGGGGAAAGCATTCAACAGTTGAGACATAATGTCTATCTCCACAATATAATCAACCAAAAGAGATGCACCCATCTTATATAAAGCCATTCAAATAAACCAACTTTCTTATAAACTTCATCTCAATTCTATTAACTCTTACACCCTTAACCTTAGCATCCGTTAGGACCCCATTAACAAAGTCTTGGTCTCACAAGGAGCCCTGGAAACTTTTTTATCCCCTGGCAATTTTATCCATTCCTGTATAAAAAGGCTCTGGGTTCTCTGGTGAGGGGTGGAGCCAAGGGACCCAGGCCCATTTGTCAATCTTTAACTTGATTAATTGGCCTAACTGTTGCCCCAAGCAATTGCTGGTCAGGTTTCTCAGTGTAATTTTATCTTCCAGCCTTTTAAATTTTTCTAAAGTGAAAGAGTAGACCTGTATCAACAACAACGACGAAATTAATCAGTTGATCTAAGAAAACAAATGGAAAATTTTATTCAAGCCAAATTGATGATTATAACCTGAGAACAGTTCTCAGAAAGCTCAAAGCACAGTTACATAAGTGTTTGAGACAGAGGGTTGTACATTATATGATATATTATTGACAGTTTACACAATCCAGATCTAAAGAAAGTACAAAGCAAGGAGTGGGTCATGGGTCATCAAGCCCTTTACAGGATTAAGAAGGAAAATTATCTCCTGAAGAGTTGTGACCCTAGATGAAATTAAGAAGAAATGTTATCTCCTCAGGAAGTCTGGTTAAAGCAGATGCACAACACACACTAAAGGGGAAGGAGGAGGCCCAAACGGGCAAAGAAAAATTCTATGTTTAAGTTTTTCTTGTCTCTCCAGAAAATAAGAGTTTTATTTCATCAATTGTTTGGGGCCCTTTAATGTTGGAGGACCAAAGAGGGTCCTTTTGGCTCATCTAACTTTAGGTAGTGCTCTATTCAAACCTTTGTTTTAATCCCATCAATGTCTGTTTTACCTATTCGATTTCTTAATGGCCATCTAAAGACTTCCATTCTGCTGGGACAAGTCCTTTTAAAATTTTCCACCTTGT
Source organism: Balaenoptera borealis (assembly GCF_965194805.1). Lineage (NCBI taxonomy): Eukaryota > Metazoa > Chordata > Mammalia > Artiodactyla > Balaenopteridae > Balaenoptera > Balaenoptera borealis. Next base: position 92,158,258 of record NC_138865.1, read on the forward strand.
TGGGAAGAGTCTCTTGACTTTCCTCTCAGCTTTTTATTCCCTTGTTAACTAACCTAATTAGCATTAACTTAATATTTTTTATTAACATATGTAAGACCCATTGAGGGGAAGGTGAGATCACAATTTCAGTAAGTCTTCCCAAACCATTTTGTTTGTTTGTTTAAAATAAGGGAGTTCTTAAGGTTAGCCATTATATGTCTTTGTATCCACCTTTTAATTTGGTCTTTCCATAGGTACCAATAAGCAGTTATTCATGATGAGAGCTCTCTAAAAATTTTCCATTTTATTAGTTTATTACAATTTAAAGGGTCCCTCATCTAGAGGATCTTAATAGCAACTCAAATCAACAACACACAAGAGGTGTCCCCACAAGACAGTGCAAAGGATGTAGCCCTTACAAGATCTAGGAAGTTTACTCCCCTTCAAAAAAAAGTCTGGAAAGTAAAAGGTCTTTGTTGTACAGGTGGATGCAATGAAGATTGAAATGACAAAGGGCCCCTTGTGGACTGGGACCCCTTATGACAAATTTTCCTGAGAGCTGGCATGGCCAGACAAAGAGACTGTCTGGAATCCCAGTGTATTTGATTGGCTGCCAAATGTACACCATATGCATACCTTTCAGATGGCAGAGACCAAAGAGAATTCTCTCACTGGTCAACAAGCCAAAGAGGGTACCTCTTTCCTGAACAGCCTGAAGTTCAAGGAAACCCTACTCCTTACAGCAAGGAGTTTATCAACCACCAGATAAAACTCAAGATTATCAACCAATATGGGAGGTCTGAGACCCAGGAAAGATATACCCAGGTGTCTGGACTCCCTGAGGAGGTAGATGGGTACAAGGGGCCCTTGCTGGTACCAAGGCTCTGGATCCTCATAGAGCTCAGTTGAAGGAGAGAAATCTGCTCAGTTCCCTTCATGGTCACCCAAACTGTCCACTGAAAGAAAAACATACAATCTAAAAGTTGTTTCAGTTTTACTGAGGGAACTTACTGAGGATGAGAGCCTGGGCGGCAGCTCTGAGGAACGGCTCCAAAGAGGTAGGGGAGGAGCCAGTATATACATGAATTTTGGGGGCTAGGAAATACATGTAGTCAAGCACATATCTTTGTAAAAGATTACTGCTAATCACAAAGAAAAGATATCTCAAGTTAATGAATTTAGTGCTTTTCTGTGTATGGGAAGATGCAAGAACCTGGGATCCTTGAAGTTCTTCCTCAGATACGTATCTTAACTATCTAGGGACACATTCCAAAGCACAAAATGCTTCATCCTGTTTTTCCATCTTGATTCCCTTCAGGCTGCACTGTTGTTGGGCAACTGCAGTGGGTTTTGACTTAACCCTTTGTATAACTGGATGATAAGTGACACCCTTTGTTCTTTCTTTGTTCACAGAGGTTTTAGTTCAATAAGTAAGGCATAACAACTTAATCCATATGAAGGGGAAAGGTTACCTACCAGACTATGCTTGGGAGGAAGAATAGGGAAGGGATGTCATCTGAACTCTCTCCCACCTGCTCCAAATAAGATCATGTGTCTCCTGCTTTATAAATGTCTCCAACAGGAAATATTACCATCATCCTACAGTAAAGATCAAGCAAGCAAACTGCAAATGTGAATGAGTCACTTGTGACAGGTAACACATCAGCTTAAATCCACAATAGTCAGTATGTGTATGTGCAAGGTCAGAGTGTTTCCTGAGGTTCTGAGAAGAGAGAAGAGAGTTGGCTGAGGTATCACGAGGTGATGGGAGTAGGAACACAGCTTTGAGGACTTTACAAGAGCTGGGATGCTGGAGGGAGTCTTGGCTGACTTCACAACTCTGTAGTAACTGTAACGGAGTTAGTCATCAGTGTTGTCAGCCTTATTCTTCCTCTGAGGTGGAGAAGGAGTGCCAATAAGGCAAGATTCTAAACATCCATGGGGTCCTGGCCATATATTGATACTACTACTACTACAAGACCTCCTTTCAGCTAAGTTTGGCCACATGACTTCAAGCCCCAGAAATTAGTAACTGAATATATCCAAATGAATGTGAGTAACATCTTAATACATGTAGTTTGTTAGAATCAATGAATATTTAAATTGATATACTATGCCAGTTATATTGACATCAATTCTCCTTTATTGATCTCAGAATAATTTAAAAGATAGAGAATGAAAAAGACTAGAAATAAGTAATAATCATGAACCACACAAGACGTATATATACAATTAAATAATAAATAGTATTTTTCAAACTTAAGTAATGTACAGACTCCTGCCTAAAGGAAAATAAACTTCTCATGGACCACCTAGTGCTTACGTAAATTATTTTTATTATAATGTTTGGTAAAAATATATCAACGTAATCTTGGTATAAATGCCTTATGCTTATATAGCTATAAAACCAAAACATATTTACAAATTCAATATAAATAAAGTCAAATAAGCTTCACCTGAACAACACTTGATGTGACACTTGACGTTGTTTTGCTGAAATTAAGATCCTACCCAAAATGTGAATATGGTATGATACAGATTCTTTGGAGTTCAATGATCCATCTCATAACTCTTGACTGCTCATTGGGGAAGATGCCTGACCTCTGTCCATGTGGATTCTCTTGAGACTCCTATAAACTCCAAGGGTGGGGACGGGGAGTTGTGCCTGGAAACCTGACTGCCCCAAATTTGTGCTTAGAAGGGTTGAACTGAACAAGCAAGCACAATTACCCTGGGCTGGGATAATGATTATTGCATTATAAAAAAAAAATTTTGGGGGAGTGGTGAGAACATTTAAGTTCTACTATTATAGTAAATTTTAATTATAAATATGGTTCAATTTTTTTCATGAAAATGAGAGCATACTATTCATACTGTCATGGTGTTTCATATTAGCACTATAAATTTAGATACGTTTTCCATTGTGAAGCTGTATCATTATTTAGCCAGCCATTCTTGATATGTACCGTAAAAATAATACATCTAATCCTGCTTGTTTTCATTCCAGGTTCACAAAGTAGCCTTCTGATTATCTATAAATGTGGGTTCATGCACACACCAGCTACAAGAAGAGAAATTAATAGCCAGAGAATGAAAATTCTTGTCTTGTTGAAATAATTAACAAAAGGTCATTTTTGTTAGAACACTACATATAAGTTTGGATAATGAGTGTTTTCTTTACTCCCTGATCACCTTTGGGGGTCCTAAAACTCTAATCAGTTTTGTGTTTGCCCCAGAATAGGAAATAAGGTGACTTCACCTACATACCACCTGGAGAGATATCTTTATGCTAACCAGCCAGCCTTCCTTAGGGGATGCCTCCTTCTTGCATTGCATTTCAAGTTTTAACACTACCTTCATTGTCAGAGTTGGTGAGTTTTGGCAGCAAGAGTCTGGGACATGATCTGGAAAGTCTTAATCAAAGGAATAGAGATATGAATTGGGCCTTAAAAGACAGATATGATTTAGATGGGTGACCCAGATGGGGCATGGTGATTAATAAATGAGGGTCATATCACACAAGCAAATTCAGCTGTCAACTTCTGAAAGACAGTATGTAAGGTGATTGGCATGGACTGAAAACAAACATGGTGGGAAAATACATGTGGTGGGGGAAAAAAACATGAGGAAGGGAATCTTCAGTATCATCATTCTCTTCAAAACATAATGAGATAAGAAAAGGGATAAAAGGAGTATACATATTGAAAAGGAAGTACGACAACTATTATTATTTGCAGATTATATGGTTGTTCTCCACCCAAAAAAAGGAAAAGGAATCCAAGAGAATCAACAAGAGAGTACTGTAAGATAGTAAGTCACAAGCTATATATATGTATATATATGTGTGTGTGTGTGTGTATATATATATATATATATATATATATATATATACGCATATGCACACACATGTATACATATATAATATAGCACTGTCCTATACAGCACTTACAAACAATTGGAAAATATAATTTAAAAAGTCTTATTCTCAATAGTAGCAAAACCTATGGACTATCTAGATATAAACCTAATAAGTAATGTGAAAGAGTTATAAGAAGAAAACCATGAAATTTTACTGAAACATAAAGGAAGACTTGAGAAAATGGAGAGATATGATATATCCCTGGTTGAGAAGAATATTAGAAAATTTTCATTTCTCCCTAAATTAGTCTATAAATGTAATGCATTATATCAAAATCTCAATGGAATTTTGTTTGTAAAGTTTACAGATGGTTTTGATTCCCTGCTCCTGCCATAGGCCCCATCTCCAAATACCATCACATTGGGGGACACATATGAGTTTGAGGGGTGCACAATTCAGTCCACAGCACTGGGTTATTGGAAGTGTTGGGAAATGGGCTCTTCTTCCATTTTTATCTCTGCAGGAATAAAAACAGAGCCATAATTTCAGAGTAAAATACAATAATCTCCATACAAACCATCATCTGAAGGGATCAAGGGAGTACCTATATGCTAGGAGTTAGACCACTTTCCAGCAAAGACGCCACACTTTCTTTTGCAGAAGTCAAGTGGGAGTCCCCGACCTCTGTGTCTCTTAGCAAGACTAAACTGACATTCTTTCAACTCTCATAGCTCTAGGACCTCCAGCGCTGATTACCCCTATCCTTTGCTCAACCAGTGGATGTCATGGTGTGCTGCCAACATCTTCCCCACCCCCCATTAGAACTGAAGAACTCATTTTCCCCAGCTGCTGGGAATGTTGGACGTTGACAGCAGTGAGTTGAGTTCCCCTCCAGAGTTTGCCCTTGGCTGAAGGAAGCCACCTCGTTCAAGCTCCCGCCCCCTTCCCCAGGCCACCCAATAGCCACATCCAGTGACTGACTGATGTAGGGGTATAAAAGCCTGGCCTCCTTGCCTCAATTCAGGGCAACTCTGAAAGGCTTTCCCAGTTCTAGAGCTACCCATCCTACCAGTAGAGGCCTTTGTTGTGACAGCAACACAGTCCAACTTCTCCTTCTCCCCAGTCCCGCTTCCTTTACTTCCCTTAGGTATTAAACCTCTTGCACACAAATCTCCATCTCAGAGTCTATTTCCTGAAGACTCCGATAAGGAACAATCTCTTGTTCCTATCTGGCTTTGCCCGTGGCCTTTATGTATCCTTCCTTCACCCCTCTGCATTCTTCGAAATTCTTTCTAAGTGCCTTCTGGAATTCCTGATCAATCAGCAAAAATCTTTATACGAAGGTTTGAGACAGACAATTTTCTTTCAGTTCCCTGGATGTTAGAAGAGTTATATCTAGTTTACTCTTTTGGGGAGGGGTCTGTAATAGGCACCCAACCTTGATAGTTCCTGGGCTTTGTCTCCTGCCCCACCTTGCCCTTCAAGGCCATGAAAACCTAAGTTCATATTTGCCCAGTGTGACAAATACTGTGCTGCTGGAAATGAAAATTCCAAAACTCACCTTTGTAATTATGCTCTGTACCCCCACCCTGATGTAAGTACAGTACTCTCTGCAGGCAAAGTTTTACAAGAGGAACTGGGGGTGGAAGCATGTTGCCTGCTGCCACCTGGTGGCAGAAGTGTATATTTAACGAAGACAGGCAGCAAGGCTGAAGACTTGGGTCCTTTGAGAAATATTAATCAACTAGGAAAAATCACTTGAAATCTTTATGACTCTGTTTGCTCCTTTAAAAAAAGGACTGTTACCATATTACTTAAATTATAATGTTGTTGATACAAGCAATTAGAACTTTCGAAGACAAGTGGTATAAAATAGCAAGTATTCTTATAGCACAGCAAACGTTCTGCCATTTAGTAGTGAGAGCCAAAATTATTTTTCCAGGGTTATTCTTTTTTTCTCTTGATTACGATTGTGAACATGTGGTAGCTGATCAGAAATTGGAAACATGGTCAATGAAAGAGGTCTCTGACATCCTCCATTTCATCTATTCCATTTTCCCAAATCTCTAGGGTTAGGCTATCTCTTTGGATCAGGACAGGATATTGGGAAGGTGTCAGATGACTGTGGCTTTTGGAAAAGATAGATCTCACCAGTAGTGGAGAATCTGGTTATCTACATGGTGAGAAGTGAAAGGTTCTATAAAGGTGTGCTTTCTTCTCAATATCTTCTTCAGCACTCTGAAGTGTGGGTGGAGTAGGGGTGTCCTAGCTGAGTTGATCTGGTGCCACTTCCCTGTTAAAAAAGAAATGACAAGGTTTCCCTGGTGGCGCAGTGGTTGAGAATCTGCCTGCCAATGCAGGGGACACGGGTTCGAGCCCTGGTCTGGGAAGATCCCACATGCCGCGGAGCAACTAGGCCCGTGAGCCACAACTGCTGAGCCTGCACGTCTGGAGCCTGTGCCATGCAACAAGAGAGGCCGCGATAGTGAGAGGCCCGCACACCGCGATGAAGAGTGGCCCCCGCTTGCCGCAACTAGAGAAAGCCCTCGCACAGAAACGAAGACCCAACACAGCCAAAAAAAATTAATTAATGAATTAAAAAAAAAAAAAAGAAATGACAGGCCCAAAATGGAATCACCTGTGCTAAAACGAAGACTTAATACCTGACCTTACTGCAGTTACAACCTTCTCCAAGAATGTAATCCTAACTGGTCAGTGTGGAATTTTCCAGTCAGCACCAATGAGGTAATTCTTTCCATCCTCCAAAAGGAAGATGAGGTAACCTGGCACATAGATCCCCTTCATCCCATAGAGATACATTATCTAAGCCTGAAATGATCTTTATGTTTTGTTTTGTTTTTGACTTCCTTGCCTTACCTTTAAAAACCTCTCCCTTTCTATAGCCTTTTAGAGCTCCCCTCTACTTGCTAAGTGGGATGCTGCCCAATTCATGAATCGTTCAATAAAGCTAATTAGATCTTTAATATTTACTCAGAGTTTTGTTATTTAACATCCCTGAGATTCTCTTTCATCTCTGTGTTGGTTTCATTACCAAGCCCGGTAGCAAGAAGGCTCCAACAGTTTCAGGCCTCACAAGAAATTCAGAAGATAAATAAACTGCTTCAGTCCTAGTATTCCAAGCAATTCACCCTGATTAAACTATCCACTGTTTAGACTAGGACTTTGGCTTGGGGAATAGGACTTACTATTTAAATTAAGACAATCCTTGGAGATGGAAGTGAAGTCAGCTTCCTTCAAGACATATAGAATGAAGGGGTCTAAATGGATATAAATAACCATATGAATAAAATCCTGGTTGTGTTCTATTAAGAAGGTGAGAGGGGAAATGGATGCTGAGTAGGCAATCAACAACGTTCACTTAGTATCAGGGATTGACTTAGCACAATACAGCACACAGGTGATAATGTTCAAATGAAATCCAACTAGTGTCAGGGAATCGATAATGAATAGTGGGGATCACGGCAAACAGGAATAAAAGAACAACCCAATTCTAGGCAATGTGGCCACGCAAGAATATAAACCCAGTGTTACTAGATCTTCAACATTTTCAAGAGAAGTTGGTAATCTGGATTTTTATGTAAAATATCTTATTTTAAATGTTGGCAACGAAGTCAGTTTTTGTTTTCAACCATAAAAGGCAGCCGATACCGTCCAAAATAAGCAAAGCATACCTGTTGGCCACATACAGCCTGTGAACCTCAAGTTTACAAACGTTGGGCTAGAATCATTGCTTGCCATTCAGTGGCTCTGTGGATGCAAGGCTTGCCGAGAGCAGAGCAGAGCAGCCAAAGGAGGGAAGTCAGAGAATGTCATTATTTCATACAATGCTTTTCCGTGGTGGGTCCCCAAACACGGTTCTCAGGCTTCTGCTTCACCTAACAAAACGTGAAGTCCATTTGGAGCCAGTTACTTCTTTCTAGGCTAGGCAAAGTGTGCTAGTACCAGGAACCGTGAACACTTGTATCCCATTGTTTACGTTCTGACGTTATTACGTAGTTTTTCATAGCTCTGCGAGGCATACAGCTTTTTATCGATACATTAGATTGATTACCTTCCTATCATTAAAACACAGACATTTAGTTTAATTGGGCGGGAAATAGCAGTTTGTTATTAACTAAAAAAACAATGCTTAATTAGCTTAAAATAGGCTAGAGTTGAGATCAGAAGCTACTTATTGATTTACGTTTATCTTTTCCCTGGTCAATTTCTGCTTCAAAAGAAGCACAAAAGCAACTGTCAATCCCGTTTGCACATTAGAATCTCGTGCGGGTGCGGGAGGGTTGGGGAAATGCTTTTTAAGAAAGTGTGGATGCTCAGGCCCTACCCTAGAGGGAACAGAACTCCCCGAGTGACTCTAATGTGCAGACAGAGCTCTTATACATTTCCCTGTAAGAAAAGTCTACAAGCTCCGAAACCTACCGAATCTCTTGGGTTTTCTCCAGAACTCTTCATTTCATCAAGAAGGGGCTAGAAGTAATATTTTCCCCAGGTGTCTGAAAACTAGTTCTTTCCCCTGGAGATTGACGGGGCCATCAGCCAATCGGCAGTCTAAGCATAACCAATTGACTCTAGGTAGAACCAATAATAGGCAACAAAAAAATACGCACTTTAAATAAACAGGCACTTCATCTCAGTAGAAAAAGCAGGTCGCAGTAGCAATGGCCAACAAGCGGAAAAAAGCAGGGGCACCCCCTGCGGCGTCAGCGAGGCCTCGGGACGCCCGGAGTTCTGAGCTGCCGCCGGGCCCCCAAGCGTTGCTAGAGAGACGACGCTTACTTCTGTGCCGGAGCGCCCTCAAACCCGTCACTTCCGCCCGGTTGGGTCTTGTGGTCCACTGCGCCAGGTTGAAGCGACTTCCTCTTTTCTTTCCCTTCTTCCTCTCCCTGGCCCCGCCTCCCGGAAGCCTCGCTTGGTCTTCGCTTGCGGGTAAGGGGTGAGAGGTGGGTGGGTTGCACGGACCTTGGTGAATAACTGCCCAGAGTTCCGCTCCCGGGCGGCGCAAGTTGGAAGAACTCAGGTTAGATCTCTGACAAGGGTGGGACGGGACTCTGCAGGCAACGGGATCTCCACCCTCTCCAGCTCCCAGGCCTCCCTCTCCGGGGCCTGCAGTTGGCCCATCCGGAGGGTGGGGTCCTTGGCCCCTCTCGAGTTGGATTGAGGCCGTTGTCCTGCTCCTCTCTCTCCAGGCGAGATCCCACTCAGGTTGCTGCCACCGATACCCTTCTCCTGGAGCTTGAATTGGAAGCAGAGTAGTGTGCAGTCTCGTTGATGGCAGGGCTATTTCCTAAAGTAGCAAAGTGCTTTAGCATCTATTCCGCCTCCTTTGAGCTCCGAAACCTTGGGAGGCAAGTAGGGCAGACAATATCCGTTCGCTTGCATTATGCATATGGAGAACTCACTCTTGCAAGGCAGCATGGCTCCCTAAAAGTTAGAACTGGGATTCACACCCAGGTCTAGCTTCCACCGGGTTGCACAAATTCGTGGGGAGAGCGTTTGGAAATAGAGAAGAAACTGCAAATATAAAAAGGAGAGCTAGCATTTCTGAGTGCATACTTCATGCTAGGCATTATGCTGAGTTCTTTCTGTACTTATTTCTTCCTTATAAGGAGCATAGGAAGCTTATATTGTTGTTATTTCTGGTTTAGGAACTTGAGGCTCAGAGATGATAAATGACTTGTCCAGTATTAGTAATTTAGTAGACATCTCCCAGGTCTCTTTAAGCTCTCTGATTCTCCCAACACTATAGAATTAACTTCTTTTCTAATCAAATTGAACTTTTCAGATGTTGACATTTCGGGAAATGAGATTCCTGACATTTTTCTTGGTCTCTTCACCCTTTGCCAATTGTCTTATTTCTTAGCAGCATCCTATTTAGAAATTTGTAGTTCCGTAAATTCAGCTGTGACTCTTACTCCACAATTTTTCTCTTTCCAAGAGGAACTTAAGGATCATGTTGCTGAGTGTGGAATTAATGGATCCAGGTTAAAGGATTGGCCAGAAAAACTGCTAGTTTTTATATCATAGGTGGACCCTCTTTAGTTCTCTTTGCAAAACTTAACTAAGTTTCTGTCTTTTTTTTCTCTCCAGGAAAAGAGCTATCATCTTGTGCCAAGATGTCAGGAATTGGAAATAAAAGAGCAGCCGGAGAGCCTGGCACATCTGTGCCTCCGGAGAAGAAGACAGCTGTTGAAGATTCAGGGACCACGGTGGAAACAATTAAGCTCGGGAGTGTCTCTTCAACGGTATGTGGAAACAATGCTGTGAGAGTGTGTTTTTCTTCTGTCAGTGGCAATCTGAAAGTAATAATTTATGGAAGCCTTCTGGAGTAAGGGAAATTGATTTGAAAAGAAGAGGGAAATAAAACAGCCAGAAGTAGATGAAATGATGCATTGCTCATTTCTGAAGAAGAAATATATTGACATTTGATCTTTATTTTTAAAGGTATGTTTATATTCTCTGAAGAGTCTGGTCCCTGATACAGCATTGAGGTATTTAGCATTATAGGCATTTAGCAGTGAGGGAGCTATACACTGATTTTTCATTCACTGAAAACTTAGGTGCCAGGTACTAAGAGGCAATGTAGCAAAATCACTGAGAGAGTGTCTTCTTATTTCCTTGTCTGTAAAATGTAATTATAGTGCCTAACTCGCTGGGTTTTTGAGGATGAAATAAAAGAGTTCCTGTTAAGGAATATTACCTTTAACATGGTAATGTACTATTAATAGTTTTTATTGGGCTAGATATCGTGGCCATAATGGTGAATAAAATAGATATTGTCCTTGCTGTTATGGAGTTGACAGTTTTATTAGACTGTTATACACCAACAGCTTATAGTAATGTTATATGTCCATTAGACATCAGAAGCTCACTATAATAGGTCAGGCAGGAGTCTGTATTTTGGAACTCAGCCATGGTGATATGGTGTAAAAATGCTTCACATTTGTATAGCCGACAAAACCACATCTACTCTTTGAAACTGAGGATCAGAGAGAATAATAGGAACATTCAGAGTAAATTGTTGTTAAGTATCATTTCTGAAGTTGTCTGGGGTTCATCAGCCTCCTGTTGCCAGGAGGTGATTTTTGTCTTGGCACTGTCTCACGTCATGCATCCCAAGGACATTTATTCATTCAATAATAAATATTTATTGAGAATCTGTTATTTGCCAGACACTGTGCTTTACCCTAAGGACAGCCCCTGGACTTCAGTTTGTAGGTTGGCACTGAGAAGGGAACAGACTGTCATAATAGAGTGGGAAATGTGCTCTTCACAGGGATAACCACATGTGCTAAGGGAAGCACCGAACACACGTTCCATTTTGGACTTTATCTAGAAGGCAGTGAGAAGCTACTGGAAGGTTTTAAGCAGGGGAGTAACATGCTCTGACTTAGATTTGGAGAATAGACTGTAGGGGAGCAAGGGTTGTAAGCAGGAGTTCAGTTAGCAAAATTGTTCCCTCATTCCTTCTCCCTCTCCTCCCTCCCACTCTCCCTCTCTAAGGGTGGGGAGCTGGGGCATGTATCCACTGATCCCTGCCCCAGTTGGTTGAAGGTTGCCCTTGAAGGCAGTAACTCCTCCTTTGCACTTTGAGGTTGCTGTAGTAAACAAACTGAGATTGTGGAGCAAAAAACTTTGAGACTGCAAGGTATGCTTGAAGTGGGACACTGGTAGGGTGACTGGAGCTGTCCACCGGAGGTGTGCTGGAGTCTGGAAGGCTGACAGATCGTGGCATGGGATGCAAAAGTGTCTGCTACATGTAGGAGGCTGTTGCCGTAATCTTGAGGGATCACGGTGGCTTGGGCCACTGTGGAGGTGGTGTCGACAAGATTTGCTCGTGGATTGGGTGAAGTCTGTGAGAGGAAGGAGGCACGATGACCCCAGGATTTTGGAAGTATGGAGTTTTCACTAACTGAGCTAGGGAGGGGTGTGAGAGGAGCAGATTTCTGGGAGCTGTGGGGGATGAATCATGAGTTTGATACTGGACATATAAGTTTGAGGCATTTATTAGACCTGTGAGTGGATAGGTAGTTGGATGAGGTGATCTGCCGTCTGTGGAGAGATCTGGGCTAAAGCTGTACATTTGATAATCATTATTTTTTAACTGGTATTTAAATCCATGAGACTATAGGCTCTCCCATAAGGAATGAGCATAGATAAAGAAGTCTGAGGACAGGGCCCTGGAGCACTGCAACCCTTCACGTCAAGGAGATGAGAAGAGACTAATTGAAGAGGAGCCATTGAAGTAGGAGGAGAATAAGAGAGAGTGGGGTCCCAGAAGTCAAAAGAAGAAAGTGTTTCAAGAAGGAGTTGATCAGGTGCTCCTGTTGGGTTGAGCAAGGGGAGGGCTGAGACTTTAGATTTAGCCATAGACATTTCACTGGAGACTTGACAAGCACTGTGTTGGTGGAGTGGCGACAATGGCAGCCTGACTGCAGTGAACTTAAGAGAATATGAGAGGAGGGGAATTAGGGCAAAGAGGGCAGAGATGTTGCTTTGGAGGAGTATTGATGTAAAGTAGAACAAAGAAAATGGGGCCTTAGCCAGAGGGAAATGTGGGGTTGAGGGAAGGTTTTCTTAATTTGTTTTTTAAAGTAGGAGATATTACAGCATTTTTATTTATTTATTTATTTTAATTAATTAATTAATTTTTTGGACTGTGTTGGGTCTTTGTTTCTGTGCGAGGGCTTTCTCTAGTTGCGGCAAGCGGGGGCCCCTCTTCATCGCGGTTCGCGGGCCTCTCACTATCGCGGCCTCTCTTGTTGCGGAGCACAGGCTCCAGACGTGCAGGTTCAGTAGCTGTGGCTCACGGGCCCAGTTGCTCCGCGGCATGTGGGATCTTCCCAGACCAGGGCTCGAACCCGTGTCCCCTGCATTAGCAGGCAGATTCTCAACCACTGCGCCACCAGGGAAGCCCCATTTTTATTTATTGATGAAATGATTTGCTAGAGAGGATAAAGTTGATGATGTAGCAGAAAAAGAAGACAGTTACTGGTGTGATGTCCTTGACTAGAAGAGAGAATGTAATATGATGCACAAGTGGGAGAATGGACCTTGACTAGGAGAGGGATGGTTTATCGACAAGAAGGAAGGCAAGGGATGTGGGTTCAGATGTAAGCAGGGCAGTAGTGAGGGTTGTGGGAGATGGATGTGGACATGCTCTTCTGATTGCTTCTGTTTTTTTTTCAGTGAAATCAGAAGCAAGACTCATCTGAGAGTGAGGATGGGGGAGGAAGTTTTGGAGGTGCGAAGAGACAGGAGAAGGTAGGAAGTAGTCATCTTGAAGAGAGAATGGACTCGAGAGAAGGAGTAGGGCTGCTGGGCAGCACTGAGGACCTACCTGAGTCTGTGAGCATGAGTTTAAAGTGAGGCCAGTCAGCATGGTGCTTTATTTTTTCTAGTCACATTTAGCTTCATGGATGTAGGTGGAGAGTCGGATGTTACCAGGATTGGGGTTTTTAGCAGGCAAATATGGAGCAAGGGAGGAGAAGGTTATAAAGCAGTGTGACTGGTCATGGAATTTAAGTTTGATAAGGAAGTGAGGAAGTGAGAGGAGTGAAAGACATAGGTACAAGACGAAGGTATAGGACCAGTGGATTGTATAATAGATCCTGGAGGAGTTGAAGAATTGTTGGAGTTGATAAACTAGAGAGAGTGAGCTGGAAAAACAGGTGGTAATTGTGGAGAATGGGATGTTTGAAATTGAGCTTATAGAGAACATCCAGGTACAGCTAAGACCAAGAATAGGAATAACTGGGAGTTTGGTGACTGAGGGAGGTAAAGGACAAGATCATTGGAGGAGAGGAGGTCAGGATACAGGATCTGAGATACAGGAACGATCATCTATATGGGAATTGAAATTAGTAAGAAGTACAACATGAGTAGTATTGGAGAGAGTGATGACAAGCCAGGTACTAAATCTTCAGGAAATGTGGGGAAGTGACCTGGGCATTTATAGATGAGTGCAGCAAGGCAGGGTGGCAGGTGGTCCAGACCAATGGCATGAGCTGCAAAGCTAGGAGGTTTTAGGGAGCAAAGTGGATAATGGCTTAGTGGCAGTGGAGAACAAGGAGGACACCCACCTGCCTCCAGGCACAGGGCTTCAAAGCATGTGGGAGAGAAACAGCCATCACTGGGGAAGCCTGCAGGGAAACAGTGTTCTTATCCAGGTTTCAGGTGGAGCAAAGAAGGGGGAGGTGATGCTCAGAAAAGAGGTTAAAGATATAGTTTATTAATAGTATTCATAAACTGGTACAGTTGGGAAGCTGTTGACTGTTTTGGCGTATCAAGACTGTTTAACCAAATGGAAGAGAGAAAGTAAAAGTGAAACAAGAAATTGGTGCTCTAATAAATGGTTCTTACTTTAAAATATTCATTAATTTCTAAGTAAAGTAAAAATGTAATCCTTTCGACATGCTGTTTCTTTGTCTGAGGTTCTCCCTCCCTCCCCCCCCACCCCCCATCCCCCCACCAGCTTTTCTTAGAGAGAGGTTAAAGATACTGAGAGGGGTACCCAATTACTGATGGAGTGACGTTTTGGCAGAAACAGAAGAGAAGGGGTCCTCAGCACAGGTTGAGGTTTTAAGAATATGGGCATAAGTTGGTAAGTTGTGTGGATGGGTTTAGGAGATGGGAAATTGAAGAACTTTCCATCTGATGGTTTCTGTTTTCTCTTTAAAACGGAGGCCAAGTCACCTGCTTAGTGTGATGTGAGAGGACACAGGGTTTGGTAGTTTGACGTTGCCTCAGTGTAGAATAGGAGCTAGATCACTTGATCCAGAAAGAAACATTTCCGGACAAATGATAAGATCTGCTCAGGTTAGAATTCATTTTATAAAGGCACCAGTCTCCCTGGTTTAATGACCTTATCTAGAAGTCTCAGCATACTGGGTATAGGAATGGAATAGTCTAATACGTGGATTAATTCAGATTGGGGTTTGTTCGCAGAGGTAAAATAAAAAGATTAAAGGCAGAGAACTTGAGGAGCCTGATAGGCAGGAGTTTGAAGGAATGTATTATAGGGTATAGTCAAGGTATGGAAGATAGTGGAGACAGAGGAGAAAGGAGAAAATTCAAGATTTTGGAGATCCAGATGAAGACTGGTATATTGAGATAAGAGCATGAGCTATCTGGAAAGATGGTTTTATTCAGAGAATGGAAAGTCGGAATTTAAGATTTCAGATGTGACACAGTTCTAGATAATGACAAAAGTCTAGGATGTGGCTTTTGAAATGTCTGGCTGAAGCACAGTGAAGGAAGTGATCATTGGAGTTAAGGGATTCAAAATGCTGACAGTGTAGATGCTAGAGGATTTGATGGTTTGTCCACACATGTACATGTCCACATGTATAGTGAAGTCACCAGATGTGTTGACGGGGACTGGGATACAGAAGGACCTGGTTGTCAAAGTCTTGAATAAATGACGGGCAGTGGTTAGGAGATAGCTGATTGATTGGGGTAGAGGGTGGTCTAGCTGGGTGGTGGAGCCTCACAGTAGCAGTATTTTGTGGATGTCCACGTGACTAGAACAGTGAGCTGGGTGAAGTCAAGGTTCTAGTGTATTTGTGTGTGTCATTCTTTCCTCCCATCATCACAGACCTTTACCTTTATGTATTTCTTCTGCTCCTACTTCTTATCTCATTATTTGCTGTAAGATTTTTTTAATAAATAGCTTTATTCATAGGAACTAAGCAATGCACATTTTAACCCCTGTTGAGTTTAACCACTGATTTGTCTAATTTCTTTATGGAGACTAATAAGACTGGTTTCCTGGGGCAGGAGGAGTTAGACATTCGAACACTGCAAGCCAAAAATCGCAAACTGGCAGAAATGCTGGATCAACGGCAAGCCATTGAAGATGAACTCCGTGAGCACATCGAAAAACTGGAACGAAGACAGGCCACCGATGATGCCTCACTATTGATCGTCAACCGGTACTGGAGTCAGGTAGCTAGCTTGTTAATGTACTCCGGTTTTTATCTGAGCATTGTAGTTCTCCTTAGCAGTCTCTTTATTTCCAAAGTTGTTTCCTTTTGTGTTTTCATAACTGTACCTTCCCTCCTCCAGTTTGATGAAAACATCCGTATCATCCTTAAGCGTTATGATCTGGAGCAGGGTTTGGGAGACCTACTCACAGAAAGAAAAGCCCTCGTTGTGCCTGAGCCGGAACCAGACTCTGATAGCAATCAGGAACGGAAAGATGACCGAGAGAGAGGTGAGTGTTGGTGGCGGATTTGCCACTTCAGGCTTTCTGGGTGTTTGAAGTAGAGCTTCGCTTTGAGGCTCTCCATTTGAGGAGAAAAAATAGATTTTGATATTTCCAGTTTTATAATTTTAGGGGCTTCTTTTTTCCCCCTGTGTCCTCAGGGGAAGGGCAAGAGCCAGCTTTCTCTTTCCTTGCTACTTTGGCCAGCAGTTCCAGTGAAGAGATGGAATCTCAGCTGCAGGAGCGCGTGGAGTCCTCCCGTCGAGCTGTGTCCCAGATTGTGACCGTCTATGATAAACTGCAAGAAAAAGTGGAGCTCTTATCACGGAAGCTGAACAGTGGAGGTGAGGCAAAAACCAGGAGACTGGAAGCAGAGGGGGAGAAATAGGAACTCACCTTTGTATGCTAGTTTGTAGTTTTCAGACTCACATATTTATTTTTAATTAAATTTCTTGGAGTCAGTTTTAATATGTCCTTGATTTTTGTGTTTCTGTTATCTCTAATATTTTCAAAAAGTTGACTCAGGCTTTAGAATTGTTAGATTTCAGTGTTTAAAAAGATAAAACAACAAAATATTATAGGGATGGAAAAGTGTCTATTTGAAATAAAAGTATTAATTTATGTTACTGATTAGATTTAATGCAAAAACTTATATTTGTTCAGTGTAGTTAAGTATTTGTGTAGTTAGGTTGCATCTTCTTTTTTTTGAATTTATTTATTTTTGGCTGTGTTGGGTCTTCATTGCTGCGCGTGGGCTTTCTCTAGTTGCGGCGAGCCGGGGCTACTCTTCATTGCAGTACGTGGACTTCTCATTGCAGTGGCTTCTCTTGTTGTGGAGCACGGGCTCTGGATGCACGGGCTTCAGTAGTTTTGGCACGCGGGCTCAGTAGTTGTGACGTGTGGGCTCTAGAGCGCAGGCTCAGTTGTTGTGGTGTGCGGGCTTAGCTGCTCCACGGCATGTGGGATCTTCCCGGACCAGGGCTCGAACCCGCGTCCCCTGCATTGGCAGGCGGATTCTTAACCACTGCGCCACCAGGGAAGTCCAGGTTGCATCTTCTTAAGTGTCCTGATTTCATGCTTTAAATAATAATCCTGGTCTAGTTGTAATGTCTTAATTTCTCTGATTGTCATTAAGATGTTTAACCGTTCATTTCTGAAAGAAATATGTCGAATGCAATGGAGGTTGAACCATTGGCTGGGAAAATAAGAATTTTCTTACTCTGTAATTTTGTTTTTTAAGATACTTGGGCTAAATTATCAATAGAATTAAAAGAAGAGGCATATTAAAGACTTGTGAATATTTTGTGGGCAAAGGTTTCCTTTGCTTTTCCAATAAGGTGTTTGTGTATTTCTGTATTTTATTATTTGGATAACAGATACTTGTTTTAAGATATACAAATCAGAAATCACATGAAGTACACTACAAAAGTCCTTCCATCTTACTTTCCAAAGACAGCCATTGTAAACAATATTATTCGTGTCCTCCCAGACTTTTGTGTTCATATATTACATCTACTTGTGTGTTCCCAGCTAAGCTATGTCTCTTGGTGCAGTGCCTTGCCTCACTCTTCTTTGTTTCTCCATTTTCTAGCACTGTTTCTGGTGTCTAGTGGGTGCTTACATAATGGTGAATGAATGGCTATAAATCTTCCCCGTCACCTAATGTAAACCGAGCTGTATGTTACTTCTTTCTCCCTTGGCTCCACTTGAATAGTTAGAAGGTATTATTAAACATTAGTAATATGCCACACGGATATACCATATGCATTATGGTTTATACCATATGCATTATGGTTTATACAATATGCATGGTATACCAGATAATATGCTATATGCAGAGGCTATGTCGTTATTAAACTTGATTTTATAAATGAATATCAAGTAAAGGAATTGCTGTATTTAAAAAGGAACTAAAATGAGTAGCGCATTAAACAGTACTTTAAAATTGTTCTTTTGATGGCATGCATTTTAAGGTAGGATTTAAGTTAAAAAATAAAAACATTCATTACAAGTTACAAACTGCTAAGCTATTATTTATAACATAAAAGGCAATTGCCATTGATAAGCTGAATGTTCTAAGAGATAAAGGCGTATAAAGTATGAATTGTAGCATCAACTGTAACTTTTGGCGGTTCATTTTTTTCCTCATGTTTATTTGGTCCTTGATTCAAAAGAATTATATTTATCAGCTTGTTTATTAATTCACTGAATATTTATTGAGCTCTTATTGTATTCTGGGCCTTATTCTCAATATTTTAAGATATTAAGAGGATTAAAATTCAGCCCCTAGTTCTTAGCTTGGGTTATGAATCAGAATCACTTTGAGAGTTTTCGGAGCATACTCTTTTTTGGCCCTGCCCATGTTTATTCTTATTTAGTAGGTATAGGATGGGTCCTAGGTAAGTATCTAATTTTAGAGGTTCCACAAGTGATTCTGATGGGTAATCTTGGTTGAAAACCATGAAAGCCACCGCATGACCAACCTGTATTATGTTTCTAAGAGCAGTGTCAATTTTACTTCCTGATAACTGTCTCTAGGGGCAGTACATAACCCGAGAGTATGTGGTTTCATTTACTAACATTTGGATTTCAGCTATAGTATTTGTGACTCTGATTTTAAACATACTAATTTGGTATGGTAAGTTCTGTAGATTTACTACCTTCTTTGTAAATAATACTGCACACTTTGGGTTTTTTTGTTTGTTTTTGTTGTTGTTGTTTTTTAACATCTTTATTGGAGTATAACTGCTTTACAATGGTGTGTTAGTTTCTGCTTTATAACAAAGTGAATCAGTTATACATATACATATGTCCCCATATCTCCTCCCTTTTGCATCTCCCTCCCTCCCACCCTCCCTGTCCCACCCTTCTAGGTGGTCACAAAGCACCGAGCTGATCTCCCTGTACTATGCAGCTGCTTCCCACTAGCTATCTATTTTACATTTGGTAGTGTATATATGTCCATGCCACTCTCTCACTTCATCCCAGCTTACCCTTCCCCCTCCCCGTGTCCTCAAGTCCATTCTCTAGTAGGTCTGTGTCTTTATTCCCATCTTGCCCCTAGGTTCTTCATGACCATTTTTTTTTTTTTTTTCACACTTTGGTTTTTGAGCCTCAGGAGTGCCTCTGGCATAGTATGTCAGAATATGATAAGTAATTCTATGCTCTTGTCTTTATTCTTCATGATTTTATAGGTGCTCATTTGAACAAGGAAATTACTGCTCCCTGCCCTGCCCTTCCCTTCTCTCCCAACAGAGAGATGCTTCATGTTGGTGTTAGTGAATAATAGGAATTTGTGACAGCCTTAGAAAATAGAATTTTATTGCTATTAAGTCTGACATTGATTAGAGATACTTCTGTCTTGTCTACAATGCTAAAATGCAGTTTTTTGGGGTGATTGTGCCTTATCTGAATAAAGTTATAGTACCTCTCCTTTTCTTTTCTCAAGGCATTTTAATTTTATAGAAAGGGATGGGCGTTAGGTGACCTTGCCTCTGTGTCTACCTCTACAGAAACACAAGGTTGACTTACTTCCTTAAGCAAGAGCTTTAACTAAGGACTAAGTCCTCTAAGCAAGCCTGGGTTCTTAATCTGTCACGTGAAGATAATAAAAACCAGCCTACTTCTTGAAGTTTTCAGGAAAATAAAGTGAGATAGCACGTTAATGCTTTGGTGGGATACACAGTTGTAAAATCTGACACTATAGATGCTAAACTAAAGTACAGTTCTTCTCCCTCAGATAATCTGATAGTGGAGGAAGCAGTGCAGGAGCTGAATTCCTTCCTTGCACAAGAGGACATGAGGCTACAAGAACTGACAGACCTCCTTCAGGAGAAGCATTGCACCATGTCTCAGGAGGTACTTGACCAGAAAGGAGATGGCAGTTTCCAGTGGCCTGTGGCAGACATTGACTCAGAATACTAAGTGCTTCAAACATCATCTTACTCTAGAAAGCCTGTTTTTATACTGAAGAGCATGCAGGGCAGGTTAAAGCAACCAGCTCTGAGAAATCAAAATCCGAGGAAAGGTTAACGGAAGGAAATAATTGAATGTTTCTCCTTGACTCTGCCTCTGTTTAAGTGGACATTTTAGAATCTTAGTTTTTAGGAAGAATTACCATCATGGAGGTTTGCAAAACAACACACCAAACCCCCAAATATTAAATTACTCCAAATATAAAAGACCATGTACAATGTTACTGAGGAATAGGTTGGTAGAAATTTATCTGAGAATGGAACAGTAGGAAATACTGCATTTATGATGACCTACGAACTTGAGGAATGTGGGTTTTCAATCCAAACTTAGACACAAATAGTGCCATGACCAAACTATGTCAAGATTTGGGTATTTGTTTATTGTATAAAATGATTGAGACAAAGTGGTGATAAGCCTTCTGCTGAAATTTGACCTACCTTAGTTTGGCCACCCAACTCTTATGCATATTGGTAAGTTAATAGTTAACCGTTTACTTAGTGCCTAGCACTTAAGTACTTTACGAATATTATCTCTCATGGTCAAATAACTCTCATCTTACTGCTAAGGAAACAAATTCAAAGAAATTGGTGACTGGTCTGAGGGCACGCAGCCAGAAAGTGATTGAACTGTAATTTGAATGTAGGTCTGTTTAACTTCAAAGCCTATGTTCTTCATTATGCCCTCTTTCCTAAACTGCAGTGCCAAGGTGCATGCTGGGCTGATTGCATAGGAATCATTTGGGAAGTTTATTAATACTTCTCATCAACCTTCAAAGGGCTTAGAGTATAGTCGTGCTTATAAAGAAATAGGAGTGTAGTAAAAAAAATCAGTATAACTTTCTGTCATGTTTTAAGGCATAAGCTAGGTGCTGCCAAGATGAAAAGGTCTTCCTTTACCAGCCCTTTCCCAAATCTCATTTAGCATTACTAAGCTGGAGAGACATATTGCTCTGCCTAGCTGAGCTGATATCCAAGATGGCTCTCATGGCTGGTTGTTTTTTTGTTTTGTTTTCTCTTGTTTTTTGGGTTTTTTTGGCCATGCCACGTGGCTTGTGGGATCTCAGTTCCTTGACCAGGGATTGAACCCGGGCCACGGCAGTGAAAGCACTGAATCCTAACCACTGGGCCACTAGGGAACTCCCGACTCATGGGTGGCTGTTGATGCTGCCTGTCAGCTGAGAGCTCATCTTAGTTGTCCACTGGAGTGTCGCCTCTCCAGCACGGAAGTTTCAGGGTAGTTGGACTTCTTACATGGCAGCTGACTTCTTCCAGAGAATGAGTGTTTCAAGAATATCAGGCAGAACCTGCGTGGCCTTTCAGACATAGCCTTGAAGTTATGTAGCATCATTTCCACTGGGTCACCAAAGTTGACCCAGACTTAAGAGGAGGGGACAATGACCTCGCCTTTTGTGGGGAGGACTGTCAAAGAATTTTGGGGCCATATTTTAAAACCAACACAAAAGATACATGGAGATTAATGTGAACATGTAACAGTTTTATAATTAAAGTATTAAATAGCATTAGCTGTGTATATCTCCTAAATAAGCAGAGAACAACATAGATTTTTGTATCTTTACAGCATCTGATTCTAGATTGCCCTGGGCTCAGCTTGAAAAAGAGAATGGAAGTTTTCCTTCCATTCTTTTTGGATTATCATTTGTTGAAATATGGGAAGGGAAAGTAGAGGGTAAAGATAGCTGTTTTTTCTAAATAAATATTTGAATTTTTATCTCCTAAAATATTTGTCTGGTAAAATCAAGGATGTTATCTTTTGTCTCTTAAAAAACATATTTTCTGATGGGTTTGTGGTCTATATAGGGAAATGGTGCTTCTCAGAGGCAGAAAAATTATTGAATCTTAAGTAGTCTTTTCTTTGTGAGAGTTCTTGTAGACTTGTACAGTTTTCATGATTGTGACTTACCCAGAACTGTTAAACCTGTGATTTCAGTTTTATACTCATGTGTTGGGAAGAGGGTGAAGTAGCTTTTACTTAAATCTTTTCTTTAATGACACATAAGCAAGGGTTAATTTTGTGGGATTTGGGATATAAGGCATTCCTTTTCTAACTTGGTCTTTTTTTGCTGTATTTTTCTGAACACCTGTGTTTGGGATGTAGTTCGCCAAGTTGCAGAGTAAAGTGGAGACAGCTGAGTCACGAGTATCTGTCCTGGAGTCCATGATTGATGACCTGCAGTGGGATATTGACAAAATTCGAAAGAGGGAACAGCGACTCAATCGACACTTGGTAGAAGTCCTAGAACGGGCAAGTGCTGTTTTATGCATAGTTTGAAGTCTAGAATCATTTTAAGGAGTCTACTCAGAAAGGATGGACTTAGGTAGTAGTACTTGGAGAAAAAATGGACTTCTTTGAAAGTACTTTGGTTATCAGCCTAAAATTTTAGGGTCTCTCACTAAAGGATCTTTGTCTTCTCCATAGGTGAATTCAAAAGGTTATAAAGTATACGGTGCAGGGAGCAGTCTCTATGGCGGCACAATCACTATCAATGCCCGGAAGGTAAAATTGCGACTCCCTGAGGGTGTGTTTTTTTGACCTGGTGTCAGGTATTGTGTTCGGTGCTTAGGATTGTGTTCACAAGTTCACAAGTGACAGCGTGGGGTTTTGCTAGAAGAGTGGATCATTGGAGCTGGAAGCTTAGGAATGGGAATGATTTAGAAATTCCTTTTCTCTATTCTCACTTTGCTATTTCCTCCTTTTCTCCAGTTTGAGGAAATGAACGCGGAGCTCGAGGAGAACAAAGAGTTGGCTCAGAACCGTCACTGTGAGCTGGAGAAACTTCGGCAAGACTTTGAGGAGGTCACTACACAAAATGAAAAGCTGAAGGTAGGAGACACAGCTCTGAGGGGCAGTAAAATGAAACTTTTTGCTGATCAACTCACATATGTGTTGTGAACCGTCATAATTTATTACGGAAAAGAAAAATGTAAGTTTTGTTCCTATATCCATTTATTTAGTTATATATATATACTTAATATTGGTACCCTGCCTTTTCTGAGAAGGATTGAAAGCAACCTACAAAAATGCATTGGCTGAATCAAAGTGCACTAACTTAAGAATTGTTGAGAAAAAATGAGGAGTAGGGTGAACTAGGGTGAGGATCCAAAGTGGGTTTTCAGAATGGGGCTTGTATACAGGATATACGCAAGAAGCATGTAGCGACCGTGCGTAGGCCACTCCCAGGTCAGTAATTGCCAAATGTGGGCCACAGAATTTGCCTCTGCAGTTTCTAACTGCCAAAACAGAGAAAGAAACATGGTCAGTGATCCTGTTGGTTTTCAAACCTGCCCATTAGAATTTTCTCTCCCTGGTTCTTGGGGGGGAAGAAAGTAGATTCCGAAAGTCTTCCCACCCCTCTTTCAGTCACAACCACCCATCTTTTATAATTTGATTTGTTTCTAGGTAAATATATGAATAAAGATGTTTGAACTGAAAAGACAAAAAAAAAAAAAGAACAAAAACAACCTGAGTTGAATCAGTTGAAGTGTTTGGGTAATTAAAGTAAACAGTTACTTAGGAGAAGCATAAGTATTTTTGATACAATAACAAAAATATTTTTCTCCGTGACTGTCAATAAAGAGAACAAGTTAGTGGCTAGGGTCCTCAACTATGTTCTTAAAATAAGTATCCTGACAAATTTCATAGTGCTCTTCTCTGTCCCTAGATCTGACAGATTTCATAGGGCTCTTCTAGTGTCCTTGGATCTCGGTTGACACATAATGTAAAACATGTTATCAATTAAAACAGTCCTTGGGTGGAAGAATACAGGTACCAGATACCACCTCTTGGAGGGTCTAATTTAAGTTAGGATAGATTTTATGTAACTAGAGGACTAGGTAGATAGATTTCATTAAAGTTTGTCTCAGTTGCACAAGACGTCAGAGAGTTTAAGATTTTATTTCCAGGCTAGTAGCATCCTAGATTCTGCCTCTGACTTTCCTTTGCTTTGGGCCCTCCTAAGGTGGAATTGCGGAGTGCTGTGGAGGAAGTGGTCAAGGAGACTCCAGAATATCGCTGCATGCAGTCACAGTTCTCTGTCCTGTACAACGAGAGCCTGCAATTGAAAGCCCACTTGGATGAGGCTCGGACCCTGCTTCATGGCACCAGGGGGACCCACCAACGCCAAGTTGAGCTCATTGAGGTAACAGCCTAGCTTTGTCTTCTGTATATAAGCTTTCTCCCTCATAAATTTTATAATTTTACTCTCTTATGCTCAATCTTTTATTCATTCAGCAAACATTTATAGAGTGGCTGTAGGTCTTTACTCTGCTAGATGGTGGGCATCCTGCCATCAGAGATCTTACAGTCTAGTGGGGAGAACAGTATCCAGTAGAATGCAGTGTGTTGCAATAGAGCATATCCAAAAGGTGCAGTGATAAAGGAGACAGAACATCTGATTTGACTGTGGAGCCGTCCTGATTCCACTTACCAAAGTGCAGTATGACTCTTAAGGATAAAAACAAGTTTACTGGTAGAAAAAAATAGAAGGGCATTCCCAGCAGTGAGAACAGCAGATGTAAAAAAAATAGTTTAGTATGGCTGGAGTCTTATGTGCATTGGGGAGCATAGTGTATAGAAGCTATATCACTGCTTACAAGCCATTATATCATATAATGGCATATGTAAATAATTTTTTTAAGGCAGAAACTTTCATTCATGTGTTCACTTCTGTATTTTTCATTGCCTTTAAGGTTATGTTTGTAGTAGTTGGTCTTTTACTGTATGTCTGCCAAAGAGTTGAGTATATCTTACTTTACTGTTTATATACTGTTTTATTCTTTAGTTCTCCAACCAAATTGTAATATTCTCAGAGTTAGGAGCCATTTCCTATATTTCTTGAGTCTCCTGCTAGTTCTCAGATCAGTGTTTTGTAGCTGTCTGGTGCTCGTTAAGTATTGATTGAATTGGAACTTTTCAGAGTAATCCCTCTTTTCTTGATATTTTCTCTTTTTCTTCTTAGATCCTTATAGATCAAGGATCTATATACATAGATAAGGATGTTGATCCTTATAGATCAAATTTAGGAAACAGTAATAGAATATGATGACATGTCCACATTTTGATAAGAAGTTTTGATTGGTTCCTTTTTCTGTGTGTAGCGAGATGAGGTTAGTCTTCATAAGAAGCTGAGGACCGAAGTGATCCAGCTAGAAGATACACTGGCCCAGGTCCGCAAGGAGTATGAAATGCTGAGGATAGAATTTGAGCAGACCCTTGCAGCCAACGAACAAGCAGGTACAGTTACTCTGCCTCCACCCTGTAGTTCGTCTGCTGCATGTGCCTTCCTGGAAAGACACAGCGTGGTCACCAGGGTTTGTTATGGAGCTCAGAAATCCTAAAGAACCTTAATTCAAATCCTGTCATTCATTTTGGTTTACAGCCTGGGTGCTTGGGGTTTTTTTTGTTTGTTTTGTTTTTAAATTTTATTTATTTATTTATTTTTGGCTGCATTGAGTCTTCGTTGCTGCGCGCGGGCTTTCCCTAGTTGCGTTGAGCAGGGGCTACTCTTTGTTGCGGTGCACGGGCTTCTCATTGCGGTGGCTTCTCTTGTTGCGGAGCACGGGCTCTAGGCGCGTGGGCTTCAGTAGTTGTGGCTCGCAGGCTCAGTAGTTGTGGCTCGCGGGCTCTAGAGTGCAGGCTCAGTAGTTGTGGCGCACAGGCTTAGTTGCTCCGCAGCATGTGGGATCTTCCCGGACCAGGGCTCGAACCCATGTACCCCGCATTGCCAGGCGGATTCTTAACCACTGCGCCACCAGGGAAGCCCTGGGTGCTTGTTTTTTAACTCAGATTGGCCAGTTTTGTTTTCATCTTCTGAGAAGGAATCTTCCTTTTGTCAGTTCTCCCTGTTTCTCAGAGGTCCCTCACGTGTTCTACACTTTCTTTCCTTGTGCCTTTGCCCTCGTCACAGTTCCTCCTGACATTGCTATTGCTGTATTTAAGGCCCCATAAACCGGGAGATGCGCCACCTCATCAGTAGCCTCCAGAATCACAATCACCAGCTGAAAGGGGAGGTCCTAAGGTATAAGCGGAAACTGAGAGAAGCCCAGTCTGACCTGAACAAGGTAACCAGGAGGAGGAGAATAAGTATTATTTTCTGTTAAGTTTGCAAAGCTGTCTTGGGGTGAGGAGAGTGGTGTGGTCACCATAAGTGTGGGTGATGCTTTCCTTTCTCTGCCCTCCCAGACACGGCTGCGCAGTGGGAGTGCCCTCCTGCAGTCTCAGTCCAGTACTGAGGACCCTAAGGACGAGCCTGCAGAGCTAAAACAAGATCCTGAGGACTTGTCTGCCCAGTCCACCGCATCGAAGGCATCTCAGGAGGAAGTCAACGAAATTAAGTCCAAACGCGATGAGGAAGAGCGAGAACGAGAAAGGAGGGAGAAAGAGAGGGAGCGAGAAAGAGAGCGGGAGAAGGAAAAGGAGAGAGAACGAGAGAAACAGAAACTAAAAGAGTCAGAAAAAGAGAGAGATTCTGCTAAGGATAAAGAGAAAGGGAAACATGATGATGGAAGGAAAAAGGAAGCAGAAATTATCAAACAGTTGAAGATTGAACTCAAGTAAGAGCAATGTTTAGAGTAACTGTTTCTGACTCAAAAGCTAAGGTTAGGACGTCGTGCATGAAATGTTTGAATGATGGCATGGCTTATTCAATAATTGTAATGTATCAGGTGTAACTAAATGTACAATTAATGTGGTCTCAATTCTTGATCAAGTGTACAACTTCAGTGGCCTGTGTGGCTATTGTATAGTCTGGTTCAGTGATCAGGTCTCAGTAAACCCCATTGTTGTAGCCTTATTCTTCATGAATCCAAATTAAGGAAAAGGATGTCATGATTGAGGTAACACTCATGAGAATTATTGGAAATAAATACTGCTGTTTACTAGATTTGGGCAAATTGTTGGCATTAATTATAATTTAAATTATAGTAGGTAGAATATGTATCGCTATAACTTGAACAATATTGATCTCTTTGCCTGACAGTTAAGTAGTCTGTGTATATATCAGATCATTTTAAGAGATTTCTAGGAGGTTTACTCCTACAGGCATTGAAACGGTAGGACAGACCTTTAAGTTGAGAAACACTGCCATAATCTCACATATCGCCGCTTCTCATCCTGCTCAGCCGTACCTCTTCTGATAGAACTGGTTCCTTCTTGCTCCCCATTGGTCATGGTTGAGCCTTTATTGATGTTTGGATTTAAGGGACTACTGTGCCCAAAACATTTGAACTTCTTTGGTATATAAAAGGATAGTTAAGAGGTTCGAAAATTTAGTAAGATAAAGTTTTAGCCTTTAGCTGATGGTTAATCACTCAATTGTCAAATCTAGGATTAGCAGTATATTTTAAACTTTGAATTTTCTCCCTTTTTTTCTCTCTTCCTCTTGCTCTCTTTAAGGCAGTTTTTTTCTCCTCCAAGTGTGGTATCAGAATCATTTGGGTGACTTACTTAAAATACATTCCTGGACTCCATCCCAGACCTACAGAGTCTCAGTTTCTAAGAGTGGTGCCCCAGAACTTTGCCTATTTAACAAGTGCCATAAGTGTTTATTTTATAACTATGTTGGAGAACTTGGTCTGACGGGAGAAATGAGTCTTTTTATACAACTTACTTTTCTATACTTTCTGAGTGTATCCAGAAATCTCTTGATAGTCTGTGCAAAAGTTTTGTCTTTTAGATGTGGTATATAAAGTGTAAAATAGAACTGTTGTAAAATATTTTGCATAATTCAAAATTCCCTTGCTCTGATGCCCTTTGTTTTCTCATTACACCATTCCCCTCTACCACCCTCATCATAGGAAGGCACAGGAGAGCCAAAAGGAGATGAAACTATTGCTAGATATGTACCGCTCTGCCCCAAAGGAACAGAGAGACAAGGTTCAGCTAATGGCAGCTGAGAAGAAGTCTAAGGGAGAGGTAATCTAATCTGCCATTACCTGTCATTCTGGTCAAAATCTTCCATTTGTGGGATTTTCCTTCACACTTCTGAAGGCTGTAGTTTCTTTAAAGTTGGCATTTAAGACTTAGCAACATTTTCTTGCCTTTCAAAGACCATCTAATATAGAGACTTCCAGATTTTCCACTAGGTGGTAAGGTATATCAGAATTACGGGGAATAGGAGTAACCTTTTCAAACTTTTTGTTCCCCTTTGTGCCATATAAATCATTGTCATACTGATTTTTTTCTTCTGGTTACTTTTGGGAAGAATGCCTTATTCTTTTAAAATTGGGAGGTTAGGAAAAAAAAGGGTGAGAACTATTCTAAAGAAAAGTACATTTGCACTCCTCAAAAATGCTGCTTGCAGAAGCGTGTGATGTTGGAATGGAGTGATGTTAAAGCAGGGTTGTGATGTGGCACTAGTGTATCATTTGTCTCCTTCCATAATCCTATAAAGGTTCTTTTGTTGTTATGGGCCCTCCATCTGTGCACAATATTAATTGATTTTTGAAATTGTATTATAGCTTTTTTGTTTTTCTTTTTGTGTGATTTCTTTCCTCCTATAGTTGGAAGATTTAAGGCAAAGACTCAAAGATCTGGAGGATAAGGAGAAAAAAGAGAACAAGAAAATGGCTGATGAAGATGCCCTGAGGAAGATCCGGGCAGTAGAGGAGCAGATAGAATACCTGCAGAAGAAGCTGGCCATGGCCAAGCAGGTGGGCATACTTTCTTTATTTGATGAGCTTTTTAAGTAAATTTTACTTGATAAGTAAGTTATTGACAGTGAAATTTGCCCTGTCATTCCAGTCTTTTTTTTTTTTTTTTTTTGGTTAATATTTTTTTCTCCTATATGTTTGTTTTTACATTGAAGTCTCTCATCCTTCAGTTACTTTGTTTTGTGTATTTGTGAGGAAGGAAATTTACTTCTATTTTCAGATGGATAGCCAGTTATTCAAAAACTGTTTCTTGAAGGATGTATCGTTTCTCTGCTGATCTGCAATCAGGGGATGTAATGAGTATAAAATTTTATAAAAAGATATAAAATTTTATACACATTATGATTATAAATACATGAAACCAAGAAAAACATGTTCCCCAAGTAGGTTACAAATAAATAACCAATATGTTAACTGTAGTGGTTTCTGGATCATAGAACTATAGAGACTTGTCCCCTTCTCATAAGGAACATATATTTCTTTATTTTTAAGTCCCAATGAATTTTATTAACATTCGATAATAAAGATACCAAAAATGGTTGGAAAAACCATATAGGTACATAAATAGACCAAAGTACACATGGGTATTTAATATGTGCAAAAGATATAGTTTTAAATCAGCAAGAAAAAGGAAGACGATTAAATGTGGTGGGCAAAAACAAAATAATTTTGGAAAAAAGTTGAAGATATATTTGAACACTCTACACTAAGATAATTTCCAAATGGAACATATATATAATGTTAAAGAAATCCATAAAAGAACCAGAAGAAAACAGATAAATTTCTTTTTAAATTTGAAGTGGAGAAGATCTTTCTAACTATTAATAAAAGTCTAAAAAATATGAAAGATAAGATTGATAATTTTGACTTATGAAAAAAACCACACAAAACTTCTACATGACAGCAAAGCCAAAGGGTAAATGAGAAACCTGGAAAAAATATTTCTAACTCTTATCATGAAAGGGCTTATCTTTCTAATACATATTTAAAAATGCCCAAAAAATGATAGGGAAGAAAACTCAAAAGCCCAATAGAAGAATAGACAAAAGATATGAATAATTCATAGAAAAACAAATGGCTCTTAAACGTATGAAAAGATGCTCAGTGTAATTTATAATAAGACAAATGTAAATTAAAACTATTTTTACATTCAGTTTTTCACCTATCAGGTTGTTATGAAACAGATGCTTTCAGAGTCGAAAAGTCTGTAGATTCAAGTCAGTATTATAATTGTGGAAAAGTATGAGAAAATGTGAGGTTTTATGACAGAAATTTTCTTAACCAACTCCTACTTGATCAGTTTGCTAGATTATGGTGTGTATAATTTTAGTCTGCTTCAGCTGACCTCAAATATGGATCAATTAATGAGCATCAGACCAACAATCAATGCCAATGGCTTCAGATTCCTAGGGCTAACCTAGTGACAAAACTAAGCTTCTTAAAACTGTCTTCTCTGTCACTAGGTTATTTCCATAACAACAGTCGGAAAGTTTAGTTTCCTGTGTGCACTTCTTTGGAGTTAGAAGATTCTATTAAAATGAAGGTTCTTCTTTCTTATTTTAGGAGGAAGAAGCTCTCCTCTCTGAGATGGACGTCACAGGCCAGGCCTTTGAAGACATGCAGGAGCAAAATATCCGTTTGATGCAGCAGTTGAGGGAGAAGGATGATGCAAATTTCAAGCTCATGTCAGAACGTATCAAGTCCAATCAGATCCATAAGCTGCTGAAAGAAGAGAAGGAGGAGCTGGCAGACCAGGTTTTGACTCTGAAGACTCAGGTAACTAGAATGAAAAAAGCTTTCCAGAATCCTGTTGAAGTAGGATGCTTCTACACGAAGATACAAGTAAAACAATGATTATTGTGGCATTTTTTGTAATAGGAAAAAACTCCCCAAAACTAATGTACATGATTAGGGTACTGGTAAATAAATTATACATCCCTACAGAGGAGTACAGGGCAGCTGTTAAAACAAAAGTGGATCTGCTAATAAGGAAAAATGTTTAAATATATCATTAAGGGATTCATCTATTTATCCCTTTTGTGTTAAAAATGTGTATGTCTTTTGTGCACGTGCTGTGTATCTTAAAAATTTCTGGAAGGCTGCATGAGAAGCTGTAAGAGTGGTTACCTGATTACATCTGAACGTTGGGATGAGAGAATTACCATAGTCTTGCATGTAATTTGAAGGGTTCATGGATAAAATCAGTAATAGTTCGAGTTTTCTAACAGATTCTCTTTTGTGGGCCTGTGGATTAACAGAGCCCAGTCAGTTTTTTGTTTTTTTCCTTCCTGTTTGTGTTAAAATGTGATTTTCTTTTTCTAAGGTTGATGCCCAGTTACAGGTAGTGAGGAAACTGGAAGAGAAGGAACATCTGTTACAAAGCAACATTGGCACAGGGGAGAAGGAGCTGGGTCTTAGGACCCAAGCCTTAGAGATGAATAAACGCAAGGTATGATCGATTACTCTGTGGTCTAAAGTGACAGTTAGTCTTCAGAGGAACAAATAAGTTTAACACTGATGAAATTACAGGTTCACTTTATTCCTTGGGCTTGGTAACATTTTGTCTCACTGGAAATAAGTGGTGATAAGATAATGTTGTTCATACATCCCTCATAGGCAATGGAGGCAGCCCAGCTTGCAGATGACCTCAAAGCACAGTTGGAGTTGGCTCAGAAGAAGCTACATGATTTTCAGGATGAGATTGTGGAGAACAGTGTCACCAAAGAAAAGGATATGTTCAATTTCAAACGGGCCCAGGTCAGTTGTTTTTTCTTCACTTTTTGCCTTTTAGGTATTTTCTGAGCTCTAAAATGACCTATGTTATAAAAGAGTCATTGGTCTATCATATCAATATGTCTTTTCCTATTTAACTGTAAGTTCCTTGAGTGAAGAGATAGAGTCTGTTTTCTTCACTGAAAACTATCCCCAAAGCCTGTCATGGTGGCTGCCACCTAATGGGCATGAAATAAATACTTATTTATTTAAATGAATGAGTTAGTGAAATCGTAAAGAAATAGCAGCAAAAAAAACACTAGAGAATTTTAAAGTTCTTCTTTAAATTCTTCTACAATTTTTCTATTTTTTGCATGCCAACTGTTTCTCCTGATGCCTTTCTATACTTATCTATAAATCTGTAAATTTTGATCCAATCTATCTTCAGCTTAAAATCTAATTGCCTTAAAATAAGATGGCCTATCAAGTTTTCATCTTTTTTCTTTTTCTTAAATTTAATCGCTCTAAACTTAGACTGGAGTTTTGCAGAACTGAACTGACAGTAGTTAGATGCAACTGAAGTTTGGTGATATGATTATGGTTGCCTGTTCCGAAACAAAAGAAAATAGCTGGTCATTTGCAATTCTCTGCATTCCTAAAATATAGTTAGGCATGAAAGGACAGAAAGTCCTTTCTTTCTGCAAAAGAAAGTTCAGGTTGGAGCAATTAATTTTTCTCAAAAATGACAGATCTGGGGGAGTGTGTAATGGGTATGCTATCCCACCACAGGAGGACATCTCTAGACTTCGAAGGAAGCTGGAGACCACAAAGAAACCAGACAATGTACCCAAATGTGATGAGATTCTGATGGAGGAGATTAAGGATTACAAGGTTAGAAAAACTGCCTCAGTGATTTGTGTGTGTTTTTTTGTTTTGGCCTACAATGGCCTACTAACAGATTGGGATAATAAATACTGAACCTCTTTACTTGAAGGTAACAGAGAATGGTTTATTATGTGTGAATGGGTGGGCATGTGGTGCTATTACTGTCTTAATGCTTAGTGGATTTTTTGCTTATATATAAGAGCCCTTTGGGTCATAAACCTTTATGGTTGCTCTGACTCTGATTTCTTTTTTTTCTAGGCACGCCTGACCTGTCCGTGTTGCAACATGCGTAAAAAGGATGCTGTACTTACCAAGTGTTTTCACGTTTTCTGCTTTGAGTGTGTGAAGACCCGCTATGACACCCGCCAGCGCAAATGTCCCAAGTGTAATGCTGCTTTTGGTGCCAATGATTTCCATCGCATCTACATTGGTTGATCCAAGCCAAGGGAAGAAGAGGGGCAGGCTGGACAGGCACTTAGTCCTTAACCACCAAACCTCCACCTCTTCTCTCCTTGACTGTCACCCACAGGGCAGTTTGTCCGTCAGCTCCCTTTCCTTCACAGACTTTACGTCCAGGTTCTCCTCTCTAATACCTAGGTGACTTCTGGAGGAAAGGACTGGTAATGCAAGTCTTGGGTTTTAGAATGGATTAGAAACAACTTTTATTTGTCTTCCCTACCAGCTTTGTGTATTTCCTGCTTTTAGACTTTTCAACATCTTCAGGCTTACTGTATAATCTTGGATTGTCCATTCCTCCTGAAGAAGTCAAATTGGTATTTTTGACACAGAGAAAGAAACAAAGAAGAGTAGAGACACATGGCTACTTGCAGTGGGCAGTGGTCTTTTAGAAATAAGCTGTTTGCAGGCATAAACAGTACTTGATTTGGGCAGTAAACTTTTTGTAAACTTGGATTATAAAATGGTATCATCATGCTACTTATTCCTGGATGGTTTGAAGCCTTAATGAAATTTATGTCCAGGATGATTCAATCCATTTCCTATTCACTGACTAAGTAATTTGTTAATGTCAGCTGGCCTCCTTGTTACACTTATGTAAGTTTTGAATGTTCTACTCATTGATACCTTTACATTTCTCGAGGCTAGAATAATTTCAAATACTATAGCCCCTTTTATCTTATAATGAAATCAAGATTGGAGAGGATGGAGCACAGGACTGAGATGGTGAAGAGATCTTCTGGGTACTCTGCGACCGATACAGGGAGGCCTTGGTGAGCTATGAATTACTCTAATCTGCCTCTCCACAGGGGTTGTCGTGACTCCTGTTTTCCAAAAGATTCTCTGTAATGTTTCTGTAGGACTTTATACTCCACAAGCTTCAATTAAAGCAGGATTCAGTTTGCTTTTGTTTTCATGTTTTCCTTTGAAATTTTTCTATTTGTCAGTATCAGTTGATTTTATACCTGCTGTTTTAGCATTGAATTCTCTTGAACAGAAATAATCAACTTAGATTAAGGGGCTAGCTCTGTTTAAAGTATTTATTTCTCTGATTAATTGAAGCACTTTTCTCCCAGTTTTTTTATTGAATCTGCTCTGGGGAGAGATTATGCCTAAAATATGATGGCTTATTTGACTATTTAGTTCGCTATGGGGGTAAGAGATTGTGATTTGTTTTCCAGAGGGTATCAGACTGCCTGGCACTTTAGTTTGAGAGTTCTTGAAGTATAAGATTTATAGTAACCAGAAAACCAGAGGTTTTCTATATCTCTGGTACGGGGTTGTGTAAAATGGATCCCTTCTTGATCACTACCTGTCCTAGAAGATGGGTAAGGACAAATTGCATGTCCTTCTGTGGTCACTAC
This sequence comes from Balaenoptera borealis, assembly GCF_965194805.1. Taxonomy (NCBI): domain Eukaryota; kingdom Metazoa; phylum Chordata; class Mammalia; order Artiodactyla; family Balaenopteridae; genus Balaenoptera; species Balaenoptera borealis. Next base: position 92,192,377 of record NC_138865.1, read on the forward strand.
CTGTAATTAGAAGGACTTGCGATGGGTTCTACAGAGTCATGTGGAACGGGTTAATAAATGAGTCTAACTGAGAAACCCTTACAGTGTCATCAAAGAGGTCACGGGCCTCTCGATCCCCCCACTCCCCTATCCAACACACACACAGAGCCATAAGGGGGTCTGGCCCTGCTTCAGGATACACGGTGCCTTTGCATTCATTAATAGGGCACTTTCCCCTTACTGTTGTCTTCTTATAAGGCAAGCATGAGCATAAGTTTGTTGTGAGGGCAAACAGACTATTTGGGCAGCTAGTGGTTTGGGTTTGGATATTAATTGTTTATGACACTTGGCTAGGAAAGGCAGCTGCCCAACATCAGGGGACCCTGGAGCCTGTGGAATGTTGTGGAAGAAACCAGGAGTCCCATGGGGAGCTGGATTTAGGGGAAGTTCCTCTAGGTGGAGAGAGCAGGGAGCCCCTGGTCCCAAGTAGCTTCAGGTCCAGGCAATACAGGAGGAGCTCTTAAAGTCATTTTTAGGTAATGACCAAAAGCGATGGTGACTTGGTGCACTCGGCTTCTCATTAGAGAAGAGGTCAATGAATGGGCTTCAGGAATACCCACAAATGGTATATGAAATTTTGTTTGTGTGTGTGTACATTAGTCATAGCTTTTTTCAGATCCTTAAAGAATCAAAATTTCTTAAAGGAATTTTGAAACTTACCAATACCAAAAAAGTTAAGAATCACTTCCCTAGATGCATAAGAGATTTTTTTGAGGATTTCTTTAAAGTAATGCCTATAAATGCCAGTTTCAAAGATTATTGTAGAAGTACTAGAGTCTCTCTTTCTCACTTTTTTTTAAACATTTCAGGTCTTGTAGAGATGGTCTATTATTCTTTTTTCTTTAGTTGTTACCTTGGAAATTATCTTGGCAATTTGGACCAAAATCAGGGTTGATGTGCTCTAAGGCATATATCTTAACTGCATGGCTTGGCTCTTACCTTCTTACCTACTCTAGGGATCTTTTTCAAAGGTCTTTGGCTGTTTCTGCTAGCGACTGCATTCTCATATGAATTTACACTGGGATTTCTTGGTTTTTTGTGTTGGTTTTTTTAAAAATTATTTATTTATTTAATTTAATTTTATTTATTTAGCTGTGTCATGTCTTAGTTGTGGCATGAGGGTTCTTGGTTGTGGCATGCATGTGGGATCTAGTTCCCTGACTAGGGATCAAACCCGGGTCCCCTGCATTGGGAGCGTGGAGTCTTATCCACTGCACCACCAGGGAAGTCCCTAGGACTACGTTTTATTCCCTTGTTTAATGAGAGTTCCCATAGCATTTTGTTCTAGCGTAGAATTGAACCAAAAGGATCTTAGATTTCTCCTTGCTCACGCAACCCATTTATGCATGTGTGGAGTGCTTATTGTGATTCCAGGCACTATGCTAAACGTATTTCTCACGAAGTCAGACTTGGGTGAGTATGGCCCAGCTGCTTAGCAAGTTACTTCAGCTCTCTCTATTTCAGATTCTTCATCTATAAAATAATAACTACTTTGTAGGATTGTTTTGAGGATGAAATGAGACAACATAAACAAAAGATTTAGCCCAGAGCTTGGCACCTAGTAAATGCTCAAAACAGCATTTTGCAAATAAAGAAATTGAGAGGTCAATTTTTCTTTCTTCTACATTTTCTTTCTGTTTCTAGGAAAAACAAGACTGACATTTTCTTTGGAATCTAGGCCATGTGTGTTTATCTGTGTCTGTCTGTCTCTAAGTCCACCTGCCCCTGTTAAATGATGCCTTGGCCAAGTCGTTCCAGAACATCAAACGGTTAGCTTCATTTGCTCACTGCCCTGCGAACAAGTGCATGTGAATGACAGCCACGCCCACCTAGTGGTGAGGATCCCGATCTTTTCTCAAATCCGTTTTCAGCTTAAAATCCTTGAATGATTCCTATAGTCTTTGGGATACAAATCCAATTTAGCACAGTGATCTTGCCTCTGCTTTTCTCTTTCTGGGCCTGATAGCTTGCTACCCACCTTGTGCTTTATGTTTCTGTCATATTGAACTATTTGATGTTCCTAAGTGCCTTGATTGGCATAGTTTCCCAACTCCAGAACTGCACGTGCTGGTTTGTTTTTTTTTTAACCTGGGATGCCTATTACCCGCCACTCGATTTCTCCACTGCACACTACATACACACACACACACACACACACAGGAAAAAGGGAAAAAGTGTCTTTTTTGCTCCCGTAGTACCCAATGTGCATTTCTTTATCAGAGTACATGCCACATTATTTTCCCAGTTTGTGTCTCCCCACTAGACTGAGCTCCATGGGATCAGAATCTGCTTTATGTCTTTCTATCTCCAGCAGCCAGCCCAATGCCTGGCTCAGAATAAGCATCTAAAAAATGAATGACTGAATGATGCACAACAGACTTGGGTAAGTTGGTGGTTGAACTAGGTTATAGTAGGTCTATATTTTTGTAGGATTTGATTTGGGTATATGCCAAAAGATTGTGTGGGAAGAATGCATCCATCCAGCTAGCACATTCATGACAGCAAGTTTGCCAGCAGCTAATCGCAAAATGCCTGAGACTACAGGACTGCTGAGTGATTTGCAGCTGTGTTTGCACCAGTTCTTGGTTGGACTAGAAAGCAAAAAGAGATGCCTGAAACAGTATTTCCGTGCTACTCAAGGGCTACAGTGTGGAGTTCAGTGGACCATGGCAGGTGCAATTACCATGTGAGCTTTCTGTGGAGCTGGGGACCAGGCTGAGGCATGGGCAGGAGGCAGTATGGCAGAAAGACTAGAGAGGGGGAGGGTTAGAGGAAGAAGGGGAAGTTGTAAGGAAATAATCAGTGTTCTGACAACATAGTCTGGTTGTTCTGGAATTGCACTGCTTGCATATGAATCTCTGCCACTATTATTAGCTGTGGGACTTTCCATCTATAAACTACAGGTCCAGTTTATCTACTCTAGACTAGGTCTAGAGTACCAATCTCATGGAATTTTAATGGAGATTAAATGAGATCACAGTTACTAAAATAGATGCTCAATCAATGTCAGCTATTATATATAGTATTATCAGTTTACAGGTTGTGAAGAGGACAGATGAGAAGGTCCCTGAGGTTAAAGACCATGCCCATCTTATGATGGTCTCCAGCACTTGGCACATAAATATAAATTCTTTAACAAATGTTTGTTGAATTACTAAATGAGGGTGGTTGGAGCAGAGTTTTTCAGAGATCTCTTAATAGTGTGGCTTTTCCTAGAATGTGTCAGACGAAGCTATTTCAGTTTAACTGCATGATGCCAGGGCTCTGAGTTTGCTCAGCACGTTTTGTGTCGCTTTGGACTATACCAAAGAAATAAGCATAAGTCACAGCATCACTGGGTCTCCTGTTAGGAAGGGGCTGGTATCATGTCAACATTTGAGTCCCCAAAGACAATGCCAGCAGTACATCTGGAAGTGAAGTTTTTATCTCAACATTTATTCCACAGTCATAGAAACTGAAAATGGAAAAGGCCTGAGGACATGTAGTCCATCCACGTGGTTGTACAAGAAAAGTGGCTGGAGCAAAACAGCCTGTTCACCTCATGCTCACAAGACAGCATTTCAGTTCTTCCTGGAGCGGAGTGATTGCAAACACATTAAAGTGAAGACACAATGCAAACACTCTTTACAAACCTTAAGAAAATACTTATAGGTATGTTATTTTCATAAAATGATTAGGAACTAAACTTAAAGCATGAGGGAATCCTGGATTAGATGGGTGTGGGTGGGTGAAGAAAGGAATAAGTAAACACTGCAGAGTGAAGTGGTTTTGATGACTAGAAAGTAGTTCCTTCTGAAGACTGGATGGATTTTCTGGTTTGCCTATCAAATATATGAGTTGGGAGGAGGAGAGACTAGTAGTTTCTTTCCCCTTAAGTCTTCATCTGTACTGAGGAAGTGGTCACTAGCTCCAAGGCTCTAACAGACCCAGCACCATCACCGAGAAGTCTGTTGCCCAGATGACAGCTCTGTCCTGCTCAGCAGCTGCGCCACTTACCGCTTAGCTGGTTGGCACAGAAGCAGCAGCTCGCATATAAGGTTTGTGCAACAGCAAGATCTGTGGATAATGGAGAGTCACCTCCAGGCACCTTAAAGACCTCGACTGATTGGGTCCCTGTGGCTGCCTCACTTGTCTGTCCCAGTCATTCTTCCAACCTGTCTTCAATTGTTGGAGGGATCCCCCTGCTCCTCCACCTTGGGCAGCCACACTCTGGGGCCCTTATTTTCTTTATTTACATGAACCAACAGCCCTATCTGTTCCAACTTGCCCAGTCCTACTTTATTATATGCTTCCTGCGCCAGGAATTCCCCCTTGGAAAACAGGGTTGGGGGGTGTGATAGTGGACTTGTCGTGCACCTGATTTCCTAGCATCAGAGCTTGGAAAAAAATGGAGGTCTTGGGCTTCCCTGGTGGCTCAGTGGTTAAGAATCCGCCTGCCAATGCAGGGGACACAGGTTCGAGCCCTGGTCCAGGAAGATCCCACATGCCGCAGAGCAGCTAAGCCCGTGCGCCACAACTACTGAGCCTGCTCTCTAGAGCCCGCGAGCCACAACTACTGAAGTCCGTGCGCCTAGAGCCCGTGCTCCACAACAAGAGAAGCCACCACAATGACAAACCGGCGCACCGCAACGAAGAGTAGCCTCCGCTCGCCGCAACTAGAGAAAGCCCGCGCACAGCAACGAAAACCCAACACAGCCAAAAATAAAAATTAAAAAAAAAAAATGGAGGTCTTCCTGATCTCATGAAAGAGAAGCCCACAGTAGGAGGCAAGGTAGCATCCCTTATCTCTTTCTTCTTTACCAGAAAACCACCCTCCACCTGAAGACTTCTGATCTTTGTGTTTCTTGAGCCTGAGGGGAGTTGAGAGAACAGAGGTGGAACAGAAAAGGAAGGAAGGTTTTCAAAGGACCCACCATTTCATGAACTCTTTTTACAAAACACAACACACTGTTTCACAAATTGCAAAACACTGTTCAATTACCATTCCTACTTAACATGAAGACTACATCATTTCAACACAAGCGATTATGCTTTGTTTTTCTTTGTCCAGAACATGGAGGCATTTCAAGCAATGCTGACGGCAGTAAGCCTGCTTTCAGCTCCTGCTGCTTCTGGCCACATCCTGGCCGCAGTTTTGGCCAAGTAGTTCCTCAGAAGATATTCGAGGAGCCATGCTCTGGTCGTCTACTTTTTTGTGGGTAGGCAGGGTGGTCTGGCATGTTATCACCACTGCTCAGAATGCCTCCGTAGAGAAGCTTAAGGTAAACCTGATGTACAAAAATCCAAACTTACAAAACAAATACATTAAGGGATAATTAATTGCATTACAAAAGGATTCTTTACAAAAGAATTCACCTCTGGGTTCCTTTAAATAGCCAACTTCTCAAATACAGTCAGAATCAGAGCTGCGTTATAAAAAATGTCCAGGTACAATATTAGGAGCATGGTTGTTACGTGAGTTGAGGTACACGTATACGTCAGCCTCCCAGGCTGCACACAGGTTAGGGGTGCAGAGCATGATGGCAGAGTCTCTAGAGCATCCTTAGCTGTTGCAGATGGGCGGGGATGGCTAAGGGGCATAATCTTCCAAAAGCAGTTGCAAACCTCCTTTTGTGTCTGGGGTGAGAACATGGGAGAATGGGCATTTCAAAGCAGAGCTGTCCTTTCTGTTTCCAGGGATCACTGTTCCCTCATTGTTGAACTGTTTCATCTGTGAGGTTGATGAAGTCTAACTTTAGAACCCGTCCACCTCCCTCATCAGAATCTCTAAGCCTATATCCCCCCCCAGGGTTTTCTCAGACAGCTAATTGGTAGAGTGTTATCTAATTGCAGCTTAAAGTGTTATCTTTCCTTGGGGGACCGGGCAGCTCTTGGTGGAAATGCAGGGACTGCATCCAAAAGTAGGGGAAGAAATTTTGTGGTTGAGGAGCCTTCCCAATGATCTGCAGCTTACAGAGCACGGTGCTTGGCACAGAGCTGAGCACTCTTTGTAGGCCTTCAAACTGATTGGAGCGGAGCAAAGATGATAAGCAACTGAGAAGATAAAGCAATTAATTGATAGACAAGGAAGTCTAGTCCTACATGGTGTCCTGGGGTGGGTGTGGCTGTGTGGACAGTGAATCATCAGGTGTGTGCTGAAGCCTTTTGAGAAACTCTGAAAAAGGCTCTTCTCAATTCTCCCCATGCCTGGAGCAGCCAAATTTCTAGAACAATGTTTCCTGAAGAGTAATTTTTAGACCACGTCAGTCACCTGGGAGTGTTGGTGACAGGTTTCTGAGCCCACATCCACCCCCTTTCCCATCTCATCCTTTGGGAGAAGAGCCCTAGCAGGCAGCATCCTAACGAGTTCCTAGGCGACTGAGAACTGAGGTTCTATAGTTCACGTATTCCTTTCCCTTTCTGCGTGTCCAAGCCTATGCACACTGGAAAAGGATACCTAGGCAGAGGGGAAACAGCTTACTCATATCAATCTCTTGGAGGCATTAGATGGGGTTTGGGGGAGAATCAGAGGGACCAGTTCCTGTTCACAATTTCTCACAGATGAGGGGGTGTGAGGCTGCAAGACTGACTTGCTAGTGATCCATATAGGTATGAAAAGCACAGGGCACATTCCTGAATGTTTAAGCTTGTGGTGTTCACAGGCTTGAAGTTCACTTCCGGGATTCCTACAGCTAAGACATAGGTGACTGTTGATCTGAAAATAGCCAAATATATGGCTTGCAGAACATCTTCCCTTAACTCACAGTGCCAGCTCACATGTCGTGTGCAGGCAATTAGCAGGAATATTCCAGTTTCATCCTAAGGCCACATCCTTGCCTTGCTTTTCTCTCTTTCCTTTATGAAAGGCACACACTGAAGTGGAGATGCTTAATTAGATTAGAAGTGTGGGCCTATTCATTCCTTAGCCAAATTGCTTTTCTGGCCCAGAGCTTTTGTTTGAAAAGCATGGGATACATTTTAATGCCTCTTCTGCCTGTGCTCTTTCCGCTCACCACGTCCCTGTTCCCTTTCATAGTGGCACGTAAACATGTTCCTACTAAATGTTAGGATGATGTTGGAGATCCAGGACCCTTTCAAAAACATGGCTCTTGCCTGATCCAATCAATCCTTGGCCTGCTATGATGTGAATGAGTTCAGTTAATTTTTCTAAGTACCCACCTTCCCGTCCTAAGTTTCTCTAGCTCTTCCCTGGCTCCCCATTCAGACTGGAGGAACAAATCTACACTGGGGAGTTATAGCAAAAGTCACAACCCTGAATAATCCCGCTCTATACTCAGATTAAAACCAACAACCCAGTAAGACACAGGTATGAGTAACAATTTTATCTCTTGTTGATAGTGCAGAGAAAGGGCTAAAAACCAGAAATGTTACTGTGGCACCAGGTGAAAAGATTTAACAGGAGCTGGGGTTGTCTGGTTCTTCACAGATCCCTCACACGGTGTTTACTTCTGACTAATGTAAGATTCCTTCTCTGAAAAAGACTCCTACCCTGGAGACCTAGGAATGAGCTTGAGAAGACTGGCTGCTGCTTTGCAGGCTAGAGAGAGCAGACTTGACCTCTAAGAAGACCCAGACCTCAGCTTCCCCCCACCTTGGTCAGTAGTTACAAAAGAGCATTACAAAGTGTCTTAAGGGCTCAGAGGAAGGCCAGGAACTGAGAAAAGAGAGCAGCGTGGCCACTTAGGGCTCACAAGTCCGATTTGTCCTTTGGTACTCTTCCAGCTCCGTTTTCCTGCTCACAGCCAGCTGCAGCTCTTGCTGGATCACCTGAATCTGCTTCTCCAGCTCTGAGAGCTCCTGCATCACTGAGTTCCGAGCCCCATTTAGGGAGTCTGCTTTCCCATTGGTGGTCAGCGAGGCAGGAAGCTCTCTTCTTCTTGGTGAGAGAGGGATGTCTTGGTAGGTCCGGAGGCTCAGCTGGTTTTGTCCCCCCTCATCACTGAAGGTATATTTTCGTCGATTGTCATGACTCAGATTGGACGTATTCCACACAGTGAGCTGACAGGGTCCCACATTGGACCTAGGAAACCAAGAGACACTTTAGATCGACTTTCTACTCTGCAGCTCTCCCCATCTTTTAGCTACTTCCTTGTGAGTAATATAGAACTGGGTACGCAGATGGAGATGGAGTCACAAAACCATGGACAGACTGCCTGCTGGAGTGTCAGGGGAATAAAAGGAGCCAATGCAATTCTTTTCAACTGAAGTTCAATGGTTCATCAAGTCTCATGCTGTCCTGAAACTTGAATGGGTGTTTTACCTGGAGGGCTGATGGACCAGGGTATGGCACATTCTTTTATGAAGAACCTTAGATGCTTTTCTGTTCTCTTCCTGCCAGTGAGGCTCAGAAATCTGCACTGACTTGAAACAGTCTATGGCTATGAAGATGATGCTTTGGTAGAAATGAGATTCTGTTTATTCAGCTGTTGGACTCTAAGCATGGTCCTGCTGCTAGATACTCTAATATGACTCATCCTTAGCCCCGCAGGACAACCCTGATGTTTACTAGTTGAGTTTGAGGAGAATAAAAGCATACAAGCTGCAGGTTTCAGCCAAAAGTGTCCCATTATAGGGAGACTTTGTGAGTTGAGAATGACAGCTGAGGTCTGAAGCTTAAAAAAAAAACGACCCAAGAAAGCCTCAAGTTCTTGCTGGAATAATGAAAGTCAAATTGAAATAGATTCATAATCCTCTTTCAGGCTCGTGTCGAGCCACCTACCACCATCCTTGAGATGGCTGTAGACAGCAAAAGAGTTACTGCTGACCAGGCACAGGAAGAGGGGGTCTGGTTTCTGAAATACACTTTGACAGATGCAATGAGAAGAGCTTCTTGCTATAAGAACAGATTAGCGCCCTAAGCACATGGCTGCTAATTTCTTCTAGCCTTGTTGAAGGAGAAGGAGGAGGAGGAGGCCGAGGAGGATTATGACCACTTTTGCAATCTACCACAGGGCAAAACAAAATAGAAACACTCTATTCAGTCCTTGTGTCTTTGTTCCCATCCATGTAACTGAATCAAGACTTTATTCCTGGACTCTTACTAACCAGGAGGAGAAGGGAAGGACCTGCAGGGGAAGGGAAGAGGGAGAAATAATTAAGTGTTGATTCAGTTACATGGATAAGAACAAAAACACAAGGACTTAACTAGGGTGATCCTGTTTCATTTTGCCCTGTGGTAGATTGCAAAAGCGATCATAATCCTTCGTTCTTCCTTTCATCCATATCCCTCTGCAGTGTGACTTAGCAACTCACCCTTATCAAGGGGGATTCCAGGGGAAAGTCTTCTTTCCCTCCCCCTTGAATTTGGCCTGGTCTCATGACTTGTTCTGGCCAATAGAAAGTGGCAGAAGTGGCAGGTGGTGGTTCCAAGTCTTGCACACTTCCACTGCCTCTCTCAGAACCCTGCTGCTACAGTGGAACCAGTCCAGACTAGTCTGTTGGTTGATAACAGACCATTGGAGAGAGTCCCCAGTCTTCCCGGTTAACCAGCTGAGGCCATCCTAGACCAGCCAGCCCTCTGCTTCTCCCTCCTTTCCCCAAGCTGGCTGTAGACACAGGAGCAAATGTGACTGCGATCAGCCAAGTTTGGCCCAAATCAGTAGCCTGCACAGCTGACACATAGATTCATAAGCAACTCACTGTTGTTTAAAACGTTATGAACTGAGATAATTTCTCACACAGCAAAAACTGATTGATACGTGCTCCGAGCCATTAAAACACACAAACACATTCCAAACCACTCTGCAGTTCTTTAACATTTCTCATGGTTTAAGTCCCATATAAATGAGCAGGGAGCACCACAGCCCAGCTTTCCTGTGTCCTGGGCTGGGTAAAAGTTCTATAATGAGCTCACTTACAGCTCCATTGTCTTTACACTGGGTCAAAGGTGTGGTTATAATTTTCCTTCTAGCCTTACAGTTCCCTTTAATTCTTCCTTCAAATCTTTTCCTATTGAGTTTGAATAATTTCAAAACAATCTTGTTTGTGGCATGTGTTATTTGCAAATATATGGTTTACAATTTTTGTATATCTTGAGGTGAGAGGAAAGAGAAAAGAGGAGGTGTATTGGAAACCCAGTGGAGTGAAGAACAGACCAAAATTTACATGAAATCACATGTTGAATAAACTAAGGACTATATATATAGTCTTTTGCAATATCTACTTTTCCCCTCTGCTTTAAATAAAAAAGGAGCAAAATCTTTTCATACCATGGCCCATAATTTCCCCAGGCCTTTCCTCAAACCCGTATGTTAGTAATTCATTCATTTATCTATTATTTTATTCACTCCATAAATATGAAACATAGGGGAGGGATGTCAAGTTGCAGCAGATAAAGGTATTTGCATAGATATTCTTCCAAAGAAAAAAGAGGGAGAGAGTTTTTGAGCCAACGGACCTAACTCTAGCATCATGGAATGATTCATAGTGGGGAAAACCTGGGAGTTAGGCATCGACACATTTTCCTGGAATGTCCAGGCAACCTCAGAAATCAGGCAAATAGAAATAACCAATCTGGTTTTCTCCAGAGCTTTGTACATATATCTGGGAATATAATATAGAAGAATAAGCAAAAGCTGGCTTCCATGACATACTCTAGGTGGTAGCATCACAAGTGCTCTGATGATTGACATGCAGCTCTGAGCCACCTATGAATGCAAGGTGATAGGTGCTGAATGCCAGATATGGTGTCTAATTGGAAGAAATGAACGTGTTATATTGTTGGCCTCTACAGTGCTTTGACTGTGGTTTGTAAGCTTTCCTCAGCCTTAGAGTGTAAGGCGACCAGTGAGTTAACTGAAGTTAACACTAAAAAGCTTTCACAGGACAATTTTGTAACGCTGACTTTCAATACTCCACTAGACCATTCAGAAGAGATGTGACAGCTGTGAGCCCTCAAACACTCACTGCGTTTGAAAGGTTATAGGTGGGTGTTGGGTTGTAGGGAGGTACCACAGGAAACATGGGCCCAATAAGCCATGAGTGTGTGTTGCCTTAGCTCCTTCTCAAAATAAGGGATTTCAGAAGGGAATCTGCCAACAAAAATGGATAAGCTGAGTGAAAGATGCATTTGGTTCTGAATTTAGGTGAGAGAAATGTGAATAGGAGTCATCTCACAGTTGGAAATGGGATCACTGGCAGCTCCCTGTTTCTCTTATGGCTGGAAAACAAATGCTTTGTTATTATGAGATGGTGTCTTTGCTGCTATGTCTTCTTGTGTTCCTCTCTCGTTAAAAATTTATGTTAAAAATAATCATAGAAAAAATATGTGTAACACGACATAGAACAGCTGTGACCTGATTAGTAGGCAGCTTGCTGCTGATGGGGCCGCAGTGTGATACAGGAACACCACAGACCCTGAGGGAGAGGGGGGTGTGCTCGCTGCCTGGGAAGAGAGGCTTTAAGAGATAACAGAAATGATTCTGACAAGCTCGATGCAAATTGCAGAGAAGGGGACTGCAGCATTCCCCGAGGAGGTAAAAACAATGAAAAAGAATCATGTTTTCCACCCCCTTTTCCTTGTCCTCTATTGTGAATAGGGAGTGTGAGTGTCAGGTTTTAAAATTACCCAGAAAGCCATGCTTGGAGCTGAGGATCTGCCATAGATGACAGAGTTGCTTGGAGGAAATGCTGTAAACCGAGGCCTCTGGACATAAGAAAGAACAAGGAGGCTGTCTTAGGCAGCATGAAACAGAGGCCAGCCAGGTACTAGACCCAAATACTTCTAACATCTTTAGCCACCATGAATGAGGCAACAGTCTTCCACAGGCTGGATGTGGGGAAGGTACAGAGTTTCAATTTTCAAATGTCAACTATGCATTTAATGCTTGTTACTTCCTATTAATGAGATGCTCTTTTCTGGGGAGTTTGTAGTAACAGTGCCGGGAAATGGGTTAAACAGAACACGTCTGTTGCATATTTCAAATATTCCTAGGAGTGCTGGAAAGGAGTGGGGAGTGGAAACATGCCAAAAGGGCAATATTGCATGAAATTGCCTGTGGTACTTATGAATTAAGTCTAACTTGTATATTGTACACAATAATAGCTAAAATAGCTTTGTTTTCAGGGCTTTAGATGTGTTATCTCATTGAATTCTTATAGCATCTCTAGAAAGTAGGTACTCTATTTATCTCATTTTCACGAATGAGGAAATTGGGGCATAGAGAGGTTAAATAAAGGACTTGCCCAAGACTACACATATTGTGAGTGTCAGAGTCAGTATTTGGATCCAGATGCTTGACCTTAGAGATCAAACCAGCACTTAAACCACAACATATATTGCTTCTACTGCATTTCAGTGTCCATGTATGTACAGATATGTTTTTTATTTTGTCTGTTCTATTTCTATTTGAGACCACATATTTTTACTGATGGTGTTTATCAACAACTTGGTCCTGATTTGATTCATTATACATAATTTCCCTTTTGAGCATGAAGTCTCAGTTACATCTCTAAACTTTTAACAAACATACATGACACCTGGAACCGGCCTCTTCTTACCTCTTTTCCACACGCTTAGTCTTGAAACGCTGCCGCTTTTCCTCTACGAATGATGTGTTTAGTGCTCTATGTAATCTCTGGCAGAAAGAACAGATTCACACACAGAGACTGTTAGAAACACACAACCAGGGGACAAAGTACCCCCTGAGATTTAATCTCTTCACTACAAACCTAGGCCTCTTTAAACAACTTAACAGTGATGCCGGAAAAAAGATCAATATTCAGTCCCAAATCTCAAGAGAGCAAAAATTCTAATTATGTTATTATTCTACCTGGAGGAAAGAAAAGTAATTTGATGGGAAGCTTAGAAATACTCTGAGTTGTAAAAAGGTATGTGATATAAAGAAGAGTTATCATAACCAATGCGTGGCAAAGGGCCTGGTACAATCACTAAAGGTGAGTCAAAAACTTAAGTCTGACTTCTTAACAGCCAAAACAAAGAAGGTAAGAACTCCTGATTAATTAAATTAATCATGCTAACATACAATGGAGAGGATCAGTTGTCTGCAGAGTCCTCCTTAGGAGACCAAATAGGTCCTAGGATGAAAGTAGGAACAACAGGGTTCACATGTAACCAAACCAATGATAGTGACCTATCTAGAAAAAAAGTACTGTGTTAACAAAGCAGAGAGTCAGCATAACAATGCAGGGGGCAAAGATGGCAGAACTGGCAGCCTCATTACTGAGAGGCTGCGATAGTGCACTGGGAAGTAGGAGGGAGTCCGTCGGGAGGTCAGGATGGCTCCTCCGGCCTCGCCCGACACCGCGCTCAGGGGGGAACTGCTGCCTTTGCTAGAGCTCCTTCATCAGTAAGAAGCCTTCGGAGTACATTTCGGCTCTCAGTGCCAGTTTCCATCATACGCTTGAATGGTGGTCTGCCTGACATTTTCAGTTCTCTCTGTGAGTGTGTAGGTGTCTGGATTACATGAAGGAACTTTGATCCTATGAGCTTGGCCTTGGCACCAGTGGACTTCAAAGCTCTGGACCATTGAAATGCAGTGAGAACAGGGGCTGGTAGGTTCATCTAAAGGGAAATGGACTTCAAGCTCATTTAATGGGTTTCAATTTTGGCAAGAAAAGAGTCTATAGGAAACAGATCTTTCACACCATCTCTTCAGACTGTCACTAAGAGAAGCCAGGTTAAAAGCGACGCTATTGCTTCCACTCTGAGCAACAGTGGAGGGTTATATGAAAGGCACGAGCATTATGGGATAGCTTAATTTAAGGGGCAAGTGAATTAATGGGATAGAGGGAACTCCATCTTGTACGTTGAGAGTGTCTACACACCCTGGTTCTCTTGGTAACCTGTCATTTGTCAGTCTGACTTGGGGCCCTGGATTCTCCGATTACTGGGAATTCTGACGTTTAGGAATATTGGAGGAAGATGCCTGTGGCACTCACCTGACTGGTGTGGAGCCAGTATTGCAGCCTAGATTTGTCCTTGATGCGTGGGAGCAGCAGCCTGTACACTATGTGCTCACCGATGGTCGTCAAGATGGAGAGACCAAATCCAATGCACAGCAGCACGAAGAGTCCAGAGAAGTGTTCGATGCCCATTTGCAAAGTCTGTGGCAGAACAGGAAAGGAAAGGCCATGAATGTGACGCTCCATCTGGTCCCAAAATTGTTCACTCTTAGGTGCAGATTCTTTTTTGCTGGACCCAAGGAAAGCTGGAGACTCTTCCTCTACATGCTCCGCAGGCATCACTAAACTACACTGTGAAGGGAATCCATCCAGGACTGAGGGCTGCTGCAGGGCACAATTCCTGGGGTGCTACTCACATACAGTCCTATTGTATGAATGATTTCTGGAGTCGTGCAGAGGCCCTGCGTCTGGACCACCCTATGGTCTCAAGAGAGACACAGAGAGATAGACATCGAGAGAGACTGAAAATTGAGACAGTTTAATATATTAAAACATTAAATAGTTATCAAGGAAAGAATCTCTCTCAGGGACAGAGAATGAGTAGATTTAAGGGGAAAAGATGATGAGTTCAATAGTTTTGACATTTAGATCTGACAGGAAACATGGAGATCATCTAGTTGAATGTCCTTATTTTAAAGGTGAGGAACCTGGGCCAGAGAAGTGAAGGAAATTGAGCCAGGTCACAAAATTAGACAGCCACAGAGGAGAAAGAGAAGGGACCTATTTGTTGATTGCTTACTTTTTTTTTTTGCGCCGAGATAGGTATGATAACTGCAATTTATAGTTGAGGAAACTGAAGTTCCTGCAGCATTTAAGTGAAAAAACTGGTCTATAAGTCAATGTTTGTTTAGCTCCAAAGCCTGGGCTCTTTCTACTCTACAACAAAAGAGCAGCAACAGCCATAAATATAATAACTTTAACACCTGTGACAGGCACTCTGCTAAATGATTTACACGAAGTCCTTATGAAATAGATATCATCCAGTCACTGACATCGATGACCAGTCAATCATGCAGAAAGAAAGACATTTGATGCCTTTAGTGCCTACTATGTGCCAGGCACTCTCCCAAGTACCGGGGGGTGAAGATAGGAGGGTTATGTCCCTGCCTTCAATCAGCTCGAATCTAGGGACGAAGCAAACATTTATACCCCATGATAAATTGATCCACGCCTCCTGGGTTTTGCAGAGAAGCTGGCTCATGAGATAAGACTTAAAGTAAGGGAGGTACAATGTGGAGGCTCGGGTGGGAAAGTAGCACTCTAAGCTGAGGGAAGCAGAAACAAAGAATGTAACAAAGACATGAACTTCCAGCACAGTGATCTGGGGGCTTGTGAAACAGAGAGCTGTGTTCAGGGGTAGGGTGCAGAAGGCCTGTGTCCTGAGGGAGAAACAGGCCCGCGCTAGGCAAGCCTAGATTAAGCACCTCACCCAAGATCATACAAGCCAATGCTAAGGAGCCTAGGTGTCATTCCTTTGCTGGAGGCTTTTGGTCACCATCATCATCAACAATTATTTAGCACTTAATATGTGGAAGGCACAGTTCTGAGCTCTTTATCAATGTAGCAACTTGCTTAATCTTCCTAAGGACCTATGAGAGAGGTACTGTTACCATCTCCATTTTACAGGTGAGGAAACTTAGGAACAAAAGTATTAAGTGACTTGTCCAAGGTCACATAACTAGTAAAGGTCAGAGCTGGAGTTCACACCCAGGTAGTCTGGCTCCAGAGCCTACACTCTTAACCACCTCATTTGACTGACATGAGTGATCCTCCCATCCTCTTGATGGGGTCTTCCTTTCTTTCATTCTCCCCACCTCTACCCCCAGTCCTGGAGAAGCAGCCATTCGGGATGGCTCAGATATGGCTAGACCTACGTGGTATGCCAGGAAGTCTATCTGGGGGCCCAGACTCAGAGGCAGAGCTTGGAGATTTCAGTCTTTGGGGGAGCCTGGGTCATGGAATCTCTTTTCCTCCATGACACTACTTCTGGCAGTGGCTCTGGACCAAAGATGGGTACTAGGATCCCTGAAGAAGAAAAGACTAGAGGTGAGCAGGGGCATAGAGTATGCACCAGGTTTAGGAGACTGGGACACAGGCAGGAAAACTAGCAGACACCTGAGAATGAAGGAGGAAGCCCAGCCTTAGGGAACAAGAAATGCTGGTCTAGGAAATGTGAGAGGTGTATCGGGCCCTGAAGGCTACTCGGGTACGAGGGCTTTTCCTGAGACATCTCTGTACAAGTGGTGACCAACCTGACCTCCAGAAAGTATACACAAATGTGTTTGAAAACAGCCCTTGGCCTGGGCCTGTTGTAATGTGTACAGGACACGGCTATTACAGAAGGATTCAATTACTACTGCTGTGGATGAAGAATGAACTGGGGGAATTAATTTTGGACTTTAACACTAACAGCATCAAACACTCAGCAAAACACTAAACAGACCGGTGTTGCTTTCTTATACGGTGCTGCCAAGATGAAGAAGAAAAATGTAACTTACAGTGAATCATCCTGCTTTTAAAAGCATGGTGTTCCCTCTGTTTTTTTGTGCATAACAGTAATTAGTCTCATTTTCCTCTTATTATCCCAATAACAAAGAGGCTGTATTCAGTTTATTTTATACATTTCTTTCTTAAATTTCTGTTGTTTACATCCACATGTTAATAGACTAATAGAAGTAGTTGCTGTTTTTTTTTAATTGGACATCTGTGTGTCAGACACCATATATGCATATTATGATCTTATAATAACATTGTAAGTTAAGTATTATTATCCCTATTTTACATTTGAGGAAACTGAGGGTCATTAACTACCATACCCAAGATCATACAAGCTAATAAATGGGGAAGCCAGGCTATGGATCCAGGATTGTCTGATGCCAAAGCCCACACTGCCTTCAAGCGAACACCATTCACAGGTACCCCTTGCTATCTGAACTCTTACTATTCCCTGTTACAACTTGCAAAAAATGTTATTCAGAACTCACCATCTGAATAGAAAATCCACTATAATCTGCCTTTGGGCACCAATGAAAATGTTTATACTGTGTCTGGGTCTCAGTGATAAGATGTACCGCTGCAGTTGTAATTCAGCTGTCCTTCCCCTAGGACCACACTGCTTCAATGTGCTATGCATTACATATGTGCATCGGCCCCAGGTTATCAAGTGAAAACTTTTCGTCTGATAGAGTGGAACTTGCTCAACTTGACATTTAGCATTGGTCAGAGGAAGAAGAAGAGGAGCAATGAATATTCAATGTCAATCTTTAAAATAAATTTAAGTGATGCAGACAAAATAATGACTGCAGGTGCAAGTGACAGGAGTAGAAACATCACATTCCGAAATGCAATCACAGCCCAGTCTCATGTTGTCAAGAGCTGTATTAATGAAAGCAAAGAAATGCAAACAGACATAAATTTTTTATTTTCTTCATCCCATTACTTTATCCCATTTGATAGCTCACAGCCACATACTTCTGGAGTCTCAAGAGCCAAGGAGAGAAGACTGTCCCAGGATTTAGCCACAGGCAAATCTCAGGCATTTATGGCTTCACTTAGTCCTTCGTAGGCTCACTCTAGCCCATCCAATCTCACTCTGTTAACTCTTTAATCAATACATAACCACTCAAAAAATTGTCTTGCTTGCTTATTTTATTTTGCTAAATGTTATTTATACTTGTTATATTTCTTTAACATTTTATTTTATTGTTCATTTACATTAATATATATCCACTGTACTGTGGTGGGAAAGCATACTCTGTATTATGCACACATGAATAACCACTGATTAAGCATTAAAGAACTGGTGTTTTAAATGCTTCATATTATGCAGAAATCATTGGTGGATTGTCATATACAACAATCCATGCGTTGTGCATTAGATATTAAACGCTAATAAATGTCTAAGAATATTTTAGTGATATTTAGGGAAACTGGTTGGGCTTTTTGGATGAGGTGGGAATGCTTTATTGTTCATCTCATACAAGATAACGGAAAGGACTCCTACCATCTGGAAATTTACCAGCCAACACATTTCCAGGAACAGACTAGATTCAGATAAAGGGTGATGCCTGTACTATCAAAGGTTCTGAGTGGTCTCTGCCTAGATCATCAGTGACATGTAGAGGCCAAGACCACCAATTTTGTGGCTGCTAAACCCTCCTTTGCATCTTGCTCAGATGTGGACCCTTGAAACATCTGACAGCTGGTTAGATAACTGACTAGGTTCTGAAAACTCCAGCAAGAAATGCAGTTAAAGTATTTCAGTCATCATTTGCCTCAGATGTTACTGGTTAAATCTTATGATCTAAGCCTCCCTAGCCCCCACTCCACATCTCCCAATACACAGCAGCTACCCATTTTCTCTAGTCCTCTAAAGAGTCTGTAATCATTGCTTTCAATTCCTCTCCTAGATACTTGGAAGCAGGATGAGGAGAAGGCAAATGCTGTTTGTAATTTTGAAGACCTGATTTCCTTTTTTTTTGACACCCCACTATTTTGCCCAGAAGAGCAAGTAGCTCAATAAAATTTGGCAGACTTGTTGTGTCTGTACATACAGCCCTTTGTCTGGGCGGGAGGAGGGGCACAGAAGATGGAGACCTCCACCTGCATGAGGTGTGGGCTCCAGAGGTAACAAGGACAGCTACTGCTGGAGAGAGTTTGCCAGGCTGGAGACAATGAGGTAAGATTGTGTGATGTAATCATGTGGGATTTCTAAAAAATTGTAACAACAATCATGAAAAGGGATAAAGAAGATATTCACTCATAGAATCTGGAACTTTCTCATCAATGAAGACTGAAAGACTGAAAGATTACATTTAACAAAAGAAACAAAAAATGATTTGCAAAATCCTGGGAGACACTGCATGAGTGAAGTTAACAGTGCTCACACATTTGGATAAGAAAATAATCTAGATGGACAGTAAAATTAGGGTCCGCAGGAACTTCCCATCGCATCCCTGGTCCTGGCGGCTGTGGCACCTCTGTCTCTTCTAACCTGGAATCTGCTTAATGGCTCCTCAACATGGCACAGCCCAGGTTGCTGAGGAGATGCCCTCTTTCTGTTCCTTGTGCTGCCAGAGCCCCCGCCCCTTCTAGGTTTGGGAAACCATCTTTTAGCCTTGGACCTGGTGCTTAATGTGCTACATTATCTCCACTGTGCGGTCTTTTGAAAAGTCTTAATTTATTAATAAAATAACTCAGAAAAATATTTCTAAAAATTAAATTTGAGATGATTACCATTATCCTTTTACTATATACTTTCAATTCTTCATTTTCTCCTCTGAACTACAACCATATGCACATATATTTTCCAGAGTTGTAAACTCTGTTATATGTTAATATAACAATTATGCTTTTTAAAAAACTTAATCTAAAAATTTATGGATTTATACAGTTATTTTATTTACTAACTTTAATAGCTTTATATTATCAGTAACTATTATTTTATCATAATTGACTTTACTCCCAAACGGTCAGGTGTTTAATATTACTTATTATATATATATATATATATAATAAATATTGCCACAATAAAAAATCTTTTGCATATAGCATTTAAAAATCATTTTTGATCCTTGCTTTGAGATCTATATTGCAATGGGTGGGATTACCAGGTAAGATCATATAACCGTTCTGATGCCTTGTGATGTGTGAAATGGTCCTCAAGAGTGTGAAAACCATTCCCAGTGATTCCCAACATGCCCCATTGCACAGGATGCTCACATCCTCTCCAACCCTGTTTTGCAACTAATCATTTTTTCCTGTTTTAGGTATTCTGATTTGTATTTATTCAATTTTTCAGGCTACTTTTTCATGTTTGTTTTTCCTGTTGCCCCAGGTATGTATTATATATTTATATGATTTGCTCAATTATGCATTTCAGAAAAGGCATGGATTTTTACTGAAAAAAGCTATTAACCCCTTTCCTAACACATTACATACGTGTCTCAATTTTCAAGTTTTCCTGTTAGCTTTGTTTTGTTAGATTTTATTATACAGGTGTTTGAATTCTATATGGCTCTATTTGTTTTGATTATTGGAAACTCTTCTGTTATTCAGTCATTAGAAATAGCAGTTGTTGGGATGTTTTATGACCAATTGTTTTATTTCTGAAAAATAGTGAACACTTCAGTCCCTCTTGAGCTTTTTTAACAAGAGTGGAACATATTGTTTTCTCTTTATTGAGACTTTTGATTTCAGCCCCATGCTGCAGAGGTACCTTAGTCAGTAAAAGGCCATTCCCATCCCGGGGTGGTCTGCATTCCTTTATGCTAATTTTGATTTTTACTTAAAATCCTATTTGTTAAAAAAATATTGGCAACATACACATGCACACACACATACACAAAACATTGTGAGAACAAACACCATGTAAAATTAACAACAAAACAATTTATTTTTGTGTCAGATTTAGTCTAAGAGCTGTCAGATTGTATCCTTTATCTACACAGCTTTTATTGCTGCTCACGTCCCTTCAGTGTTATGGTTTTTCACCATGAATCAGCTAGTGCTTTAAAGCTGACACATGGTTTGTTGCTATTTACACAGTCACGAGCCAGTGGAAGAGCTAGGGCAGCCAATACGGAAGGAGAGAGGTCCAGTTCCGATTCTCAGTCTAGCGACCTGACTCCTTTATCATGATGCCACCTTGTCTTAAAAAACATCCAAGCCTCTCCCTTTTCAAGGCATGCAAAAGAGATAAAACACAGTAGCCAGACTCACGAACCACTTTAAATCCTAACAGAGAGAATCAATAAAAAATTCCTGAAGGTTTTTCCTTGAGAATTCCTCTAAAGCAAGATAGATTTAGAGAATAAACCAACTATGCTAAGGCCATATTTTTTCCTACGTTTCAAAAAAAAAAAGAAGTGTCTAGTGGTTTGGGGATTGCAACATATGGTAGAGAGCAGACACGATCCATTAATATACGATTCACAACAACATAGTGTTACTGATGTCTACAGCCTCAAAACATATTGGTTGCTGTTACTGTTACCAGCTTAATCTAAATACTGTCACTTATTTCTCAAGATGAGATGGAGGTGGATGATGATGTAAGACTGCCTTGCCTAATACTTTTAATTTTTAATTTTTTGCACTGTATAGAACCAAAGAGGTAGAAGTTGCTTGCTCCTTGAAAAGCAATTCACCTTTTTGTAAAAACTGAGGCTTGGTTTGATTATATTAATAAGACTATCAGGAATAATTTGAGGCAGGTAAATACAAAAACCATAAAAATAGGAGGCAGTGGAGTGAGGTGAAAAAAGCTCAGCATCTGGGGTCACAGAGCCTGGTTCAAGTCCTCGCTTTGCCACTTACCAGCTGGGATATCTTGGAGAAGATTCTAGATCTCTCCATAGCATCATCTGTAAAACTGAGATGATAGCACCCACCCCACAGTGTTGTTATGATGATTAAATGATATAACAAATGTAACAGGACCTGGAACAGCTGTTCAATATGCATTAATTACTATTATTACCCCAAGGAACTGTACAGAACTAGATTTGTTGGCAACTGGCAATTAACAAAGAGAAGAATCAAAGCATTCTAATTTGGAAGTAAATGTGATCTCTCTTCCCAAATATTCATACAGTCAGATCTTTCTAGTTGCTGAAGCTAGAAACAGGCTCACAGTTCAAGGTCACTGCCACAAAGCCTTGGGTAACTATATTAGGTAGACTGATCAAGCAATTAGCTTGTGAATTCCAGCCACTCTAGAAGCTGCAATAGTTTTCCTCCTCTTGTTAAATTTGAACATGTAATCCAACATGTTTCAAACTCTCAGTCCTAATTTTAAATTTCCATATTTTAACGTGCACATTGCAGAGTATACAAATAATGTCTCTCTTTCAGAAATCCTCTTCGCTGGCATTACACAAGCTCACTTTTCTCATGCAAGGTTTCCTCCACAAAGTCAAATAGGTTGGGCTAGAATGAGAGTCTCTCTCTTTTAAACTTTCTCCAGTCAAGACCTCTGTTATTCCCTCTGCAAATGCAGGGGTGGGGAGGATCTTGACATTATTTCCATTGTTTCCTTTCTGGACTAGGATCACACAAATGTCCAGCTAATCTGAGAGTGGGTGTGGCTAAGTACTAAGTAAGCATTCAAAAGGAACCAAGAGGCCTCCCTCTCCCTTATATATTGACCTAGTAGAAGAAGACGAAAGGGGGAAGGGAAGGACCTGAGTAGCGTGAACGTGTTTTGCTCTAGCACTTTACATGTTTAATCTTCTTGAATCCTCAAAATAACCTGGGGATGGAGCCTCATTTTAATCAGGAGAAATGACACAAAGAGGTTAAGTAACATGCTCGTGCTCGCACAACTAATAAGAAGTGACTGTGTTAAAAACCCAGTTGTAACTGCATCCAAACCCATCTGAGTCTTTGAACTATGTTACCCTGAAATGGGGGTAAGACTCGTATAACTACAGGATTGGGAGCATTTACTGATCATTAATACATTTTTTTTAGGACTGCGCAGGAAGTTAAGGGGCTGGATACCTATACTTTGTGGTTCATAAGTAATTTATTAAATAAAAAGTATGGCAGGGTGTCTTGGTAGATGGGTGCTCTGACAGTAATTCAATTTGTGGATTTACTTGTCCCACTTTGGGTTTTTTTTTGCGGGGGGATGGGGGCAGGGAAGACTAGCTAGCAGCCTCTTCGAAATATAAGGATAATAAATCTTGAAACAGATCTTTCTTGTCCTGAGAAAAAACACCTGGGTTTTGTCCCTTGGCTAAGTACGTGTAGGGAGAGTACGTCTCATTGTCCTGGTATTTTGAGAGCCTTAAGCACCTTCTACAGGGAGTGGACCACTGTGAGAAACAGGCCTGATGTGAAGTGGCAGACATTGGGACCAGCCCTGTCCCAGCTCTTCTGAGGACAGCTTGTTCTCTGGGATCTGACAGTAGTAAATGGGACCACAGAGAGCTGGTAACATCTAGGATGCAGGCAGCAGTGTACTTACTGGTACACTGGCTCTCCAAAACAAGCAGAAGCAAAACAACTAAAACTTTTTGCTTTTTTCTGTGATGTACTTACTACTCCCACTATGGCTGATTTCAAGCGATCAACATGACATCACTGAACATGGGGTTGGGGAGGGATGTGCACACTTTGATTCTCACCCAGTATGAATAGGCTCCAGCACACCCCTTGGCTGCAGGTTTATTAGGGTGTGAGGGACTCTGGGCTGACTGTTACATGAGAGAAAAGGCTTCCCACCATGAGAGAGCTCTTGCCTTCTCTGCCAGGCCCAGGTCTGATTTTAAAAAGTAAGCTTTGTTAGTGTAGACAGCGTCCACCCCTGCTGCAGAGGTGTACCTGCTCGCCTCTGCATCTTTTGAGTGCCAGGAGCAACACCGCTTCAGCATCCTGGGAAGAGTCCACTGCAGCTGGAATCTTCACTGCCTCTGCCTGTGGGAAGAATGACTCTGAATGTGGCCTATTCTCTCCAACTGGAGTGGGGCTGAGTATTGGAGGTGAGAGAGCTTCCTACGAAGTTCTCTGCCCTGTTTGAGCGGAAGCCCCATTAACTGAACTTAATACTGGAGTGGGCAGCCAACCCTGAAAACCCACCCTCACTGAGACTGATAGTTAGACTGGGCTTTTAGTCCAGTCTTAGCATTTCCTACAAGAGCCCTGAGTTTCTGCTCTGATCAGAAACTGTTCAGGAGCTGGAGCAATGAGACAGGAGGAGCCCAGCTGGATTCCTAACCCTCAAGACATGCTCAGGGATTTCTGGATGTACCATGGGGAGTGGGCTGCGGTTTTCAAAAGGGAAAGATGGGTTTTTGTTGCCCAGAGAGAGGTGATTAAAAGATGCTCAGCCAAGAGAAATATATTCATCCCTGTTGCTACAATAAGTAGATAACAATCTGTCAAAAGATGACTGAACACCACAAGTAAATGAAAATAGTTCACCTAACACCTTTTTGGAATTTTTCCCCACATATAAAACCATGAGAAGTAAAGGAAAAGATGTATATTTTCTTATTTTTGAACTTTAAAAGTTCTTCTTCACTCTTTATAGTTTGGCATCTGAATCAAAACAAAGAAAAAAATACGTTCATAAAAGCCATTTCCTTTTCTTCCCCCGCCCATGCTCCTTCATTATGTTCTCCCTGATTTAGGGCATTACCAGGAGAATAAATAACACTGAGGTGGTCAAGAGGTTGGTGTTAGCAAATGTTGCTTCACAAAGAGAAATACTTCCCAGCAGGTCAGAGAGACGGTTGCTGGGCCTCTTGAGCTGATCTTTGAGAAGAAAGAAAAAGTTGTTGTCGGGTGGTGCTCTTCTAAAAGCTCACACAATTGTCACCAACTTCTTGTGGCTCTCCAGGCTTCCGACCGCAGCACTGAATTCCTGGGAGGATCTTTTCCCATCGCGATCCTTGCCCAGGACGATGATGGTTTTGTCCACGAGCTGCTGTAACTGCCAGTCTTTCAGGTTGTCCCCCACCATCATCGTCAGCACCTGGAAGAGCTCCCCGTTGGAAATGTAGCCGTCTTACCCATGTCGTAGATGCTGAAAGCAAACCTCAGCTTCTGCTCCTTGTCTCCCTTGCCACTGAACTGGGAGGTCCCCAGGATGAATTCCCCGAAGTCCACCTCTCTATTGCCGTCTGTGTCGAAGACGTCTGTCACTCGCTGCACCAATGGGTTCTCCTGTGGCTCCGGCAGGGACATGAACTCCACCACGCTCAGAGCGCCCGAACTGTCCGAGTCCAGCTTCTTAAACCGCTTGCCCAGCCGTTTAATTTCGTCTTGGTCAAAGTGGGAGCACATTTCTACCGGGTAACTGGACTCATTTCCCATTGTGGAGCCAGTCTGCTCATAGGGTCGGGGGAGGGAGCAGGGGCGGTGGGCGCACGCAGGGCTGGAGAAGGACTGTTACGCCGCCACGTGGGGTGGGGTGGGGGGCTGGGGGGGCTGGGGGGGGGCGGGCTCGTGGGACCTCTCCCCCCGCACCGTCTCCTCTCACCCCCCCTACCCGTTCGCACGACCAGGCAAGAAAATGGGCAGCTCTGGGAGCCAGGCGGGGGAGTGGGTGAGCAGGGGGAGAAGGGGGGGTGGGAGGGGGGAGTTTGCAGGGGGGAAGATAGGAAGATAAGTAGGAGAGGGGAGCTAGGGGGAATGCCCGGGACAGGCTAAGAGCAGGGATACCCGCTTTCTTCCTTCTCTCGGTACCTTAACCCTTATCTCTCTTGCTATTTTTAAAAACCTTCTCGTGTCACTTTTCCTTCTTCCCTTGGAAATTAAACTCCAAGGGGGCGGGTCCGCAGCTGTATTAATCACCGCGGTATCCCCAGCATAGTGTCTGAAATGCAGTATGTGCTTAATATATGTTGAATGACTGTGTAAACTGCAAGCAGGGGCTCTTGATGCTTATTTGCAGGCCTAGTGTAAGGACTAGATAATACATCAAAGCGTGATGTCATGTATACATCAATAGTTGACCCTTGAACAACACGGGTTTCAACTGTGTGGGTCCACTTATATGCAGATACTTTTCAACAGTAAACACTACAGTACTACAAAGTCAGCAGATGGTTGAATCCGCTGAGACAGAACCGGGGATACTGAGAAAGGATACCCAGGGCTGACTATAAATTATACAAGGATTTTCCACTGAGCGGAGGGTTGGCACCCCTAACCCCCTGGCATTGTTCAAGGGTCAACTGTTTTTCCTAAATTCTCTGGGAGGGAAAGCCAGGATTGACATCCTTCTGGTACAGTGGCCAATGACCTTTTCAGAACATGGGGTTCAGGGTCTTTGTAAGAGACCACCCAGATATTACACAAAATTTCTCACATGGATCATCTACAGGCAGTAACATATTCTTGAAGAATATACACAATGCTGAATTCAGGGCCCTTTTCAAGAAGACACAGGTCCCAAGACCATAGCCTCTGTCACCCTATTACAATACTTCAAATCCATCCTTTCATACCCAGTCCTTATCTTTGTTGGGCTAGTGCCTGGCGGCCGTCCTGCAGACCACTTTGGGGAAAGGCTGTAATGTGTCCTGAGAAGCCTCTGCCATGTTTTGAGAGTAAAAGTGGCCCCTAGGCTGTCTCACTCTTTCCCTCGTTGCTTCAAGTGGATTTGTTCTTTTTTGTTGAAGATGAATCTCACCCCTGCCTCCCATATTCCTTCCTCCTTTAGGAAGACCTCAGTTACTCCAAATGCATACGAAGTACATTTGGTTCAAGAACAATGCAGCTCTAAGGGACCTGGGGGACTCCCAGGACACTAAATCAAACTGAAGGGACCAAACCCTCTCTCATTTAAAAAAAGGCTGCCACCTTTTCTGTGCTTTAGTTCAGCCAAAATATCAGCCTATAGGTAACCATGCTAAAACTGGCACAACAAAGCCGTGGAATACCTTACCATTAGATCTACACAGTTTAAAAGAAAAGGAAAGGTTTAGAGACTAAAATATTTGATGACTGAATTATTATCCTGACTGAAATAACTAGATCTTAAAGAAGCACGGTAGGGTGGAAAGAATTTAGAATAGTATAATAGGGGCGGGGCGGCGGCTGTTAGCGCGAGACCGAGATGGTTAACGCGAGACCTTTAGCTCGAGACTTCGAGACCTCGAGACCTCGAGACCTCGAGACCTCCAGACCTCGAGACCTCCAGACCTCCAGACCTCCAGACCTCGAGACCTCCAGACCTCGAGACCTCCAGACCTCCAGACCTCGAGACTGTTAGTTTTCAGCGTTTAGCGGTCTCACTTGGCCGACAGTCAGCCGGGCAGTGGTCCTCACGGCAGAGAGTGAGGTGAGAAGCGGATCGCGGTCTTCTCTCAGGGGCCCTCCCTTCCAGGCCCTCTGGCCTCGGGCCGGTGGGTGAGCCGGGGGGCCCGCGGACAGGCTGAGGGCTGTGTCCTGCAGAGCTCCAGAGCCCTCGCCATGGCCCCCTACTGGCCGGGCCCAGGCCCTGAGGCAGCAGCGAACCTCTGCCCCATCCCCACCTCCGCCACCTAGTGGCGGCTGCAGTCACCGTGGGTCACAGTCCGTGGGACCCGGCCCTCGTCTGGGGGGTCTGAGGAGCCTGAGGGCCGGCTGGGTCCTGGGCGCCTGGCTCCCTCAGTGATGACGGCTGCGCAGGATCTGGGGGCCTGGCTCTGAGGGTGCTGCCAGCTGAGCTCTGCCTCTTCAGTCGGTCTGGGCACTGGCGGGAGGACCCAGACTGAGTGCTGGACTAACGCTCCCGGGCAGGGTAACCGGCCCCCGCAGGGACCCCTTCCTCTTAGCCAGGGCCTGGGCCTCAGAGGGCGAAAGTCGAGCCTTGGGACCTTGAACAAGTAAAATGAGGGGTA
The DNA here is from genome assembly GCF_965194805.1 of Balaenoptera borealis. Taxonomy (NCBI): domain Eukaryota; kingdom Metazoa; phylum Chordata; class Mammalia; order Artiodactyla; family Balaenopteridae; genus Balaenoptera; species Balaenoptera borealis. The sequence continues at coordinate 92,219,673 of NC_138865.1, forward strand.
ATGATGTCGCTTTGCTTACAGAATTTAAGTGTTAAAAGCCGCAAGGAGGCATGGAGACAGAACTAAATGCCTCCCCTTCCCTTTCTTGTCAGAACAGAGAATAACATTTGTTTTGGTGAGGTTTACAGGAACGTCATGACCTCAAGAACAGAGGATCTGACACCAAGAAGTCTGCATCAACTAACCACGCCCCTCCCTCACCTTCCCTATAAAAGGGCTTTGCTGAAAGCTTTCTGGGAATTCGGCGTTTTCAAGGTATGAGCCACCCGGCTCCTTTCATGGCCCTGTAATCAACCTTTCTCTGCTCCAAACTCCGACGTTTTGGGATTGTTTGGCCTTACTGCGCATGGGGCACACGGACTTGTATTCTGTAACAATAGGGCAATCAAATCTTAACTGTCCACTTAGTAGCAGTAAGCAACTTGGAGAAGTTGCTTAATGTCAGTTTTCCCCATCTGTAAAATGGGGCTAATAATATATTTTAAACAGTTGTATGAGGATTAAAGCTGTTACTAGCCAATATGATAAATCATTATTATTGTTGTTATTATTACTAATTTTACTACTATTTACCCTGCTGGTGGAGATGAAGTCTTAAAGAAAGAATACTTGGCAGCCTGGGCACTTAAGTGTATGTGCATTCATTTAATGCACACTCCTTGTGTACCGTGTACAATATGCCAATCGCTGCTCTAAGCCCTTTGCCAGCATTCACTTCAGCTCCTCCAGGGCACTGTTCTTTGGGGGCTGATGGCAGATTTTCCATTGCAGGCTTGAGGAATGCAGTGACGGACCTCACTCGTACTCTTATGGAGTCCTCATGATTTTCTCCTGAGTAATGCCTTGATGGTTGTCCTTTAGGAAGGAGTCATCAGTGTGGAAACTCTTAAGTAAGTGTCTTCCTCTATGCGGTGTGTTATTAGGAGGTAGTGAGGGGCAGTGGTGAGAGCACAGGAATTAAATAGACCAGGTTCCAGTCCCTGCTCTGCCCCATGAGCTGTGAGCTCTTAGAGGAGCTGTTACTGTCCCAGCCTCAGTGTCCTCATCTGTAAAGTGGTGATAATAATCACCTGCTTTATATATTCTAAGAGTGAGATGAGGGATTGCATATAGAAATATTATGTAGAAGGAGAAATATCGTCCCAAGAGTTAACTAATTTAATGGTCAAACAGACATTACCAGGAAGATGGTACCACTTCTTTGAAATAAAACGGTGCACAATCAGAACTGCTTTACTCCTGCCTTGTAGAGGAGGTAATGTGATGCTGGATCTGAAATTTTAGTCAGTGTGAAGTCGAGTTCCCCATTGTTGCACATTTTATAAACTTTGTAGTTCAGCATTATTATGGGACTCAATGCCATTGTTTCAGTTTTCTCCAGCCATTATTCTTAGTCATTTCCATGGAAAACACTATTTGTCACTCTTTCCATTTATCACTGTGGGGGGATTTGGATTGCTGGACATTCACTGCAGGAAGCACATTAAAAGGACTGGCTGATTGTTTTGGAAGAAATCAGGATTCTGACACCATTTCCATTTCAGGAAGCCATTTTTTTTTTCCTCACGAGTTTTCAGGAAAAAGACTATGAGGGGTTACATGCAAATACAACTGACACTGGAAAATAAAATAGAAACAGAAGTAATGAGAATTGAGGCTCATATAAAGCTTCATCTTCCAAGTTATTCAGCAGAACAAGTTTCTGAGTAATTCACACAGTCACTCTGGGAGCTTTACAGGTGGAAGCCCTCACCTTTCTGTGATTTTGCTGGGCACCATCTTTAACATCTATTTGTATTGAGGTAGCCACTGTGTAGACTGTGGAACCACATCGCCGTGAGTTTAAAAGCATTCATGAGCATCAGAGTTCTCACCTGCAACTCAGAAGTACTATAATGGTGTCATATAATGTTATTATAGGTTTAAGTGGGATAACATCTAAAAATTAAAAAAAAAAACAAAACACAACACAACTAAAAGAGCACACCAGCGCACATTAGGGGCTCAAGAAATTTTATACCTTGTCTCCTTACTTTTCCCTTTCCTACTCCTTTATTTGCTTTCTCCAAAGCAGAAATTTGACTCTGGCTCTATGTGTTTTAACTTCCTTGGATGTGACAAACCTTGTTTGAAGTTTAAATCCATTTAACAAATATTTCAACAACATGGATGGACCTAGAGGGTATTATGCTAAGCGAAATAAGTCAGAGCGAGAAAGACAAATACAGTTTCACTTATATGTGGAATCTAAAAAATAAAACGAATGAATATTATAATACAGAAACTGACTCACAGATACACAGAACAAACTAGTTGGCTCCCATTGAGGAGAGGGGTGGGGGGAGGGTCAAGGGAAGATACGGGGATTTAGAGGTACTACTAGGTATAAAATGAGTAAGATTTAAGGATGTAATGTACAGCACAGGGAAAATATGGGCAATATTTTATAATATCTTTATACGGAGTATGATCTATAAAAATAGTGAATCCCTATATTGTACACCTGAAACTAATATTGTAAGTCAACTCTACTTCAATAATAAAACAATCCATTTAACACATATATATTGAGCACTTACTATGTGCCAGGCCCTGTGCCAGGTAATGGAATTTTTGGTGGTGAACAAGACACAGTCCCTTGAGAAATCTACAGTTTAGTAAGTGGTATGGCTTTAAGGATGTATCACTATTTGCTCAGTCTTTTATGTTTATCATGTATATTCAGAAGGATCAAGAGTAATATGCTTGATTTTCTTTTGTAATTCTGGGATGGTGTTTAATATGAGCTTTGGAATATATGGTTTTTCAATCATAGTTTTGCGATTTAACAACTCTGTGATCTTGGGCAGAGTTACTTATCTGAGCCACTGTTTGCTCATGTGTAAAACAAGGATACAATTGCTAACTTATAGCATCATTTTCAGAATTAAATGAGATAAAATGCATAAAGTATTAGACTCAGTGCCTAGAACATAGTAGGTACAAATATTGTAGATATTACAATTATTGCCTACTGGAGACTTGTCTAGAAAATTCTAATTCTAGTAGATTGTTTGTATATATACACATGCAAATATACTCAAGTACTCATTTGTTTTCTACACAAATATCTCTTGAGCATCTGCAATATGAGAGGCATATGGTAGTGACCTAAGGCAGATACTTTCCCAGCTGTCTCTGTCCTCATGGAGCTTACCGTTTGTAGGGAAGATGCACATGAACCAAATTATCATGCCTATAAATGTACAGGGGCACCTGTGGTGAGTGTCACAGATGAGAAGTAACACAATAGGAATTTAACCTAGTCAGAAAGATTAACAGAACTTTAATTGGGGAAGTGATGATTGAGCTGAAATCTCAGGGAGAAGTTAACTGGATGTTTAGGCAGGGATGCGTGTTCCAGGAAGAAGGACTTCCATGTGCAGAGGCACTGGGGCAGGAAGAGCATATCAAGTAGGACAAACTTAAAAGCCAGTGTGGCCAGAACAGGGAGGACAAGGGAGAGCATGGTATTAGATGAAGTGAAGAGATGATCTGACCATGCCTTAGACACTGAAGAAAGGGCAACATTTATTCAATCATTCCTTTACAGGGCATCCAATTTATCCAGTTATGTTTTGACATATAAAGCATTGAGGGCATTCAGAGATGGTCCCTACTCAGAAAGCTTACCTACTGCTGAGTGAACTGAGGCATTAGAGATTGTGATTAATTATAGCACAAGATGGAAAAAGAAAGATGTCATCAGAGAGGTAAGGGCAAAGAGCTATAAGAATTCAGAGAACTGAGAAATTGTTGAGAACTTCCTAGAATTCTTGCTGGGGACAAATGGAGGAAGATTTTTTTTCCCAAGAAGTATTGTTTGATCCTGATGAAGACAAGGGTGACAAATACCATAATCATAGAAGTAGGAAAGGGAGTAGGCATAGATACCAGCAACTAGTTTAATGCGGCTGAAATACTTGAGCAAAATATGAGAAGGTTAGCTGGAAGGAAACAGATCAAGGGGAGTTTTGAATGTTTGGCTGAAGACACTTGGTTTCCATATGACAGGGAAAGCACAGATGAGTGACCAAATCAGAATTTTGTTCTAAAAAGATCAATCTGGCATTGTTAAGGGTGAGCTGAACGGGGGAGAGCCTGGCAGTTGGGAGAGTGGCCAGCAAACAATGACAACTATGCATGTTTGTCTGGAATATGGGAACCTGAGCTAGGATGAAAGAGGCACTAGAGGTGAAAGGTGAGGTGTATTCATTTGCTAGGGCTGCCATGACAAGTACCAGAAACTGGATGGTGCTTTCAACAGAAATTTATTGTATCCCAGTTCTGGAAACTAGAAATTTGAAATCAGGATGTTGGCAGGGCCATGTTCCCTCTGAAACCTGTAGAGGAATCCTTCCTTGCTTATTCCTAGTTTCTGATAGTTTGCCAGCAATATTTGGTGTTCCTTGGCCTGAAGCTGCATAAATCCACCCTCTGCCTTCGTGGTCACATGGTGTTCTCCCTGTGTGTCTGTCTTTGCATGCTAGTTGTCTTCCTATAGGGACACCAGTCATGTTGGATTAGGGACTCTCTCTACTACAGTGTGACTGTTTAATCTCATCTTTGATGACCCTATTTTCAAACCAGGCCCTATTCTGAGGTACCAAGGGGTTAGCTCCTTAGGACTTAAACCTATCTTTTTGGGGGGGTACAATTAGACCCATAACACTAGGCCCGGTGTCTTACTGGACAGAAGGACAGAGGGAGGAAGCAAAAGTGAGACTCCAAATGTGACTGCACTGGCTTCCCTGGCTAACCAGCCCTGTGCTTGGATGTTGCAGGAAGCCACCTCTACTGTGTGATGAAGGGCTCACACGGTGTGTGTAAGGGCTCCGGGGCTCCCCGCCCCGCACCCCCTGAAGATACTGGCTTCTCATCCAGCTCCCACAGCCACATGGGAGGAAGTGTCTTCAGAGGAAATGTCGGGGCAATTTCTCACATTCTTAGACTTGGTTAATACCATCTGTGAGATATAGAAAAGATGGTTTTCTGATATTTTGTGACACTTCGCATTATAGCCACTAGGTGATGATCTTCACACATTTCCTTCCTTTTTTTTTTTTTTCAAGCTGGAATCTTCAGAGCCTGGAGAGTTAACTGTTTAGCACTGGGAATAATTGGGGAGGAGTCCCGTTTCATGTGATTCCCCCACAGATTTCAGTGTATGGAAATCTAAAAAAGTGGAAGGAAGACTGTCTCTCACAATAGTCCTAATCAGTCTGAGCATGAGTTCATTGAATTCAACCAGGGGAAAAACAAGGACTGTTAACAGTATGCGATCTTGGGTATAACAGATGCTCAAGCATCTCTGGTATATAAAAGAGGAGACCCTTATTCCATGTTATCTGTTTAATTGCTCATTAGCATGGGTAAAGCGGGACACTTGCTGGAATTAGTTTTCACTGTATCAGAATTAAAACTTCTGTCATTTATAGTAACCAGAGAGCAACAGAGGAGCAGCCCTAGCTTTGTGATGATATGGGGTGAGGAGAAAACAAGACTAGAGAATTGTAGGTCTCCAGCTTCTGCACCCAGCAACCGGACTTTGAAATACCATTGACCACATTTAAAGAAAGTAGTTACTGTTGTTTCTTTAAAGATCTGTTTTAAGTTCAGGCTAATGGTTTGTATAAGCCACCTTCCTATTTTCCCACTCAACCTAGAAGCTGAGTTGGACAAAAGGAATAACATGATACTGTAAATGCTGGTTAATCCAGCACATTGCAAAACAGAAAATTCCAGAATCATGTATTTCACAAGTCCTCCCTCCAAAAGTCTTCAGTTCTAGAACATGTAATTAATATAATATAAAGAACATTTATGTTGGAATTATAAGGTGCTTCTGCTTTTTTGGAGATGGGTCCAGGAGTAACTTTTTGCATGTGTTTATTATTTATCAAATATTTTTTCTTCTATGTGCATAGCTCTATACTCAGGGAAGGAGGGGGGAACATTTGCTAAGCTAGGTGTTCTCCATAAACTATCTCATTAAATACATTTTATTACTTACAAGTAGACTCTATTATCATCCCCAGTTTTGGGGTGAGGATGTGAAGTTTTAGAAGTTTCACGGCTTGCACAGACACAGTGATAGAGCCAGGAGTCAAACCCTAGGATGTCCACTTCCAGAACTGAAATTCTTTCCATTATTCCAGACTGCCTTCCATACTAGAAAGGATGTCCCTGCCCTCGTGGAGATAATGGTGGGCTCCAAGGCAGAACACAGGAAAAGTCAAAGACCTATAATTTATTCCTGGGTCTAGCTGTGGCTGCATAACAAGTGGGCCAGGGAAGGTGGCCACCTGTAATTTTAGAATCCCTGAGGAGGGCACCACTAAAAGCATGTGGAGTCCTGTGCATCCAGCGTGGTTTGGTGCGGTGTCTCTGGAGGGTGGGGCCAAATTGCATTGCTTTTAATTTCGTGCCTTGGTGTCTTGCTCACGCTCTGACCAGAGGGCTCTTCACTCTACAGGGGCTTCCCTCCTCCAGAAAGCCTTCTCTGATTCCTTCTTGCTCTTCTGTGAGTGAACCATGGGCTTGCCTGTGTCACTGTTCCACCTTGCATCTTCTTCTACTGCTGCCCCTGTGGGGTGTGGTCTAGGGCAGGGGTCCCCAACCCCCAGGCCACAGACCGGTACTGGTACCAGTCCACGGCCTGTTAGGAACCGGGGTGCACAGCAGGTGGTGAGCGGCAGGGGAGCCAGCGAAGCTTCATCTGCCGCTCCCCATCGCTCCCCTTTGCTCACATTATCGCCAGAACCATCCCCCTCCCCCCCAGTCCATGGAAAAACTGTCTTCCACGAAACCGGTCCCTGGTGACAAAAAGGTTGGGGACCGCTGGTCCAGGGGGTTTCTTCACAAGTCTGTCTCTACCTGCCTGTGAGCTCTGTATTCATCTCTTCATCAGCTGCACCTGGCGTGGAGCTGGCACACAGGGATTCAAGACATGTTTGCTGACAGATGAATGAATGAATGAATGAATGAGTGAATTTGTTCTGGTAGCGGAGTAAGAGAAGGTGAGGCCTTTCTGAGACTGGGCTCCCTTTCTTCATGCACAATTCCACTCCACATCCTAAAAGGACATAGATACAGCTTTGTGTTTCTTCAGGTTTCCAGAAAGCGCTACCTGGATAGGTTCCATCTGACCTTATGCTTGGCTTAAATACTAAACTTAATTACTTAGGCTAGTCCAAGGGAAGCACTCAGCTGTCAAGATGGTTCTTGACTTACACAGGTTTTCAATTTAAAGCAATCTACAGTCATTAACTCTCCCTGCCTCGCCGTAACTTTCATCAGGTTGAAGAGCAGACAGTGACATTTTAAATTGAAAAAGGAAGAAGTAGGGATGAGAGAGGTGCAGGAGGCTGTTGAGATGTGACGTAGTTGTCAAGAGCAAAAAAGGACTGCATTAAGACTCCCCCCTCCCCCACTCCCATACTGTTCCATTTGGGTCTTTAAAAATAAACTGCAAAGAAAATTGACAGGCATTGAAGCTTCTTGATGGGACTGTGTGATCTTTTCAGATTTCAGTGTATAGTTGACTAACGCATTACTCCTCCCCACAAAAAATTAACAGAGGGGGCTTCCCTGGTGGCGCAGTGGTTGAGAGTCTGCCTGCTAATGCAGGGGACACGGGTTCGAGCCCTGGTCTGGGAAGATCCCACATGCCGTGGAGCAACTAGGCCCGTGAGCCACAACTACTGAGCCTGCGCGTCTGGAGCCTGTGCTCCGCAACAAGAGAGGCCACGATAGTGACAGGCCAGCGCACCGTGATGAAGAGTGGCCCCCGCTTGCCGCAACTGGAGAAAGCCCTAGCACAGAAACGAAGACCCAACATAGCAATCAATCAATCAATCAATCAATAAATCTTAAAAAAAAAAAAAAAATTAACAGAGGGAAGAATGGGTCTGCCGTGAGAAAGCTCCATTTTCTCAGTGAACAGATATTATTAGGTTTCACACTAGGTGCACGTTTTGGTGGTCTGGGGCAGTGGTCAGGGATGGAGAGCCCACACTGGAGGCCAGTCAGTTCATTGTCCTCCTATGTGTCCCAGGATCCAGATCTTCAGCTAGTTAGGTTGGGATCCCTCTAAACGCGCCTGCTTGAGAACCACAGCATTCTCTTAAGCTGGACATGCTGCTCGGCTCAATCTTAAGGGCAGGAAACAGGCTTCAGAGAACTTAAGTGATTTGCTGAAGGTCACTCAGTTGGTTCATGGCAGGGTCAGGACAAATATGGTAACTACCATTCATTCAGCAGCTACCACATGTCAGACACTTTTATGTACATTATCTCTGTTCCTTACACCAAGCCGAATCATCAAATATTCTTCTCTCTATTTTGCATAGGAGGAAACTCAGAGAGGTTAAGTAATATGTGTTCGTGATGTTTTGATGTACCTTTTACATGTGGATATTTTGACACCGTGGTTGTTTTTGCATTTGCACCTCTACCGTGGTCCTAAAGACAGACCATTTACACTTCAGCTTAAAAAAATTACCTAATAATGAGCTTCACAAACATCTTCACTCCACCCCTGTTCCATGGCCTCATCCCTTACTGGATGAAGTTCAGGAATGGGGGATGCCAAGGATGGGTAAGATTAAGAATGAATTAAAGGTCAGGTTGGGGTTGGGTGCCAGGAATGGGGTGAGGTCAAGGACTGAGTAAGTTCAGGGATGGGGTGAGGGTCAAGTTGAAGGTGAGGTCATGGGTGGAATGGGGCAACGTTTCTTAATGTGCACTTTCCTTAATAATAAAAAAACACTGAAAAGATTAGTGATTTATTTTTAGACTATTTCAACATTTCCTTTTCCTTTTCCCTACCCTATGTAATCGAGGTCTCTGGATTCCTGAAATAGAGCTCTCTCCAGTGTAGTGTCCCACTTCTTGCTTAGTACGTATTTGTTTCCCTAAATGCTCAGTGACAACACAAGGAGACCCATGGATTCAGAAGCAGAAAACCTTGTAAAAACCCAGGAAGATATGGATTCAACTGAGGCTCACAGAGATTCAGTAACTTTCCCAAGGACATAAAACTGCCTCCTCACAGTAATGATGAAGCAAGGGTGACTCCCAAGACCAAGGTCATTCCAGTGGCCTGGTTGTCCTTCTCCCTTCTTCCTGATCCGTGCAAGGCATGATCTCCCTCCCTCCCAGAGGTTGGACCTCTGCAGTTGCAGAAGCCGCACATTCATAGATGGTCAGGCTGCCAGCGCTTTCCTTCAGCTGGCCCCATCCCCACCTTCTTCTGCCATGAGGGGCTGTTCTGGACATTCTTTTGCCCTTCCAGATCCACTTTCCACCTCTTCCCATCCTTCTTTGTGCCCTGGGGAGGTCCTATATGGACCACATTGACAGGCTTCCTTGGCTTAAGGCAGTGGTGGAAGATTGGAGGGCCAGAGGAGACTAAGGTCAGGTATTTACTTCCTGGCTCTCTCTCAGCCAGGTCACTGTGGCATGGCTATGTCCCTAACCAAAGGCTGCAGCTCCTATTAGAATGCCCTCTCTTGTGCCTCCCTGGGTTCTAGGAGTGGCTCTCTCCATTTTCCCCTTTGAGCTAAGGTGTGGTAATGGCTCCTTCAATTTACCTGCCCTGAGAGATTGCACTATTTCTGTTGGTTTCCTTAAACCATACCTCTGCCAAGAGTTTCTTGAAAACTCTCCTTAGACTGTTTGAGTATGCTATCCATTCCCTGCCCAAACTGTTTCCTCTTCCTTCTTGACTATTCCCAGTTGGTTAAAAGGCACATTATTCAACCCAATATTTAAAGGAGACTTTCAAAAAGAGGTATCATCATATATCTTAATAATTCCTTGAAGAATTTTGGGAGTTTCCTAAGCTGTGATCTGCTGCCTTCCTTTTCCTGATTTGTAAATAACAGATTTCACAAAACTGTTGCCCTGGAACTCTTAAATTCAGTCAGTGGCTCAAAAAAAAAAATAAAAAATTTTATTTTTTTGCTGAGTCAGAGGGAAATGAAAGCAATTTAAAGCCTGCCATACGTGTTCCGCCGTGGAATCGATCCCCGAGCCCACTGTGGGCAGAGGCACAGCTATGCTAGGAGGATCGTGAAGAAACATCTGAGGTCAGTTTAAAATTCCTCTCTGAAAATTGCTGGAGTCTGGCCTGCAGAATTGGACCTGCAATTTCCTAGGTGACTCTGGGAGCAGATAAGGCCCTAAAATTTAAAAAAATGAGTTTATTCTCCAGAGAGATTGCAACTAGACAGCTCTGGTGTTGCGAAGAGATGGGAGGTGAATAGATCAAGGTTCTGACAGGGGACCAAGTATTAATGTCCAACTCTGAGAAACAGGTGGAAAAAAGCATCTTTCATGTCATGTTACTAGGTGACCATATATCATTCATTAGGCAAATGAGGATATTTTTTTCAGAGTGAAATTGTTTAATTACTTTGTGACAGCATACATGGACTAGGACTGTACCTGGAAAATGGGAGGTCAGAGGAGTGTCTTTCTCAGGAGCACCTGTTGGGAGAGGTACCCTCCAGAACATACCTGCTTCTGCTGTGCTGTGCTCTGCACCCCTCCCCCTGGGGAGGACGAAGGAGGAGGGATGTGGTCATTAAACTACCATTTTATTAACTCTTCACAAGAAGTTACTGAAGAGATGAAGAAGCTGAGACTGAGGTGGGTTAGTGATTTTTCCCAAGTCAAGTGGATGGTAGAGGCAGGCTTCAAATATGGCTTCTCTGAATTCAAATCCAGTCCTACTTTCTTCACACTAATAGCCCAGCAATGTATGACATTTGAGGCAAAAGGGATGGCAAGCAAAGTACTGACAAGCATGCTTCCTTCTGACCTTTTCTGGGAGAAAGCTAAACCCCCCACCCAAACAGCAGGTAGAAACTCATGGATTGAGTGATAGAAAATCCAGCAGACACAGGGCCTTCACAGAGGAGAATAAGCTCAGCCAGTGAGCTGAAGATGGGTTTCATTTAATTACATTGTACCTTTAGGTTCTGTGAGGGTGACATCCTGAAATTCTGTCTTAGGTTGTTCAAGACAAACATGCCAGCCAGTGCACAAGGGTATGCACTCCGTTTACATGTACACAGGTGAGCAACATTGCAAAGCAGATTGTTAACTGCACAGACCAGAATATGCAGTAGTGCAGGCCACCATCACTCAGAAGTGCTCCATACATGTTCTTAACATTCCCTGAAGCTGGGGGTGGCACCCCCATCTCTACACACACATGGATGTTATTATAATCTTTATTTCTGTCTCTGAAGTTCCAATTAAGGGTACACCTCTCTTCCAATCTCCTCATTCCTACCTCTCGCCCTGTTCCAAATTCAGCTGACCTGGAAAATGGGCCCAGGGTTGTGTTAACAACCATAACTTGATCCTGATATCAGCCTCTTATCCAGTTGCTTCCATCTCACTACATCCAGAATTTCCCAAATGCCTCTCCCCTGAATTTGTCCCATTAAAAACCATGGTTGAAAAAAGATGTGGTGTGTTTTGCACATATCATCTGAACAGTTTATGGCTTTTGCTGATTATTTGTTTGTTTTTCAAAATCTGCCTTCTTTTTTGTCCACACTTATTTTGGTTTTGTTTGAAATTACTGATAAATCCTTACAGCCCTGGAACAGTTGAAACCTCATCATCCTTAAGGATATAAGTTACTTTGTGGTTATCATACTTGGATATAGGCTCAGTATTTTATAAGCATTAATTATCTGCCTTAATTTTCACCACAATCCTATAAAGTAGACATTATCACCCCAATTTGCAGAAGCTGAGGCTCAGAATGGACAAGTAACATGTCTTGTATCACACAGGTGGTGGCGTTCAAACCTAGAACTGTTTCCAAAGCCCATGCTTTCAACCATTATGCTATACTGTAAATATAATAAATATTCTCATCTCAGGATGACGTAAAGGAAAGACCGTAATCACTGTATCAAAGGTGGAGGGCTCTTGAATATGATTAAATCCATATACCTCATTGTAATGATGACTAGAAGTGGGTAGGATGGGAGAGAGTGTAGAAGAGGTGGTTGGTTGCCTATTTAGCATTCATTCTCCTGTCTCCTCCTTCCTAAGGGAACCCTGCTTTCGTTTCATTTCATTTAGAGAACCCCATTCTCTACGGGGCCATGTATTTCAAGGGAAGCTGCCCCTGGAGCAGCTAATAAGTCCTGGAGGATGAGTCACGACTGGCTAATCTATCATGGTGATCTCATTCCCCTCACCACTGATTGGCTTTAGACATGGACAGATGATGTAATTTTGGCCAATGAATATGAGGAAATCTACTGGAGAATTTCTGGGAAGGTTTCCTTCTAAATAAAGCTGCAGAAAGATACCTGAAGATATCTGTGAACCCCAGGAAGTTTTCCTGATGGAAGGAGAGGAAGTATTAATATTTCTATTATTTACTATGCCAGGTTTTTTACTCGGTCTCTCCATAAATGATCTCTTATTCCCAGAACAAAATGACAAGGCAGGTTTTATCATATCCATTCATGGATGAAGAAATTCAGACTTAAGAGCAGTTAAGTCACTCAGTTGTTAATTGGTAGAGCCAGGATGCAAGTCCAGAAATGTATGGCTTCAAATTTATCATGCTTTGTGTTAGATATTTTCACACTAGAATCAATAGATGTATGTTAGTGCTTGTTAGTCTCCAAAAGTATGTTCCCCTGTATGTGCCCAGGTGGAGTTAGGTTCTGAGCCTGAAGAGCCCTGTACCCTCAGAGGCTTGCCCTGGGAGTCAGTCCATCCAGCTGATGTCTTGGTCTGATGGTCCTCTGAAATGGCACAGCCTAGAGGTATGCTTGTGATCAGGGAGGTGCCAGTCATTCTGTATTGCTGGCTTTGGGGGCATGACGGGGAGGCTCCCTTCGTCTTGTCTAATGTCTTGCTGTCAGCTTTGAATCACTTGGAGATTTTGGCTTGAGTTAACCATGGTCACAACAAATGGTAGGAAACACGAAATGATTGTTGCTTTCTTTGCACAGTTTAAGCAATTGGTTTGTTTATTTTCTAGGCTGAATTAATTCAGCTGACCAGTGTAAGCCCAATTTTATTTCTTTTAGGAAAAGCCATGCAAATATCTCCAAAAAAATATAAAAATGCTTGCCTTACAGGGTTGTAGTGAGAACCAATGAGTTAATGTCCCTAACAGTTTTTGTCATGTGATAAGAAACAGAGCATGCTAGTTCCCTAATTCCTCATTTCCCTCTTTGCTTCCTTTAAATCTTTGCTCAATGACCATCTTCTAAATAAGATATAATATGAGATTATAAAGGGAGATATGATTCAGATTGCATCAGGGACTATGGGCAGGCTGTGAAGAAGGGAGATTTCAGCTGGGAGTTTATAATGAGAAGGCATTAGCTAGGTAAATGTCGGGGGTTGGGGAGAGGAAGAGTATCTGGGAAGGAGGATGCAACAGCATGTGCCAAGACCTCAGGGCAGGAAAGCCACTGGTGTATCTCCATCTGGAATGACCATTTTGGTGGGGTGTAGTGAGCCACGAGGAAAGTTGCATGAGATGAGGCTGAAGAAGTAGACAGGGTCAAGTCCTGCAGGGCACTGCAGGCCATATTCAGCATTTCAGATTGTTCCCTAATTAACATGGGAAGCCATCGCAGGCTTCTAAGTAGGAGAGTGATCTGCCATGTGGAAAACAAATTGGAGAACGGCAGGCATGAAAACAGAGAGACCAGTTAGGAGACTTTTGCAGTGGTCCAGGTGAGGGATGATGGCTTGGACTAGAGTGATGACAGTGGAGATGACAATAAATGGGCATATTTGAGGCATATTTTATAGAGGAAAAGATATGGCTTGTTGATGGATGCAGAAGGTGAGATGTGGGAGGCATTAAGAATCCCTGCCAGTTTCTGGAATGAGATACTCGATGGACAGAGGTGCCGTTATCCAAGATGTGACGCACAGGGAGAAAAGCAGATTTAGGAGAGAAGAGCAGGGTTCAGTTCTGACAAGTTAAATGTCAGATGCCTGTAAGATATTCAAGTGGAAATGTCAAATAGGAAGGTAGGTATATGGTTCTGGAGCCCAGAAGAAGAGTTGGTGTTGAAATACAAATGTGAAAGTTGTTGGCAAAGAGAGGCTATTTGGAGTCATTATTGTTGGCTTTAGATTTTTTTTTTAAATGTCAGGCAGACATCGTACTGCTTTATTTGGCTTCTCTTTTAAATACTGGAGCCTGTGGCTCTTGTTACACCTTTTAATCTCCTATCTTAATCATCCAATTTCTGGCTCACTTTGCAGGTTTCTTTCTAATTACATCGTAAAGGCAGAGCATTGCAATAAAAAGATGTAGATTCTGACTATTTGTGTGCCTTGGGCAAATCACTTAGGATCTCTGGATATTAGTTTTCCATCAGTAAAAGAAGGGAATTGGTTGTTTTCAGTTTAAAAAATCTAGGATTATCTAAGAATTACCAGTTATAAGTTAATATCTCTTTCTCTAAGCAGGATTCATCACTGGACCACTGGGAAGTTAGATCTTGAGAATATTTTGAAGTCCACATTGTGACCAGCAATTAACAGTTAAACCAAACACTGTTAATGTCAATCTCAGATACTATTGCTGTAATGCAGAACAGCATTTCTTCTGCACTTGTGGATATAACATACAGGCAAAAAATAGAAATTCAGACATTTACTCATCAAAATAGCATCACAGTTAAATCCAAGACAAACTTGTCTTACAGAAAATTCCTATTGAATAGGCATCCTTCAAGTGAAATTAGGAGTAATCTAAATACCATGGTGAGTCTTAGGAGATGTAATAGCCTGGATTATTGGCCACATATGACAGCATTTCCTCATATTTTTCAAGGTAAAGCTGTACAAAGCATCAACATTATCAGCAGTTTTTCCCTTACCTCAGTGACAGCGAAACTTCTCTTGCCACAGGGAACCACCTTGTACCACTTGTCATGTAGCACATCCATAAACCCATGTGACTTGTACTGACTGATTAGCTCGGATATATTGGAGGTCAAAGGAGAGTTGGGAGGGAGACCAATGCCGTATCCTAGGAGAAAATATAATCTCAGATGAGTGTTTCACCTGAGAGGTTCCTGAGATGTTGCCACCACACTTGCGTGATGTTGCTGTCTGGCCTGGTAACAAGGGCATAGTGAGCTTTCACCATCTTTCCTTCAAAGGACTCAAAAATGTCCAAGGTATACGGGGAGGGGGAAGGGTAAGCTGGGACGAAGTGAGAGGGTGGCATGGACATATATACACTACCAAATGTAAAATAGATAGCTAGTGGGAAGCAGCCGCATAGCACAGGGAGATCAGCTCGGTGCTTTGTGTCCACCTAGAGGGGTGGGATAGGGAGGGTGGGAGGGAGATGCCAGAGGGAGGGGATATGGGGATATATGTATACGTATAGCTGATTCATTTTGTGATACAGCAGAAACTAATACACCATTGTAAAGCAATTATACTCCAATAAAGATGTTAAAAAAATGTCCAAGGTATGATTACCTTGGATCTGCTACCTCTCTGAGTAAAAGAGATGAGTCTGGAAAGGAGAGGAATGAGCTGCGTGGTGTGTACTGGGGCACATTGTATTCCAAGGCTTTCTGCCCTTCCCTTCAAGATATTCTTTAGAAGCCATCTTTGAGGTCTTTACCAGGGCTAGGATTCCCTTTCTACTTCTCCCAGAACCCCTCCCCTGGACCTTAAATACACAAAATTAGATGAATTACAATCCCTGGTTTATGAAATACTCTTATCATTGGTCATGCATGACCCTCTTTTACTTTTATTTTATTTTTTAATAATAGAATGAGACCATGTGAATGTACAATATAGCATAAGTACTAAAACATCAGCAAAAACTTGTCAAAAAAAAGGGAATCTGATAAAACCAAGTGTTGGTACAAATGTAGATCAATAAGATCACTTATTCGTTGCTTGTGGGAATGCAGATTGATGTACCCACTTTGGAAAACAGTTTGCTATTACTTTGTATAGTTGAAGATTTATAAGCTCTAAGACAAGCAACTTTAAGTACATTCTTAAAGAACTCCTCCATAACCACACCAGGAGATATGTACAAGAATGTTCTTAGAGGCATTGTTCATAATAGCAAAAATTGGAAACAACCCAAATGTTGACAAGAGAATGGGTAAATAAAGTGTGGAATGTTTACACAATGGAATATTGTATAGTGTGAAACATAATGAACTAGAATGACATGGAATAATATGGATGACTCTTGGCAACACTGAATGAAAAAGGTCTATCCCAGAAGATTATAGCCTGACTCCATTGTGTAAACGTAAAAACATTCAGAACAAAACACTGTATTTTTAAGAATTCATATGTATGTGATAAAAGTATATTCAGAAAAAAGTCAAGGAATTGATAAACCAAATATCTGTGACAATGGTTATTCAAGGCAAGAGAGGAAGGGGAAAGGATGAAGGAGGAGCGTAAAGAAGATGTAATTGTTGTCAGAGTTTTATTAATTAGCTTGGACTCTGTATCCTCACTTAGTATGGGGCTTTACTTGCTTTCCAAACTGTTACTTCACTGTTAATCTCTTTGAAGAGCCATGTGAAAGAGCTAATTACCTACATTTTGTCTGTAGCTATTGGATAGCATAGTCGAAAAAAGATGTATTGCCCTCAAGATGATTGAGGAAGACAAACTGAAACTATAGCTAGCTCCTTTTTTCGCATATAAAGACCAAAAGGCTGTCAAGAATCCAAAGATACTTCATGGAAACAAATACTTGCTATAATGATTCCATCTTTTTTTTTTTTAATTTATTTTTATTTATTTATTTTTGGCTGCATTGGGTCTTTTTTGCTGTGTGTGGGCTTTCTCTAGTTGCGGCGAGCAGGGGCTACTCTTCATTGTGGTGCTCTGGCTTCTCATTGCAGTGGCTTCTCTTGTTGCAGAGCTCAGGCTCTAGGCGTGTGGGCTTCAGTAGTTGTGGCACACGGGCTCAGTAGTTGTGGCTCACAGGCTCTAGAGCGCAGGCTCAGTAGCTGTGGCGCATGGGCTTAGTTGCTCCACAGCATGTGGGATCTTCCCGGACCAGGGCTTGAACCCGTGACCCCTGCATTGGCAGGCAGATTCTTAACCACTGCACCACCAGGGAAGCCCAATGATTCCATCTTACAATTTATTTCCAAGGACATTAGTTTTTGTTCTTTTTTTAAATTACAGATACACAAATCCTTTTTTAAAAAATATAGGGCTTGAGATTTGTGTATAACTAATAAAAGAGAGGAAATAAGTAATACAGAAAAAATTTTTGCGTTTTAAAGAGCTATATGTTTTTTTCCCCCTGGTAATTTTGTTTGTTCCTTAACAATGGCGAGTCAAGGAAACGATGACAATGTCAAGAGCATGATTAGAATTTTCCATTCAAAGAGCTATTTTGAGTGCCTATTTTGTGCCTAGTAGTTTTGGTTTGAAAGGCAAGACTGATAATAAAAGACTTTACACAGGCAGTCTGTTCTTCTGCTGATTCTACCATGAAATAACATTTTTTTAAAGTAATGGGTAACTATACGGAAGTAACCGATTTTCTTTAGAAACTTTTATTATAATGAATGCTATTGACAAATTCAGTTGCACAGATTTTCATTCAGTACCTATTTACATGTTAGGCACAATACTAGTCATGTGTATGATAATATTCACTGACTAATTCACACATTTATTCATTCACTCATTCATCCATTCAACAAATATTTATGAGTGAATAGGCACTGTGTTAAGTGGTTGGGATTTAGCAGTGAGCAAGGTAAATATGGTCCTTGCTGTCATGGAGTATACACTCTCTTAGGGAGACAGATATTAAACAATGCACTGCATAATGATTATTTCATTACAACTGAGGCATCCCAGCTTGTACCAGCTTGAGGGAGAAGAACTGGGACTTATACAAACAAATAGTAGAAGATCTTGGAACTGTCTGGTGGGTATGGGTTGATGGTCAGGATCATTAGGTCAGGTTTGCTGAATATTTTATATTTTTTCCCCTGGAGGCAATAATTTTCAACAACAACAATTTCTAATACTTATAGAGGGCTTACTATACACCAAGTACTGCTCTATAATAAACTTTTTACATGTCTTACCCCACTTTGTAGATCATGCACTAGTCTAAGATTGCATACTGGAGTGTGGCATACAGGTCAGTTAAATCACTCTGGGATTCTAATAATGAGAACTAGAACATACTGAGCCCTACTGTGTGCCAGATACCATTCCGCATGTGTTTAACCCCTATGTGAACCCATGCAGAGTAGAGACTTAAAGATTGAATAGGGCTTCCCTGGTGGCGCAGTGGTTGAGAGTCTGCCTGCCGATGCAGGGGACACGGGTTCGAGCCCTGGTCCGGGAGGATCCCACATGCCGTGGAGCAACTAAGCCCGTGCGCCACAACTACTGAGCCTGCGTGTCTGGAGCCGTGCTCCGTAACGAGAGGCCGCGACAGTGAGAGGCCCGTGCACCGCGATGAAGAGTGGCCCCCGCTCGCCGCAACTGGAGAAAGCCCTCGCACAGAAACGAAGAACCAACACAGCCATAAATAAAATAAATAAATTTATAAAAAAAAAAAAAAAGATTGAATAAATATACAGCCCAAGTTCACACAGCTCATAGATGGCAAAGCTAGCATTTGAAATTAGGTCTGTTTGAGTCTAAAACCAATGCTCCCTCCACTGTATCCATTATAGCATGTGACCAAGGCAAAGGAATACTTGACCTATTCCTCCCCTTCAAACAGGCCCTATCACTACAATCATATTGATATAATCTCCCTAAACCAGGCAATGCAGTAAAAAACTACAATCATCTAAACTGGTGGTTTGAATTCAGCAGACACAAGTATATATTATTCACGGGCAGATTTTGTCATAAACTTCTCAATAAGTTGTGTAAAAATAGTGTAAGTACAGCCCCAATTGGTATATGATTGTACATAAATGAGGAAATTAACTAGCAAGGACCCTCCCTGACTATATTGTTTCTCCTAAAAATCCCCTTAAAGCCAGTAATTCCAGCACAGGTTACTGTAATCATGGCAGAATTGTTTTCATTTTTCATTTGATAAGCATTTATTGCATTCATCTATTCATTAATTCCACAAACAGGGGTTGAATGCTATTCTGTCCCAGACACTCTGACAAGTGCTGTGGAATTTACCAAGTTAAATTAGACACCAAGTCTATCCATATGAAGCTCATGGTGGCACGGGGGAGATGAAGCATGCATAAATAATTACACAGCATGGTAGAATGTTATAGGACTTTTCTTGAGAAAAAAGAGAGGTGAGTCATAAATTCAATAAACATAATGACAAAGATGCAACGAAGAGGATGAAGAAAACTCTGTTGTTAGGAGGAGAGAGATTGCTACCAGATGAAAGGATGAGAGAAGGCATCTTGGAGTGATTCTTGATAGTGGTATTTTGGATAGATGAGACCAAAATGCATGATAAGAAAGTTTAAAAATTGGAAATTAATATTTGTGATAAATTTACATATTCTAAGAATAGAATTTTGGCAGTACAACAAAAGTATAAAAATTGCCTTAGGGAAAAAGCTATGTTGAAGTTGCAGAGACATTTATAAAAAATTGCTACATAGGAGATAATAAATATTAAATCACTCCATTCCATCATGTCAAGGTTAATTTGTAATTGACCGCTAAAAATAGATTCCTGTTCTTTAAAATTTTCTGTTAATGCATATATTAAATATTGATATTTTAATAATTATTGGCATAAATAATTATTATTATTATCTAATTAAAACAAACTATGCATATGGAACAAGGGGAGAAACAGGAAAACAAAGTTATGTGGCAATTAGAAGAGGTATGTGTTAAAAGACATAAAAATCAATTTTATTCAGAAACATAAAATAGTAAAACCATTTTTGTCCTCTTTATCAGCTGCTTTTCAAATTTGATTGTGTTCATTGGTCAAAGAATTCTTAATTTTAAATTGCTGACTCAACTTAGCAGCCTGAGTTGCTTTCATTATCATTAGAAACGTGGCTTTGCAATAAAGACGAGGTTGACTATTTTGTGGTTGATAGATGAAGCAAAATGGAATCCTTCAACCCTAGAGATGAAGACTTCAGGCACCCTTGAAATTGGATACAGCTTAATAGCCCAAGAGAACAATTTTCAGAATAGAATTCTGATCTTTTCCCCATGGATAAATCAGCTTTACTCAGCTAAGAGTGGTGGAAATATATTTTGGCTAGCAAATGTATAGTTAGAAATTCATAGACTTCAAAAATCTTCCTGAAATGTGGTTGGAAAATAGATATTTTGAAAATAAGGTCTTAGATAGGGTTAAAAAGACTTCAGGAAGAAAAATTAATTCTGTTTTATGGTCTGGCCTTGGAATACCATATTTAGCTACTGCAGGGCAATGGTTGAGAACATATTGGAATAGTCCTAACCTTAAAGGAGACTTTAAAAATGGGTTTCCCTTACCCCCAGCACATCAAAGTGGAGAGAGAAGTATGTGTGTGAAGCTGAGATATATGAACGCTATCTATCCTAGGATAATTTATAATGAATTGGTCTCAATCTATTAATTCAATATAATGAATAATAATAATAATTTATTGGGCACTTACTGTGTGCTTGTACATGCTTAACACATATTATTTTACTTACTCTTCACGACAACTCTGTCATAGATGTACTATTCACAAACCCATTATGCAGATGAGGAAGCTAAAGAACAGATTAAGTGACCTGCCCAACGTAGCACAGTTAGTAAAAGAAACTCTATTCTAACCCAAGTACTCAGACTCCAGAGCTAGTGCTCCAAGCACTGTATTAAATAATTAGTGGAAAGCAAGTAACAGAACAAACTCAAAAACGCGCAAAGTCTTCAGCAGAAAGGTCACAAATCAGTACTGTGCAGTTCCATTACTCTTTCTTCTCATTTGACCTTTACTGTCAGCTAACTCCAATGCATAAATTTGGGACATGTATTCATTTATCTCAACACTCTTTTTTTCCAGAGTGCACAATGTGTCTTTTTGTCCCTGGTGTATGGTTTTTAATATGACCAGAGACTTTCCATATGCTCTTGAATTCTTAATAGTTTTGGTTTGCTGCACTGAAGACTTACGAAAAGGTTTCAAACTCAATGTGGACTATTATCTTTCATTTGTCCCACTTGACCTTTAAACCTTAAATAAATGCAGGATGGTGAAGTTGGGAGGGGTATTCAGTAGTCACACCGAGTTGGTATAATGTCGTTACTACAGAGAGCGAATGTACATTCAGCATGAAGGAATCAGTGGACTCCATTTTCTTTCCTAAGTTCCCGAAGTCATTTAAGCACTTTGGCAAGTGTATGCAGACCTTCAGGGTGCTTTTGATTACCTACAATAATAAGTGAATTAGGTACTTATTTCAAATACAACCTAATAGTTATATAATACGTAATACATCATTTATTACATAACTGATATATGCTTTGCATTATACTAGGTCCTATGACAGGATACAGATAGACATATGAAACATTCCTGTAAGCTAAGTGGGTAAAAATTGTTCATAAATTGCTTTTATGATATATTTATGCCTATGAAGTCTAATTAATTAATAATAAAGTCCACATTTTCATAAGTTCACGAATCCTAAATGTTGCTAAAGGAAAGCATATAATATTTTTTAAAAATTTCATGAGAGAGAAATATTCCATAAAAATCTATGAGATTAACTTTTTTGTTAAAAGCAGCAATCAAGACTTTTACTAGTATCTCTATCATGTTGTTTTTAACTTATGTGTCCTCCCTTTGTGTTTTACAAAGTTCTGCTTTTAGGTTGTAAACTTGTTCACAGAGGCAGTATTGAATTAAAATTTCTGATTTGCACCTCACCCAGAATAAACCTGCAATGGTTTTTTTAGAATAAGCCAACAATGACGAGACCGTTCTCTGTATTCAAATCTGTAGTCTCTCTGCTCTCTTGCAGAGAGAGCACTTCCTTGCGCCATTTTGTATTTATCCCCTTTGAAAACAACGCGGTATCTGGAGATGATGGGAACTGCAAGACACCAAGTCTCAGGAGCACAGATGGAAATGTAAACAGGAAACCAGTGGGGAGTTAATTGTGTGGCATCTGGCACTGGGGTCTAGCAGAGGCAAACAAGCTATCTCACCACTGCCTTTTGACAAGATAGAGTTGCCCCCTAAGACAAAGGTGGAAAATAGAGTCCTTCATTCTTTTGCCCACTACAGATAATTCATTGTTAACAGCTGCTAATGGCAAAAGGGACCTCAATTACCCAGTGCATGTAGGACAGAAAAAAAAAAGTAACATCTCTTCCATATCCCTAGATGCCACAAAAACTGGGAATTTTCCCACTGTTACATCAAAATGAGGTTATATAATGAATGTTCTTTGGTTTTCTAGTTTTTCTTTGGCTTTTCTTTTTGTGCCCTGCTACATCAGACTGTCATTTTTTTTTTTAAACATCTTTATTGGAGTATAATTGCTTTACAATGGTGTATTAGTTTCTGCTTTATAACATAGTGAATCAGCTATACATATACATATATCCCCAAATCTCCTCTCTCTTGTGTCAGACTGTCATCTTAATAGAAGATCCCTACCACTAAATCTCTCTCTTCCTGAGTTCTATTCCTGGTTCAGGTGGAGGTAGCTTTGCCTGGAGAGGGGATTGATTTCTCTTAGGAGAGGATTGATTTCTCTTAGGAGAAGGCGCGAAGAAACAGCATCAGCTGTTACATTCTCATTCATCACAAAAACGAAGACTGAAGTAAAAAATTTGCTGATGTGTTTAGGGGAGACAGGGACCAACTGTGGTTGGGGAATTGGAATCTGAATAGTCTCGATATACTAGTTAACATACAGGAAAGTATAGTTTTCTGGAAATAGGACTTGGGCACCCCCGTGGGATTGTTTCAAGTCAAAGTGCTTTCTGACAAGTGAGTATGGCTGTTTTGGGAGCCAGCATGTACTGTCAGAGGAGGGAAGCTGGGAACTGGGAGATGTGAAATTTGCTGGTTCAGGCTACCAGCTCCATATATCAACTGTTGTCCAGAATGCAAGGAGCTACTGACAAAGCAGTCTTTCTTTGGTCCTTAAGTTTGATTGATTGGTTGACCAAATTGAAAGCAAAAATTTGCTGCCAGTGGGAAGAAAGACAAACTCAAGGTCCCAAACAAGGTTTTGTTTAGGACTCTTAGAGGTTACTAAACCACAAAAGTTGATTTTTTTCTACTTATTTTTCAACTAGTGGAAATATTTATTTAAGGGCCATGAGATTTGGATTCTAATTCTAGTATTATCATCTAATTGTGTGATTATGAGAAAGTGATAAAATGTCTCTGGGCTTTCTTGTGGATAAAACTGAGTAGATTGGATTAAATTAACACTGGGGTCCTTCCAGTTGTAATGCAGTCATTCTAGTTTTAGCATCAGATTCATTACAGGATTTGGACATTAGAAAATACAGATTAAATTAAAACTGGACTCCCTATTTATTACACTGTCACCACTCCCAGATATCTAAAGCAACATTGTTTGGATAACAATGGCGTTTTGGTTGTTGTTTTTCTAACAATTGGATAACAATATGTTTGTGGAGTAGGGAGAAAATAAATACCTAACTTCAGCAACTTAATAGCTGAATGCTTAAGAGCTGAAAATGAAAACAGGGAAGATGAATAGGTCTTTGCCTCTGACATTGGCATTTGTGACTTGCTAGGTTGGCAAACTGAGCACATTCCGAGTAAAAGTGAATCAAGAATGACTGATTAATACCTTCCATGGCAAATGGCTTCCCCACAGTTAGAAGTTTGCAGTCAGCGTCTACTGACACTTCATAATCCAGAAGGGCTTTGTCCATAATGAAGGCATCTAGTTTCTCTGGATCATTCCTATGTTTAAGACGAGGAGAAGAAAAGTGAAAAATGATTCATTAATAGACAGGAAACCCTAAGGCTGACAGCTGGCTTTTGTTTAGGGAACAGAAACCTGGACAATAAGGGCAGTACAAGCTGGGCAGCTGCTGGCTCTGCCTTGCTGACATCTCACTGACCTGCAGAGAATAGACCAGGGGAAACAGACACTCTTATAAGAGAGCATGACATCTTTCCAGTGGATTCATCTACCAGTTTCTTTCATTACTTCTAAATCCAACAACAAAACCAGAGCGATTATGAATTGAATGGGAAGGTAAATAGTCAAGGTTCATTTCTCTTACAATAACTGAATGACTTCTTTGTGTAAGCATTGTATTTATTGTTCTCCATACATTTTACCCCTTATAATAACCTTGAGGGGGGTGGTAGTATCCCATTTTAGGAGATGGAAAAATTCAGGCTCAAAGAGTCAAAGTAACTTAATCCAGTCTACATAGCCAGTAAGTGTTGGAGCTGGGGGTCTCATTAATCAGTGTGTGAAAATTCTTAATTCTTTCTGTCATGATCACTATCATATTCTTCAGAGATCAGGCATTATTTCATATTTGGGAGTACATATTAAGGAAGTGCAAATAAGAGATCCAGCACTCTTGGGGAAAAGGGAGTTCAGGTCTCTTTAAAGTCCATAGGCTGGTGTTCAATAAATGGAATGGGAAGCATATGTAATAGATCTTTGTAATCTGATTTATTAATATATCTCCAGAGACTCATGTTTCACTCCCATCCCAGGAGGCAGTTCAGGCAAAAATCATTTAAAGGCAGGTGTTTCTGGACTATATCAGTGAGTCGGCTGTGGGCTGGGCTCAAGGTGCCAACAGACATCCTTGTGCATCCTTCATGTGTTCTCCCCAGTCTTTGGACATAGGCACAGAGATGGTCCCAAGGAAGGCAGTCAGCACTGGCTGAGCTCCACTTACAAAGGTGGCAAGGGAGGATGAGTTTCAAAGGGAAATGTTTAAGGTGTATGCAATGACTCTTGTTTTCAGCTACCTCAAACTTTTTTTGGAAAGATATAAGACATACATCCATTTAATAAAGGCTTTCTGACCCTCAGTGCTGTCCAAACAGCTTGGCAAAGAGAACAACTCTTCTCTATCCCATCTGGGTCCAGTCATTCCTCTCTTAGAGCCAAAAATGAGGTTGTTGGAATTCCATACATAGGAGTAGCTTCTAAACTCAGAGGAGAACATGGCTAGGGCCCATCAAAAATCTAAAAGAGAAAGGCACCCTTAGACATCTCTAAGATTCATCATTGAGCGGCAAGTACCTTTTTGATGGCTTTGTCTGAGCCACACATGGACATACATTAAGTAGGTCAACATCCCTTCTTGGTGCCAATGACCATTGCTTCCTCTCTCTACTCTTTTAGGAGGTAAAATAGCCACTTCAAAATAAATCCCTTTTCCAGGAATATTGAATTTAAGTTACAGTGAGGCCTATGTTTAACTTTAGCCAAAATGAAAAACATCTCCCAGCTCCAGAGCTGTGGGAAGCTTCTAAAAGGGCTGGGGATAAGAACTGTCTCCATTAAGAACCTTAATGGAATCCTGGCAGTAAGATAAAAATCAAGCTGAAAGATGCTTCTCCAGTCAAATCTTGACTCTCACAGTACCAGAATGTACCTTGTGAGCTACACAGGAACAAGTTACCATTTACTAATACTCTGCAAATATTTGTGGCAGCAATAACAATACAAAAAATTAGGGCTCAGTTTTTCTAACCAGTATTTCCTGAGGTCCATCTCAGTGGTATCCCTAAATAACTCATGATTTTGAATTACAAAGTGAAGTTATCTATGGCAGGTCTCTATTGCATAGCAAGGCAAGAAGCAATTAGCTCACAGACTCCCATGGGGCCCTAAGTCACTGGTGAGGAAGTGGCAGTGTTTGATCCAGGTATAAGGACCTTCTAGACTGGTTGAATCATCCTTATAGTTGGCATGGCCATGGCCTACAGTTGTTTCTCCCGTTATAAAATTATGCTGTCTTTTTGAGCATTCATTTAATAACACATATACCACAAAAACCAGTCAGGTATAAACATACTAAAAGTAATTAATACTTTACTAGGGATTAATTTATTGGAATACTCTCACCTCAGAAAGCAGGGCCCTAAGTGAGTAGGATGAAGCCCAGGGGAATTCTGATGGGAGAGGGGAGGGACAGGTTTAACACAGGAACCTGTCTTTATAGGCGACTCCAAGGGTTGTGCTTGCAGGTCAGGGCACTGGGATGTCAGGGGGTAACTTGAAGACTGGTTGTTGGGAGTGGTGGCTAAGAGCATAGGCTTTATCTGGGCCAAAAGTGGAGAGAGAAGCCCAGAGAGAAGAAGGCAGAGGGCATTGATGATAAGCTCTGTTCCAATTTCACCTCAATCTATGAGTCACCTGGGGAGCTTTTTAAAATGCAGATTCCGGGACAGGGCCTGAGAGTTTGCATTTCTCACATGCACCCAAATGCTATCTGGTACACGGATGCTGCTGAAACATGGACTGTGTTTTGAACACCAAGGACCTACTCTCCGGTTTTGGTTTCCAGACTAGCCTGCAGCAGTGGTTGGATTCTAGAGACCTGGTTCTAGTCCTGACCCTGCCACTTGCTAGCTGTATTTCCATGGACAAGTTGCTTCTTTTGGAACTCAGCTCCTTCATCTGTGCCTGTTTTCCTGCCTAACAATTTCTTCTCCCCAGGCTAGAGGAGGGCCAACTCTGAGCACTTGGGCCTTCTAGGTGAAGCCTCCAGAATAAATGAATACCCTGAGTGGAGTGGAACTGGAAACTGCAGCAGTGGCTTATCTCACCCTTTCACACTGCCATAAGGGCCCAGTTTGTCAGCCATTACTATCTAGCGGGGAGCCATCGCTGTCTCCCTGACATCTTATTCTTTTTCTCAGCCATGAATTTCCCTAAAGGAGAGGATAAAGAGGAGGAGCTGGGAGGCAAAGGAGCACTAAACTCTGTGTCAGAGAGGGACTCTAATGTTTTAATGTTCTTGCAAAATTGCAAGTGCCATTTCATAGTGCTTCAACACTATATATAACTGCAAATCTGAGAACACAAGGCTTCCTTTCTAGACTCTAGCTTAGTCCATAAAATTGTTTTAGGGGCTGATTACTAGAGCTCTTGAGAAACACAGAGCCCCTTTGTTCCATAAAATTATTTATTTCCCTTTCTTAAAAAAAAATTTGAGGTGCCAAGTCTTGTTGTCCTTTGGGGAGATTATTGTGTTTGACAATAGAGACACCAGTTTCCTGGTGCTGCACAATTCTAGGGACTGGAGTTTGAATGTATGTCATTGTCCTGAGACCATCAGGCAGGAGGGAGAGGCCTGCTTGCCTGCATGCTGTGGTGCTTATCAGGAGCCATTCATCCCCTTCTCCCAGGCAGACTAGATGAGCAGACCCATAACTGCACCAACCTCTTTTGCATTCAGCTTCACTGAATTACAAGCTCTGGTAATCTGCCATGGTAATGTGATTGCTCTTGATTGCTTCTCATAAATGCCGATGAGAAGGATGCAGGCATGGGAATCATTGCCTTTTATCTTATTTTCTTTCTACAGGAAAGCTCTAAGATAAAGTCCACTTCCTTGTGATAAGAGGAGACAGTCCACATGCTTAGAGATTCACTGTGAAGGAAAGGGTTGCTTTGGGGCACTTTATCCTCTGGCCACATTCCCTGAGTGTTTGATCATTTCAGCACCATTGTTTTCCCAAGTGATGTCAAACCAACATTTACTTCCCCCACCATCTGCTACACTAATGACTGCACTGGCACTTTGATCAAAGCTACGGCCAACTTGGGACTGTGCAGGAACTAGTAAACTAGGTCACATAATTAAATGCACACTTATTCCATACTGCCTCCTGGATCTCACATGGTGTGAGATATTACTGAACACACAATGGATATATTTAGCTGTCATTTTAAAAAACCGACAAACACTACCTCAATAGCAAGACTTCTTTTTCATTGACAACTTTTTGGATGCAAGAGGTTGACACTCACTTCACATACTCCACTCCATCAGGTGTGTCTGGTACATTGTATCTTCTCATATACTCATGCATCTCTGGGAAGCTTTGCCTCACATAATCTTCAGCACTGCTTTCCCGGACAGTTCCAAAGCGGAAACCTTGAGAGGGATGATGTAGCTATGAGGCAGAAAAAGAAGTGTCTTTAATACAAATTATTCTTAGAGTTGTTTTCAAAATTTTCTTTTCCATCATTCTTTGGAATCTAATAATGACTTAGGATTTTTCAAATGCACACAGTCATAAACAAATTTCCATGTGCCATGTGTACATGCTCTTTCATACAAGCTTTCACATAAGTAACTGTTCAATCTTCACATAAATAATTTTTCTATCTTCAGAAGCAAACAGATGAAAACAACAAACACAAAGTACAAAACAGCTTTCTCCTTTATATTGAGAACCTGTCAGAATTCTTTAGAAACTATAAAGCGGTGTGTAGAATCAAACTTGGTATTAAAAATTGCTTATCAGACAAAGCCTAAAGTTAAGATAGTAAATTAAAGATTGTGCCTTTCCTTGGTTAGAACTACACAAAGGCCAAGTTAAAACCTTGCATCCTGAGATTGAAATATACATGACCCCAAAGAGTGAATACATCTCTTTTATGTTTATTGGTCTTTATGCTGCAGTATATTTTAAGTTTGTTGAGTTTTTGGTGTAATTACAAAATGACCTCTTTCCTTTAAATGACTGTGTTACCAGTCATGCTTTATATTTGCTCAAATGGAATGGTATGTAAGACAATTAGGAGCAACAGAGGAGAAGGGTAGCAGGAATAGATCCAGTAATGGCACAGTTCTCCAGAATGTAAGACCTCACAGTGAGGAGAGGCAGTGTACTGGGAGTCCTGTAGAAGCTTTCTGTCACTAAGGATAATAAGAATACAGCACATGAGGCAGTATAGTTCATGGAAGTTGTACAGAAGTGTTAATATAGAATCTAGACTTATTTAAAATATAAGAATGAACTGGGATTGGGCTGTATTATGAAAATAGTCAAATGTACTGTAGTAAGCAGTATATTAGAGATTATACTTCTCCACAATTGTTATGTTAAAGTTCTTTAACTTTTTTGTTCTGCTTCGTGTTAACATATTTGATATCATTGGTTCTGACTGAAGCCCTGGGGACAGGAATTCACTGATGGGTTTCATGGAGTTTATAAGTCTCCTGAAATTCTAGGCAATATTTTTTGTAAATATGTGTTTGTAATTTTCTTCTATAAGGAAGATAGTACAGAGTTTCATATTTTTTTAAATAATTAGGTTTTCAAGTTGTTTATAGCCCCTACAGGTTAAGAAATCACTGAATTTGGTAACAAATAACTTATATTTGAAGATTAATTAGTTTTGACACACACCAGAGGTCTAACAATATGGCAATAGTTAAATAAATTATATGCCACATCCTTATAGAATGTTATCTAATGTATAAATCATGTTTGTGAAGCATATTTAATAAAACAAAGCAAATGCTCATATGACAAATTGAGAAAAAGCTTTTGTATGGTCTGATCAAAATTAAATATGTATATAATTATTTTAAATGCTATGACCCCCCCACAGATATCATATATGTACATGTACACACACACACACACACACACACACACACATACATACGTCTTGGAAAAAAATATATCAAGATATTAACAATGGTTCTTCCATTGATGGTGAAACTACAGGTGTATTTATTTATTTATAGATTGTTTATAGAAACATGCCTTATGTTTGTAAGTAAAAAAAAACCTTTATTTTACAATCAGTGAAATAAATCACTCATTAATTTATTCAATATTTGGGTGAGGCAACTTTGTATAATTTTCAAAGTTACTGGGCCCACAAAGGTAAATACCTGCAATCATTGCCACAAAGGGACTCACCACCTGGTTTGTGGTATTTCTTTGGATATCCCACTGTTGAGCAGGTGATATGGCAAACCCTTGTGTTCCATACACTGAACAAATTCTAATGTTTTATGCCAGCATAACCTTAATGAGGCATCAATAATAATAGCTAACATTTATTGAGTATTATGTGCCAAATATGATGTTTACCTGCATTATCTTGATTAATCCTCATAAAAATTTTATGAAGAGGGCTCTATTAATACTTCCTTTTTAAAGATTAATCAACTGAAGCTCAGAGAAATATAGTAAGTAATAAGTAAGAGTAAGTAATAAAAGTAATAAGATCACACAGCTATAAGTAGAAGGAACTGGATTAGAACCCATGTCTGTTTGACTTCAAAGCCCACGCTGTTACCGACCACATCACCCTGCCTTCCAGCTCATGGCAGCAAATGGAGAGGAGATGTTTATTAGAATGAACTCACTAGTCTTTTAAAATATTCTCCTTAAGCCTTAGGCCTAGGCTGCTCTCACAATAGCAAACTGCAGCCCTACGGCTTGAGCAAGGCAAATTTATCAGCATTCTGTTTGTCCAACACCTATTCATTGTTTAAGGCCTAGAACAAGACTCTCTGTGTGAAGTATTTGACCTTATCTAGCTTCACCCTCCTATCCAGGAAGAACAAAAACAAAAATAATTTACTGCTTATTTATCTGTGCTGATACAGCACCTTGAATATACAGAATATGTAGGCTAGGTACTTATTTAGCCATCTTTCACAGTTTTCATGCCTATCTCCTTTGAGCCTCCCAAGAAACTTATGAGGTATTTCTGTTATCTTCCTTTTATAGATAAAGAAACTAAAGACTAGAAAGTTTGTTATTTGCCCAAGGTCATAGAGCTAGTAAACGTTGGATCTGGAATTTGAACCCAGATAGTCTGATGGAAAATAGTGAGCTCTGAACACCATGAACAGAGCTTCTGACACTATGTCATACTGACTCTGGGTCTGGTCATTACAAAACTTGCTACTTTTGTGACAGTCATTGAGCTAAGGGCTTTGCACATTTTGAATTCTCACAATAATCCTGCAAGATAGATGTTATTTTCTTATTTTACATATTAAGATGCTGAGGTTCGGGCAAATTAATAATCAAATTCTCATAGCTAGCCATTAGCAAGAGTCAGCTTATTCTTTTCCCTAACATGCAGACCAGGTTTCATTCATCTGTGGACCACAGTTACCTACTATGACACTTGGCACCTGATAAGGGCTCTATAAATGTTTGTCAAATCAATTAATTTTACCACTATTCTTCTATCCTCTCTTCACCCATTTAACTTCTATTCATCCTTCTATTCTCAGCTCAGTAATCACGGCCCTAACTTGCTGTCTAGGCCAGATGCTCCTTTCCTAAGCCCTCATAGCACGCATACCTTTCTTTTGTAGAACTTATTACAGTTAAACTTTTAAAATTTAATTGTGTAATAGTTTAATGTCTAGACTTTCAGCTTCTTCACTGGACTGGAAGTCTATGTAAAACATTTAATTAACTGTTGTATTCCAATGCCTTTCACCATGTAGTTGCTCAATAATATGCTTGATGAATGACTGACAGATTCTTTGAACCCACAGGGAGATGAGAGCTTTGTCATCCTACTAAGCACAAAAGGGACTAATGATATAGCTTACGACTCAAGCTTTTGAAACGAACCCTCCTTTTAAGGTAAAAGGGTCTTAGGTCAGTAATTAGAATACTTTTGTCTTACACATGAAAATAATCCTTTTTAGAAGTCCATTTTCTCACATTATGCTGTGACACTATCTTTATGGCCCATGAACTATTTCTAGGCAAACTCTGGACCTCTTTTCTTTGCTGAGTGCATCAATACATCACTCCTTCCCAAGACACTGGAGGGAGTTGTGAACCAGCAGATCAAAGCTCGGAATTCCCGAGGAGGATTAGCTAGCCCTTTGTGTTATCTCCTTTTCATGTTTTCCCGCTGCCTTTTGCCAATGGGCTCCCACATCTCCCTGACATGGCTCTCATGCCTGTGAAGGAGCAGTTTTGAGAATGGAAAGTTCCTTCAACATTAACATAAATAACTAGGTTCTATGGGAGGAAGAATTTTGTTAGTCTGACAGGAACCCCACTCTAACCTGGATATGTATTACAAATACTGCCACTTCTCCAGTCCAAGCCACCATCGTTTCTGCCCTCTGCACATTCCCTCTCTTCCCCTCCAATCCAGTCAGGGTAATCTCAGAGCCCAAAACTGATCATGTCACTCACTTGCTTAATACCTATCAATGGCTCCCCATAGCCCTTGGGATGAAGTTGAAATTCCTCACGTGGCCTCAGCATGATCCTTCTCCTGCCTTCTTCTCTCCAGCCTCTTCTCCCCACTCTCCCCCTGGCCTCTAAGCTTTAGCCAGTTCTCTCAGTTCTTCCAGCATATACTTTTTGCTTGATCAGAGCTCTTGCCCATAGCCTTCATTCTGCCTGGGATGCTCTGCCTCCTCAACCCTAACTTCCCTTTGTGTAGCTAACTCTAAAATGTCACTTGCTGGAGAAGGGTAGAGGGAAGGGATAGTTAAGGAGTTTGGGATTGACATGTACACACTGCTATACTTAATAAGGATAACCAACAAGGACCTACTGTATAGCACAGGGAACTCAGCTTAATGTTATATGGCAGCCTGGATGGGAGGGGAGTCTGGGGGAGAATGAATACACGTATATGTATAACTGAGTCACTTTGCTGTGCACCTGAAACTATCACAACATTGTTAATTGACTATACTCCAATATAAAATAAAAAGTTAAAAAAAATAAAAAATTAAATGTCACTTCCTCAGAGAAGACTTCACTGACCCCTAAACTAGATTAGGCCACCTGTATCACCCTCCCATTGTACCCTGCAATTTCATATTGCATTAATAACATTTGGGATTATTTGTTCAATGTCTACTTTTCCTGCTAGCTTATAAGCTTCCATGAGGGTTGGGCCTATGCCTGTCTCATTCGTGTAGTCCTAAGTCCTCAACAAATGTTAGCTGCTATTACTCTCATCATCATCATCATCATTATGCAGCAAACACGGTACAGAGCAGATGTTTGATAAGTATTGGTGTAATAAGTCTTCATTATTAACACAAATTCTCTTAGGTTAGATACATTACAAATTAGATACTTTTGTCACACTTCATGTTGTCTTTCTTTCCTTTTAAATATTAAATTTTTTCCTTTAATTCTTATCTTAATTCTTTCAAAACAGTATGTTCTTTTTTATTTCTATGTGTGAGTTCCAATAAAAAAAAAAAGCATGAGCTACTGAGCAGTCACAGAATAATAGAATCAGAAAAGGGATCTAAGAAGCTATTGATGCAATTGGATGGACTAGCATAGTCTGCCCTTTGTGTCCATGTGGTGTGTAATTCAAAGAGCCAAGGATGTCAGAAAGCCTGCATCCAGGAGGGAGGATAAAAGTATACAAAGAGCTAAAGCAGTTGAGCTGCATTACAAGCATCACCAGGAAGTTCCAGAGAGAGAAAAATTTCTTTAAAGTTTCAGCTAAATATTTCACCAGCTCTTCCAATTCTGTTTATATTTGTGTCAGCCTCTTCAGGCCTTGTGGAAATATCTAAAGTTAAACCACGTATTTGTATGTGAATTTTTCAGTATTAATGGAATACTGAACTCTACCCAGAGCACCTGTGTGGAGAATAATCAGATAGCCATTTGGCAGAAAGCGGAGAAGTGGCTCAAAACAAGATGGAAGCAAACTCAAGAAATAATCAAGCTGCTCTGTCCATGGTAGATATGTTGATTTAGATTCAAAAACAATCTCAATATTAAGTATTTTCATTTAAGCTCTACATTTGTATTTATCTGAGATTGTTACTTAAGTATGAGTGGAATGTAGTCACTAGATCTGGTAAAATGTCCTTTGGAGGTGGGTGGAAAAGACCATTCTTAATTTCATCAATGGAATGGGATATACTAGGTATTGGGACGATAGTTCCTCCCCGTGCCAATATAATGTCCAGTTAAAACCTATGGACTGTATAATAGAGGGTGGTCTCAGAGTTCAGAGGGGCTTTAAAAGTCATCTACTCTGTTCACTGATGCTTGAATCTTTGATAGCAAAGCTAAATATATTACTTGGAATTTCTTCAAAATGTAGATTCTGACTCATTAGGTCTAGGTTGGAGCCTGAGAATCTGCATTTGTAACAAGCTTCCAGGTGATGCTGATACCTTGGTTCATGGACCAGATGTTAAGTAGCAAGGCTTTACTTATAACGTCACTATTATTTGCCTGTTAAGTCTCCGCTTGAATGCCTCCAGTGACAAGGAAATCACTTCTCTTGAAGCATATCTTCTGTATAGGAAGGGTGCCTTTGTGTTCCACCCAACAAATCTATCTATTTGAATATGTAATAATAATGATAATAATAAAAAAATAACAGCTAATATCATTTTTGGTTATTGTGGGTGTTCTGTTCATAAAAGGTTAAAACAAGCTTGATGGATCAGCGAAGCTCCCTAAAACAAGCACATTCATCCTTGAATCCCTGGGGGTCCAATATTTGTGTTCAATACCTAGCTGTCTTGGGAGTGGCCGTAGGAGAACTGAGCCCTCCCTGCTCCTTCCTCCCCTTGCTGGCATCACCACATCTTCACACACATCTCTGCTGCCACACTGGCCATCTTAATGCTTCTTTTTTCCACTCCGCTTGGGTTACAGGTGGGGGCTAGGGACTGAACTTGAAGAGGGGTATCAAAGTCAGGGAGGCTGTAAAAATAAGGAGTCCAGACTAGAGGAAAGATGAGTAGCTGCAGGAGATGCTAGAGATCATTTAGTCCATTCATTTTTATATATATCTTGCATTTATTAAGAACTTTCCATGTGTCAAGCATTGTGCTAAAACTTTAACATGGATTGTATATTTTAAGCCTCATAGCAACCCTATGAGGTATTTATTATCATCTCCAACTTTCACATAAGAAGTAAGGTATGTGTTTAAATAACTTGCCCAAGATTGCTCAGCCAATATAGGAAGGTTCTGAACTTGGTCGGACTGCAGAGACTTTGTATGTAAACATTCCACTGCACTACTTCCTGATCTATACGATAAAGAGACTTAGGCTCTGATGAAAAAGGTGAACAAGAGACTTGCTCCAGGTCACACAAATAATGCAAAGGTGAGCTTGAAAAACCTGAACTCAGGCCCAAGTAGAATCCTGTTGAATGTATAATCCCCTCCCCAAATGAGTATGGCTGATAAAAAAAATTGTTCTTTGTTTCTTCTTTATAGTAAGCTATGTTCAACAACACTTTCCCATCTACTATTTATGAAACCACAAGTTTCCAGTCTTTATGTCCTTCTCTAAAAAATAATTTCCTGAGTTAAATTTGCTCAGCAACATCCATAAATGGCACCACGGTACTCATTTACCAGGCCTCTGGAAGTCCTTGGTATTTCTCTGTCTCGTGTATAGTCATGCAAGGGTAGGGTCTATTATCATAGTCTTTGTAGTGTCTAAAAGCTAGATATTATAGGATTTCTAGAGGGGAATTATCGCTATTCTGCTACAAATGTTCAATCTCTGTCTTTGTTGACTGTTCCCTTTCTTTGATGAAATTCACTTTGTTTTGCTTCTTCTCTGACCCTGGTCTAATGTGTCATTCTATTCATCTGGAGCAGGCTACCCTTTTCAGTTCACTGAGACCATTCCAATTTATTCAAAATCCCCTTCAAATCCCATTTTATGCTGTGTGATCTTTTGGAGCTATGTCCATTTCTCCCTTATATGCCAGATTAATTATTTCACTACGGGTACTATAACACTACTGGTGTTTCCAAATACAGAGACATAGAATAATAATAATCTCATTGGTGGTGATGATGATGATGATGTAGCTCACCCTGTGCCAGGCATTGTTTAAATACTTTGGAGATATTAACCTTTATAATCCTTACAACAATCATATGAGGTTGATTCTATCATATCCATTTTATAGGTGAGCAGCCTGAGGCGCAGAGCAACTAACTAACTTGTCTAAGCTTATGGAGCCAGTAAATGACAGAACTGGGCAGTCTGTGTGGCTCCATTATTTATGCTCTTGACTACCATTATACATAGCACAAAAGTTTTTGGCTTTACCAGCTATTCCCTTAATTGCCGTGAGAATCAGTTCCCTTATATGTAAAGCGGCTAACTGAAAGAGTTCAGCCATTGTACATGTAGCCCAACAGCCAGTGGGGGAGCTTAATTAGTCCCTAACAACTTCTTAATACTAGTAGCTATCTGTTGTGTTGATTACATGCATGGCCCTCCATACTCATAATCTCATTTCAGCCTTCCTATATCCCTATGAGATAGGTTCTGTTAATAGCTCTAGTTCATGGTTGTGGGCAAGTTCAGAAAGTTGAAAGAACTTTCCCCAGGCTCTTCAGCCCATGCTGTTGTTATACCCACTTATCAGGTGACTCTAGAACCCAGCTACAGGTAAAATTATTGTCTTAATGGGACTTTCAAAGGTAATTATGATCACAGTGCAATTACTTTAGAACCATAATTCCTCTAAATATGTAATTCCACTGTGACAGAATTGAAGTTTGAACCAGGTCAGCTGAGGCCAGAACCGACACCTCTTACAGAAAATGGGAGGATTCCATTCAGCTCATGGCATCAGGACAACCCTGTCTTTTTGTTTATATAATTGACTTGCTATCCAGCCAAACTTCAAGGTGAAAAATGACCTGTGGACTGTGGAACTCAAACTTCTCACTTGAGTCATTGCGCATCACCAGCAGTACTGTACCCTGCAGACTGAGCAGGCAGTAAGGTGCTTGCTGAACCTAGACTCAGCAACTCTGGGCTGATTAAATGCAAATGAATGAAAACAGCTATAAATTTACCTGCAGTCTAGTGATGTAAGCTTTTTGGCACAACTCTACCCAAATCCTTATGGCACAGGGACTTGTTTTAATGCCATTTTTTATTTAATTATATAACAGAATAATTAAATATTAAAGTATGTCCAATTGGGCCTTCATTCAGGGTGGGCTGGATGCAAATGTACAGTAGGAGGTTTAGCCTAAAGGTCAGTAATCCCACAGCATCGACCCCAGGAAACCAGCCTCTTAGAGATCCGCTAAAGCAAAGCATCAAACAAGCAGAAAGACAAACTACTGAATAACAGAAAGAAGAGAAATGCTTTCCTCTTGCTTAAATTTTCCCTTAGGCTAGCCCTTGGTGGTGACTTGGGCTGTATTTAATAATTTTGTTTGCCATGGCTGAAGAGTCCATCTATCTTTGCTCTAGAGTGCTCAGGGAATCAGTGACTGAGCCATTATGATGGAGGGGCCCTCAAAGATTCAAGCATCTATCCTGAATATATGCATCCAGGAGAAGATACTTCCTCACTCCCCCTCCTCCAGGGCAGCCTGACTGTAGCCTTGCTGCCAGCTTTTCCATTTCAGACCATCTCCCAGTTTATGAGTGAGCTGGTGTTTGCTTATCTTTCTCTTCTGTTCAGCACACTTGCTCCTGTTAAATGAATCACAAGAGCAGCACAACTAAAGTAGCGTTTTTGCTTTGTGAGCCAAGCACCAGCGCGTAGCAGTCAGCTGAGTTAAAGAGGCATTTTCTTTCTCCTTCTTTTGCAAATTTCAGAAAATTTTCATGCAGCAATAAAAGTGACATGCAATGATTCATTTAGTTTGCAGTTGAGAAAAATGAAGATCAGCAAGATTAAGCAACTTGACCAAGATTAGATAGCTAAGTGGAACTATGTCATACACACATTTAACAGATTGAACTTGTGTGCTGCCTCTAGAATTTAACCTGAATGCAAGTTCTAAATTCCACTATCTTGAGTAATTCTCACAAACAAACTAGGAGCATGAATTGAGGAGTTTATAATTCATATGCAGAAACTGGCTTGATGCAAACTGAAAAAGCAGGTCCAGGAACTTTTTCTAGTGTCTAGATAGTAGCAGTAAATGCTTTTAAGTGTTTGATGAATGAATATGCCCAGAGTGGAAAGAAAAAACAGTTTGCTCAGAACCAAAAATTCATGGTGTTAATTAATCTACACTGAGTTTAAAAAGATAAGTTAAATGTATCTCATCAGTTTAGAAGTAATTGTAAGTGGAAGCTATTTGATTGTTTTAAGATCATCTGTTAACATCAGTGTACATTAAAAAGTAGTAAAATATTTTTAACTACAAATATTGATTTATAAAATTTGGTCACTTATTGAACTCTGAATTAACTCTTCCTCTTTTTTTGGGTTCATATTCTGAAGGATAATTTTCAGATAAGTGGGCTTATCTGAAAAAATAGACCATTTCTTCTGAGAACTATAGAATGTTAGACCCAAGGTGATCTTAGAACCATTTAATTCATAATCCTTAATTTGCAGATGAAGAAATAGAGTTGATCAGGGTTAAATGACTTGCCCAAGGTCAAAGACTTGATTATGACAAAGTTGGAACCAGAACCTAGTTTCTTGGACTTTTTAGATAACATGAGTCATATTAATAAAAATAAAGCGTGACTAAATAGGTAATATTTAAGGATGAAAATTGAACAGAAACAACCTTGAATATCCAGATCAATGTTTAAGCTGTTCAAATGGAAATTATGGAAAAACTTAACTAGTTTCACTTTATGAAAAAAACATTCATTTACTTAATGCCACAACAGAACATGAATCTATTCTCACTGTAAAATGCAAACAGAAGTTTTATAGCATAGAACATTATAGTAGGTCTTTTTCCTTCCTGATTCTACAGCCTCCTCCAGTAGTAGCCATTGCTGATATTTTAGTTGTCATCATGCATATTCTTGAGCTTACCTCAGTCTCTAAGGGGCAGAATTTGGTATTCAGATGTCCTTTTCTGATTACAGCCTGGAAAATGTTCTAACTTGTTTGAGACTACTGTTTTAACGAACATGAAATAGGAGTTTAAGCCTAAATATGGAGTTAGCTGGCGTGCAAGCCACAAACAGAGTGACCCCAATCTCTTAGATTTCTATAGTAAGTTTTTTTTGTATTTGTCTATTTATTTTCAGCTAAAGAACTTCAAAAAAGCCTTCCATACATTTCCTCCCAACAATCCTGGGTTTCAGGAGGAAGGAATTGTTGTGTTCTCCATTATAGAATAGGAAACCAAACTCTGGAGAGATTAAGTGGGTGCAGTCTATTGATTGTATTAATGGCTCCAATTCTTCTCCCCTCTTTGATTCACTTCCTTTGCCATTTCACCATGAGTGCCCTCCCTCTTGGACTCTGGTCCTGAGCAGGTGACTTACTTTGGTCATTGGAGTGTTAGCGGACATGATGTTAGAACAGTCTCAGAAAAGTGCTTGTACCTTTCTGCTTGTGCTATAACCTTCTGCTGTCACCACGAGAAGGACATGCCTGGTTTGCCTGCTGGATGATGAGACATGTGGAGTAGAGCCAGGTCACCCCAGCAAATATTAAAGCCACCCCAGATCAGTCAACAGCTACCTGCCCCCAGATACATAAGTAAGCCTGTACTAGGTCAGCCAAACCTTGCAAACTTGTGAGCTATATAAATTTTTTTGTTGTATGCCACTGATGTTTATGGCTGCTTGTTATGTGGTATTACTGTAGTAACAGGAAATTGATACAGTGATACAGTGGTAATAACTATAAATGAGAATCCACAAACTTAACTAAGACTCTGCCTCTAAGCCTGGTGCTCATGTTATTTGGCCCAATTTTGCCTTTTTGCATTTATACATGCTATTACCTTTGCGTGGAATTCCTATTTCTGTTCCTCCTATTCTTCCTTTAAAATCCAGATTAGGTACCATCTCTTTTCAGAAGCCTTCTCTGATCTTCCCAAGAAAGAGTTAGCTATCCTTGTGGGTGCCACCTCTCCCTTTTGCATATTTTTATTATTTCATTAATCACATTGCAGAGCAATTAGTTGTTTATTTGCATGTGTTTCTGAAGGGAATATGATTTTCTTTGAACTCTTTTAGAAATCATCATATTGCCCTCATTAATATTTTTAGAATTATAGTAATTGATAGAAGAACATGATAGAAGAAAGGAATAATTTCTTGCTGAATGATTTTAAGCATATTTCTGATTTGGTTTTGCCTGCTATCTAAGTTAGGATCCCTAGGTCAGGTGAAGGTTCAAGAACAAAGAATCCATTAATTCAGCACATATATATTATATATACTGTGTACCATTACCATGAGTAACATAGGACAGGTCTCTACTCCAATGGAAAAAAAACGATTAACAAAAGGCAAACTAGATACTTACAGATAGTGACACATTAAAGAAAGAAAGAAAAAAAATGGTATGATGAGATAGAAATTCAGGTGAGGTGGTCAGGGATATTGACATCCTCACTTGGTACTTAATGGTGAACGCGCTTCCTTTCCTGGTTTTACTGCAGGGTTTAATCTTAACTTGATTATACATTTTCTGAGAACAAAAATTGGGTGTAATGTTCTTTACATCTTACATAGACTCTAGGCACAGAGAATAGCTTGCTGGCTGATTTATTAAATTCATTGTGTGTGTGTATGTGTGTGTGTGTGTGTGTTTGTGTGGTGTCTTCCCTTCAGATTTTGAAATTTATGCTACTTGCTTGGAGGGTTATTATAAGTCTGTAAATTCTACAAATAAATTTCATATTCCTTGGTAATACTTCTGGGCTGCTTCTGAGATTTCCCATTTGGAAATGGTCATAAGCTTTATTTTGAAGATGTATGTCAAAGCATAAATCCTGAATGCCATGACTGTTGGCTGTAATTCTTCCGGGAGAAGTCAAGGATGCAGTTGTTCTTGGCCTAAAGTTAGAGGTATGAGAAAAATAGCTAGAGTGGATCCTCAGCCCTTATATTAGATATAATCTGTTCTTCTTCATTCATCTGGTCATCTGGGATTATGGTCATCTACAACTCTGGAGAATTTAGATTTAACAAATAATTACAGAGCACTGATACTGGCCAGCCACTGTGTTCAGAATTTTTATACACATTATCTCATAATTGCATAAAGACAGGGCTATGAGTAGGTATTATTTTCAAGACTATTTCTTAGGTGAGGAATCTGAGGCTTGGAGTTTAAGTAACTTGCCCAGGATCACAAAGCCCAGTTATTTCCCAGAGACAAGATTCAAATACAAGTTTTCTGACTTGAAACAGGATTTAGAGGTCTTTCATTTTTGTCAGCAAATGTTTATCAAGTACCAGGCTCTGTATACAAAAATGATCAAAATGGCATGGGGCAATTCCCATGAGATGCTTTTATGTCACCCCATAAACCTCCGAATAAGAGAGGGAGAAGAGAAAAGGAAAGAGTGGGTTTGAGGGGTTCTGTGTAGCAGTTTGTCAATTTAGAAGAGCAATTTTTGCATTGAATTCCCTGGAGAGCCAGCAGTTCCCAATATTCTGTTCCCACCGAAGACACAGTCCCCTAGGGATGGAACTGACCGCCAATGGGTTGATCAGGGGTCCCAGGCAGTAAGCCTTGTGTCATGCCCCTTGACTGTGGTTTACGTGCTTTTCCCAACCTCCTTGGACCAGGGGACACCTGGGACAAACTGGCTTTCATATTTTCCTTCAAAGCCAACTGGTCAAGTAAACTTTTCTTTTATGAGGCTTGGTTTTCTATCAGCATTTAGTTTTTATGTATTCAGACTTTCCTCTAATATGCATAATTGCTGAAAGAAAAAGGCTGTAGAACAGCCATGAATTATGGCTCTTAGGGGAATGAACATTGCGGTTAATGTTGCAAGACAGCTTCCA
The DNA here is from genome assembly GCF_965194805.1 of Balaenoptera borealis. Classification (NCBI taxonomy): domain Eukaryota; kingdom Metazoa; phylum Chordata; class Mammalia; order Artiodactyla; family Balaenopteridae; genus Balaenoptera; species Balaenoptera borealis. The sequence continues at coordinate 92,261,377 of NC_138865.1, forward strand.
TTATAATCCTGTTTTCACATCCTTATGATTTTTTAGGGGGGATTAAGGGGAGGTAGAACTTTCCTTTGAGCTAAAATTTTCCATGGTTTGACTCAGCCCAAGGTGATTTTCAAAAATGAAACATTTGCACAAATGCCTCCATTTATTTCTTGAGTTATTGTATTTGGAAAATGCTGTTCATTTTTACTCCAAGTATTAATGCATAAAATATTCCAAGTATGGATGGCTATTAAAACTTCAGTCATCACATGCCACTTGTCTCAGGAATGACATCTGAGTACAACTGTAAAAGAATTATAATTCCCAATGGCTAGATTCTCTGTACAACCATATTACAGCATTTAGTGCAAAAATGGTTAAAATATTTCATTAGTTTCAGAGTTTCACTGTAGTGCTTGGTTAGCACACAGCTTTTCACAGTGGAAATAAATATTTAGGTTACTTTTACTACTTTCAAATTTATAATGAACTCTAAAGTGACAAAATACATTTAAAAATAATTTCTATACTTTTTGAACTATAGTAATCGTGGTTTTAATTCTTTAGCTTAGATCTGTTTTAAGTGTGTCTCTTGTAAATGACACAGTATTGAGACAAAAAAAATGAAACCAACTTTTGGGGATCAGAATTACTAATAATTATCATAAAACCAAAACCAATTCTTCCCATATCTGAGAATATCTATTTAGAACTTGGGGCACGTATGTAGTAAGTGTTTTGTTCTATTGGTTTGTGTCTCTAACTTGTTTTTCCCTTCCACCTATTATTGGTATAGTTTGATATTCTGAAACATAATCTTTTTTGTGGCTATTTTTTGTTTTATGTGTATGACTTTAGATAATTTATTTATGTTTTACCTATGCTAGAATACTGCCAATGTACCTAGTCACTAAGCTGAGAAAATATTAGGTATATTGTAAAGTTTGATACAAATGAAAATTGTATTATCACTTAAAATAATAATACAATTAATTGTTTGCAATGATATTGAAATATTGTTGAGAACTGTCTTGTATGGTCAGTAGCTGTTTCTCGGCTTTTCCACTTGGTGACAATCTTTACACTCTTGTCCAAAATGAATGACATCTTCATTAGGTAAATATTTCACACTGAATAACCTCTTGGTCTCTTTTAGAATTTTGTACCTTTATTCTATTCAATACAATGTTTTATGAGCTTATCATCCTTATTAGTTACCCTTTAAATATTATCTCTATAGTCTTTAAATCTTATTCTTTTCTTTTGTGACTGGAGATCAGGCATTTTATAGAAAATGGCTAGGTGTTTTCTCATTACAAATTCTGTTCTGGTACATACACACGTACATATATGCATCCATACACACATATATAAAATATACATATATCATAGACTGTACTATATATACTATGTTTCTCATTATATACACATATATAATATGCAAATATTATACACAATATATTATGACATATATACATACAATATATAAGCATATAACATATATATTATAAACGTATATTATAACAAGACATATATCATATATTAGCATATGGAATATACATATACATAAGAAATATGTATACACATATATTATATATTATATTATATATCATTATGTTATATATGTGTATACATATTATGTATATGTGTATTTTATATATAATATGCATATTTCTTGCTAATGTCTAGGCTACATTATTTTCTGATTCTTTCCCCCTTTTTCCTATAGCATATCCACACAGCCATTCTCATCATCTGGAAGGAGGTTAGATTTCTGTGTTCTCCTTTCAAGGTCTCTTTTTTTCTCTCTCACTCTCATTATCTGCTTAAGAATGAGCTTTCCTCTCCTCTTATCCTTCATAGTTCTGTTTCATCATTCAGAGTTCATTCAGCTCTGTGTTTACTTCCTCGAGGAGGCCTTCTCTGATTGTGTCTCCTGCTCCCCCCACCCCCAAGTTGGTAAGCTTCCTATAATATACTGGCATAGCACTCTGTTCATCATCATAACGCTTGTCTCATAATTATGGTCATTTAATGTCTGATTCCCCTGCTAGAATGAAAGTTCTCCAAGGGGAGGCTTTGGGATTTGGCTTGTCTGCTGTTGTAACCCCAGGCCTTATCTTAGTGGCAGACATAGGGTGACATACATATTTATGGAATGGGTGGATGAATGAATCGCCTGCCTGCCATTCTCATTTTAAAAAATAATTTCTATATTTAAAGTCATTAGTCAGTATGACTAGGCATTTAATATAGTTTTTCCTATAATTGCTATAGAGGACAGGCTAGTTATGGTACTCAATGGCTGAAAGCATTTCAACAACTTTTGCCCATGGGGAACTATAATTTCACCTTATGATATCATAAACCACTCAAGGATTTCATGTAGTTACCAGAACCTTGGGGTAAAATTATAACCCTGAAAGCCCTTGCTGCCTATTAGTCATTTGGTACATGACACAAAGCAAAATATATTCTGCATTCTCGGACTTCAGTTTGGCTCTTAGTATATTGGCTGCTCGATTTTATATTTGACCTGCAAAATATTCAGCTCCCTGAAAGCATAATCCATCTAAAAATCTAAGGTAATTTGCAAGTACTAGATGTACCTCAAGCAGTAATTAAGTGAACATATTATGAATTTCTTATTTGTTCTGATAATTATTTTTCTCAAATTACATTCCTGAAATGCTGAGCAGAGCTTTGGGAGCTGCGAGCATTCCTACCCTTGCATGCTTAAGAAGTTTTTTTGTAAAAATTAATTAATTTTTGGCTGTGTTGGGTCTTCATTGCTGCGCGTGGGCTTTCTCTAGCTGTGGCGAGTGCGGGTTACTTTTCGTTGCGGCGCGCGGGCTTCTCACTGCGGTGGCTTCTCTTGTTGCGGAGCACGGGCTCTAGGCGCGCGGGCTTCAGTAGCTGTGGAGCACGGGCTTAGTTACTCTGTGGCATGTGGGATCTTCCCGGACCAGGGCTCGAATCTGTGTCCCCTACACTGGCAGGCGGATTCTCAACCACTACGCCACCAGGGAAGCCCTTAAGAAGTTTTTGAACATAGTTTAATAGGAGGCAGCACGTTGTGCTGAAAATTGTGATGGATCTGAAATGAGGAAACTTCGGTTCAGGTAGCAGCTTGAACTTTCAAAAAATCACTTAACCTCTCCGAGCCTCAGTCTTCTCTGTTATTAAATGTCTTTTCTGCCTCCCAAAGACATAAGGGATAAATTGAGGTGCTGGAGTGAAAGCGTTTGGGAAGCAATGGAGAGCTTTAAAAATCATTTGTATCATTATTATTTGTCATAGTAGTGAAGCAAAATAGTCATTTTCTAAAACCATGTAAAAATGAAAAGAAAATCACTGGATCAGGCTAAAAGCTTGTATTTCCTATACGTAATACTTTCTCTTCTTTCAGCACTCAACTGTAGATAAGAGCTAATGCAGGCCTGTGCCGATGGCAACCTTTTGTGAGTACACATCTCCTTTCATTCCTCCAGGCTAGCTGGAAACAATGATTTGTCCAGTGATTTACCAGATGTGAAGAGCAGGGTGAGAAATGGGTTAATAATGGTTCAAAGAAGAAGCTGATAAGCTGGTTGCTATCTCTACAGAGGAAAGAACAAGCGTGAAAAGGCTCACAAAGCAACACAAGGAAGAGCTTCTTGGCAGTGAGGGTCAATCAGTGACAGAGACAAGGAGTTCTTTTCCGAAACTCTTTAGAAGATGGACTTTTGTGCTACTGGTTTGGCTGGAAGGTGCAGAAGCAGCATAGGTCAGTTTGACAGTGGGGAAGGGAGAATTCTGGGTGGACCATGAAGAACAAAAGTGTTATAGGTCCATTATCCAAGATGTCTACCAGCTGGGCTAAAATTAAGGCTGGGGCTCTGAGTCAAAGCATTGCTCCAATGCTGGGAGAGGACCAGAGCTAAACAGGATCGCAGTATGAAAGTGACTGGAACCTTAAACTCGTTAATAGGCAAGGCACCACTTACAAGATGGAGGTAAAGTTTAGTCCTGGAGCATGTCATGATTCAAGGGTAAAGGGCCAGGAGCAAAGTGACCTGATGCTCGCTCATGTGAGAACTGACCTACAGAGATGCTTCTTCAATCTTTTTAAAGAAATTTATCCAATTTTTTTTTCAGTTTTATTAAGATATAATTGATAGACAGTACTGTATAAGTTTAAGGTGTATAGCATGATGATTTGACTTACATGTATTGTGAAATGATTACCACAGTAAGTTTAGTGACCATCCATCATCTCATGGAGATACAACATTAAATCCTTCTCCAATTTTATTATACAAATGAAACACCCAGGAATCTTGTTAAAAATGCAGATTTTGATTTAGTAGGTATGGAGTAGGGCTGAGATTCTGCATTTCTAACAAGCTCCCGGAGATGCCAAAACTATTGGTACTTGGACCACACTTCTGAGGAGAAATGATTTAGATAGCACAACTTAAACTCTCCCTGAATGAAATTGGGATTAGATCCTGAACCTGGTTGGGGGAAAGATAAGAAAGAGGGCTGTGCCTGAACGTGAGGGAGAGGTGACCTCAGCTATGAGAAGTAGAGATAGAGGGAACTGATCTTGGCAGGAAGCTATGCTGGCTGCCTTTTCCTTTGGTCTGTTCCACAAACCTGATGGTTGGTGTCTTCTCCCTAAAATTCATCTAACTGTGCAGTGGTACATATGTTCCTTGCTCTATGTAAGCAGAATTATCTAGTCTAAATTAACCCATATAAGAAACCAAGAGAAGTCTCTCCCCTCCTTCAGGGAACAGGTCTTTTCTCAAAATATATGCAGAATATATAGGGGCCTTTTGGAGGAAATTTTCTTAATACAAGGAAATGGCTGATGGGAGAATTTCAGGACCTGTGGCAGGAAGAAAGATGTGAGGTGCCTCTGATATCATTATTTCTAGGGGTGAGCAACCCTTTTACATGAGTGCCAATTCAGTAAAACTAAAAATGTTAGTAGAATGTTTTTACTATCTTATTTTATATACATATTTTGTATAATCTACTTTTTTTACTTGATGATATATAATATATCTAGCTCATTTTTTTTGTTAATGGCATCATTATGTATCAACCTCCTCTTAATGACTATGAATTATGTCTAGCCTTTAATAGTATAAACAATAGCTTGATGAATAGAGACTGATTTAGTCTCTTTGAACAAAATTTATGTGACCTGAGCAGTGCTGAAGGTGGAGTGGAGTACCAGTTTGAGGGATTTAACAGGGGGAAGATTAATTAGCACCAGAGTTCATAATCAGACACTACAGCTTCATTTGGAGCTTTCCAACTGCAGGCTAAGAGGAGAACTTAAGTGACCATTTCACAGGAAGCGGAGGCAGGGGAGCAGAGCAGCATCTGAGACTGTGACCTTATGCCACAGTGGTAGTAGATGGAAGACACTCTGCAGATAAATAGCTGCTTCTTCTTAGTGTATGAAGTACCCGGGAGGGCATAGTCTTGCTGCAACACTTCCCTGGGTAGGCTTGTAATGATGCTGATTGTGAGGGTAAGATGGGAGTTAACTTCCTGGATCTGTGTCTCTCTCACTTCGTCATCACATACTGAGTCACATACTATACTGTGTGTGCACAAATTCAAATGTCACAGCCTCAGCAGCTGTCTCTGCCCTTGAATCGTCTTTGCACATGAACAGCTTTCCCAGACTAAGTCCAGGGGTGGATAAACGGCTGGTTGGAGTAAATCAGGTTGGGGAGGACATTCTTACTGCATGTATAAATGAAACACTGAGTGGGAATAATTCACAGTCAGATATTGTTGGAAATGAATCCTGCCTCTACCATTTATTAGCTATATGACCTTGGATAACTTACCTAATTTCTTTTAGCCCTGTTTCCTCATTTGTATGGATGCAGTAAAGTTTAAATGAGAAAAATACATGTAAAGCAATTAGCATAGTCCCTGGAACATAGCGGGAGTCCAATAAATATTATTTATTGATGATATTTTCAGTTCCTATTCCTGACGTTATGTCTGTGGTCTTATTATGAAGCTAAGTAGTTCATATATGACCCTCAGGATGCTGATTGATCATCATTTTAAACACATAAACCACAGGAAATGCACATATTTATATACCTACTTTCACTTACATTCTTATTTGCAGTAAGATTCACTTCCATTAATTCTACGTCTTTAGATCATGCATGAGAAAAAAGCCTAGTTCAAATATAACTTAAATAAACATTGATAGGTTCTGTTTTGGTTGGCACTGTTAAAATTCTACTGTCTTTTGGCATTTTTTAGGCAGCAGCTTTTTGATAAAATGTGATGGTAAGTGCACTTCCAAGTTTGAAAAATATGAATGGATTCTGACAAAATGTCTGTCTGAACTTCAGCTATGCATAACATCATCTATATTATATGTATATATATATGATATATATAGTGCAACTGAATCTATAGTATATATTATATATTATATAATAATATATTATTATATAATATTATATATATAGTGCAATTGAATCTATATTATATATATACACACACACACAGACACAATGCAATCAAATTGGCTGGAGCAGGCTTATATGCAGTTGCAACTGGGAAAAATGCGCCCCAACTGGCTGAATATCCCAGACTGAGTTCATAATAGAAGTGAACTCACAGTTAAGCCTCCTGACTTGCCACTGGATACACTAGTGGTTAGATCACATAGCTTCTGATTTGATAAAGAACCAAAATGTCAAGTTGAGACTAAATCATAAAAATCCAACACTCACCTTAATTCACATTATTAATGGAACTAAAATATGTATTTTAGACATAAAAGGAGTCCCTTTGGGGGTTGCCACATAGATACTTATTGAGGATGAAAATGAGATTTTTCACAGGGCAAACCGTCAAACTTAGCATCAAACATCTATCTATTCAATATCAGGACTTTGCCTTTTGTATCACAGTACGTCACCCCCTACCAGGGCTCTCCATCTATCCATTCCATAACATTGAGTATGGAATGATCTGAATGCTTTGAATGATTGTGAGACCAAGCAGTGAGGTGTGGTCAAGATGAGTCCAGTAGGATGGAGACAGAGGGTGGGAGCACCTCTTACCTGCAGTTGAAGGGTGTAGCCAGGTGATTTCCACATTATGTCCAGCAGTGACCTGGAGTAATTGTTCTTTCTAATTACAAATGTGTGTGTCCATTTAAACTGTTTTAATTTTTATATAATATAAATGTATGTGTGTGAACATACATACAGTCCATAGACATGTATGTGGATAATTGTTTATAACTACAAAATATATATGTGAATATTTACAGATACCCTAGGACATATTCATTGATTTAGAAAGTATCCATGTATAAAGACAGTGCTTGCTAAGTAGATTAATAATGTAAACAAAGTTATAGGCCAGTTTTCCCCTAATTTAAGGGAAGGGTTTGCAAAAATTTGGCATGTTTTCTGTTTGTATTCAAATGAAGGAAGTGATGTTTGACATTCATTAAAGAAAACCCAACAGGGTGTCTAATTGAAAACATTTTGCTGCAGTTAGTATGAATTACTGTATCTATTTGAAAGTAGTAAAGCTGCAGTTATTTAAAAAGTTCTATAAAGATGCCGTCTCAAAATTATTTTGGTAGTAGGTAAGGAAATAAACAGATTGCATGCTCATTTGTTCAGTTTTCCATTTATCAGCCTGAATTAGCAAAGTCTTAATTTTTTTTTTTTAAAGTTCCTTCAATTAAAGAATATTCAGGAAGGGAAGAGAAATATCCATTTTTCAAAACTCCTACTAAGTGTCATGTACTGTGTATATGATCCTTACTGGACCATTGAATATTTCTGACCTAACTCCACAATCTGCTGCCAGGGACCCAGAACCACCTAGGCTGTGGCAGCATTAATCTGTCTCATGTTCCCATTCAAGGATCCTATATCTCTGACCCCTGTCTCCACTATGGGCATCATGGTCTTAGGTTTTCTTTGCTTTGATAATCTGCTTAGATCAATCTCATGGCTCAAACACTATGGGTCACTCTTGGATTTGAAACTCACTTGGGTATACTCTCCAGCTGCAAGTGAGAGGTGCTCCTGCCCTCTGCCTCTTTCCTACTGGACACATGCTGGTCACCTCTGCTTGGGCTCTTGGCCAAGTCCATTATCTGAATGAGTGGTTGACATATGCTTAGGCTCTAGGAATACAGGTGCGTAAGATACATCTGATTTCTACTGTCATGGAGTTTATAATCTAGTGGTGGATGGAATAAGAACTTCAGACAGATATTTTACATCCATTATCTCCTGTAATCCTCTCAAATGAGGATACAGAGGCCATGGCAAGTAACCTGCCAAACTCCACACAAACATACATCAAATTTAGATCTGTCCAACACCAGGATTTTGCTCTTTGTATCACAGTACATTGTCCCTTACTGGGGGGCTTTATTCATTCCATAGCATCTAGTATGAGAACGTTTTTGTATGGTCTTATCAAAAGCATTTGATTGATTGATTGATTGATTACAAAGTAATCCCTGCATAATGCTATAGCCCTATTCCTATGATGCTGCCATTTTTCATTCATTTATTAATTGAAGAACATTTGTAAAATATTTACTGTTTCCCCAACACTGTGAGGATCCAGTAAGACACAGTGGGACAATTAACAACTAAACCAATAGATAACATGACAATTCCAGTTTGTGTTAAGTCCTGTGAAGGGAATAAACTGGATGGGAATGAAAATATGCTTCCACAAGTCTCTGTGAAAGCATAGCATCTTAAGGATGTAAAGATTTTACTATGGAAATGCTACTCAGTGAGGAACTCATTCTACCTGGACTTGAAAGGCTGCAGACAGCAGGAGTGCATGTGTAGCAAATATTGCTGTTGTGACTATTGTTATGTTTGAATTATTCTCATTCTTACTTGGCTTATTATGTACTTTCTCATAACATAAATAATACATGAACATTGTAGAAAATATGAAGTGGAAATAATAAAACAAATATTTTCTGTAATTACACTGCTCAGATACCAGTGCTGTTAACATTGTGTTATACTTCCTTCTATGCATGTTATATTTCCTGTACATATGCATGTTATAAAATTGGAAATATAATATATGGTTTTGTATCCCAACTTCTCACTTAACATTAGATTTTGATTTTTTGACATTTTAAAAGCTCTTCAAAATCATCTCTACTGGATGCATTTTTATAGCACATAGGAACATTGTAATGCATTAACTGTGCTGTTGCTGGACATTTACGTGGTTTCCAAGTTTTTGCTATTTTGAGAAAGGCTGCAGTGAATCTTTGCAATAACCTGTTATCTGTCAAGTTATTTTCTTTGGACAGATTCCTAGAAGTGGAAGTCAAGGGTGAAAGGGCATGAATCCTTTTAAGGCTCTTGATATAAATGGCCAAATTGATTTATGAACATATTGTAACAACTTACAATAGCAGTGTATGCTGGTGCTAGTCTTAATGTGCTTCCATCAAGATTTAGAACTATCAATAGAAGATGCCTATTTTGATAGGTAAAAACATCATTTCATTACTGTTTCAATTAGCGTTTCTTTGATTACAAGTAAGATTTAATATTTTAAAAAATTACTGGTTAATTTTGTTTCTTTTCTGAATTGCTGTTAATATTCTGTATTTATTACTTGATTTTAACATTACTTATTGTATACATTCCTCTCTTCCTGGAAAGATTTAAGGCAGCTTAATGGTCACGTAAAATACAAGATAGCATAAATTAAAATAGGGTGAAGTAGAAAAAGAAACTATATGAAGCCAGGAATGATGTTTAAAATGCATACCACAATGACAATAAATCTGCTATTAGAATTTTGCCTCCAAGCTCTGTAGAACTGAGTTCAAAAAGAGAATCTTGCCATTTATCCAGTTCACACTGGCAATGAAAGAGAGAGGAGAGAGAGAACTAATTGTTCAAGATAAATATAATTAATATTGGTATTAAAATCTGACAAGACTTTTAACTATTTTTATTATTATTTTGTGCTCCCTAGTTGTCAGACACTATGCAAGTTGCTTTACTTGGATTATCTTAATTTCTATGACTATTTAATGGGGGCAGGTACTTTATTAATGTCATTTACAACAGTGCTTGGCATATAGGAATGGTCAGTGAGTATTAGCTTTTTCTCTTATTATTACTAATATTATTTCAATATTTAGAAGAAAAAATCCCTTGAATCTTCTTTTAAAATTATATATATATATATGTATAAATTTTTTAGAAGATTCGGCAACAATCAAACAAACGGACAAAAAAATCCTTTGGGATTTTGATTGGAATTGCTTTACACCTATAAACTAATCAAGGAAAAATTTGACATCTTTAAATATAATACTTAGTCTTTCAATTTGGTAATATGGCAGTTTGTTTGGAATTTATTAAAATAGCTTTATTAAGATATAATTCACATGCCATACAATCCACCCATTTATGATTCAGTGGTTTTATTTTATTCACAAGATATGTGCAACAATCAGCACATTCAATTTTTTATCCAAACCATCTTTTATGTTTTGTACATTAAAGTTGTTTTCTTTTAATGCAATTCTTATAGAGGACACTTCCCTGATCTATCATGAATTTTTGTTGCTAGAGTGATTGGGATGTTTCTCCTGTTATGTTTTCTATCTAGAAGTACATGGAGCCCATGGGAAGTGCCGCTCCACTCAAACTACAGCATTTCTTACATTTTTCTTCCTTTGAGAAATTTTCTCTCTAGAATGTCTGGTAATAAAACCCTTCTAGTTTATTGCTTATCGTATTCTTGTTCCCCTTTTCTTGGCTTTCCAATCTCGTAGCACATGATGGAGGGTCACGACTACACCCTCTCCCTCCAGTCTTGGGGCTTCTGCACGGGCTGCCATGTCACCCTGAGATGCTCTTATCCTGACATGCTCTAACACCCCACCCAACTCCTCTTTTCTCATTTCCCTCCTTAAGGTCTTATCCTTCAGATCTCAGCCAGACTTTCTCTCCTCAGGGTGGTGGTTGGGGAGGGGCTTCTCTGATTCTCCATTCAGATCAGGTCTCCTGCGAGGCTCTCTCAGATTCTGCTGTATTTTCCTTCACAGTAACTAACCACGGTTTAAATCATTACCTGATTTATGTGTTCCCTTGATTAATATCTTTCATCCCCACTAAACTCCATGTTGCAAGGACAGTGTCTGTTTTGCTGACTATTAAATTCCCAGCCACCTAGCATGGTGCCTGGAACAAAAGTTGCTGTTATTGGATGAATTAAAGGGAGAACAAATAAATGGTGTGGTGTAGTTTAGTTTTCTTCCCTCCCACCTCAAACTCCATTTTCAATGTCTTGTTTGACCTAGAGTTCTGGCACCCCTCCCTTCTTTAAGGCCAGCTTTTATTATATGAATTCATATGTTTTATTGGGCAGCCACATGCTGTTATATGAAGATCAATGAAGGTGGTTTTTATTATTTGGGGAAATGCTTATCATTTCATACTAGGGCTGTGTGAGTGTCCTTTAATATTTCTTATTAAAGTTTTCTCTTGCCTTCATAGGCAGGACTGTTTAATTTTTAATATTTACTTGAATGTTCACCAGGACTCTTTCTAAAGCAGCACCATCATTTGCCTGTACAAAATATGGCATTAGTCTCCTAATCCCTCTAAGGAGGTGACTTTTTTTATATGTTAGAGACAGGGGGCTAAAAGGAGCATTTTATATGAGAAGCTGGAAAAAAACAACTAGAAAGTGCATTAAAATCAGCAAATAGTTCATTTTAACTGCTCATGTATCCTTTCAACTGGGTCAATTCAACGATATGAGGGGAGGCAGGGCTTTATTTTTCAGTGTACCTTATGATTTATGAAGTGATTTTCTTATCTCTTATACCTCACCAGATTGTATGTCAATGGCTAGAATGTTCTAAGAATGCCCAGGTCTACTCCTTAGACCATAGACCCAGATGAAGAGCTCACTGGATAAAAATAATGCTGCAGGTTTTATCCACCTGTCAATCATCCCAAAAGGCTAAGAGTAAATGACTCTGGATGATGAGGCAATGAATGGGTGCTTGCTTCCATCTGTCTACATTACTCTATTTTCTGCATTGCCTATAGTGAGTAGTGCTAGTTTTATGTCAGAGACATACCCATATAAGCTCTATTAAATATATTACTCACAAATTCTTGCTTTCATGGTCTCATGCTTCAACAGCCCACCCGCTTTGAAACACGGAGCTTGCTTCCCAGAAGAGTTGGTGGGAGGCTGTGAGAAGCTACATATATTACTTTTAGTGTAAAGTAAATTATTCTGGCAAAATAGTTTAGTTAAGTGAGGATAGAACTATCCTCTTGAATTTCATTTGTACAGCAGGCCATTCCCTCTCCCTTGGGGTTATCTGTAGGAGCAGCCAGCAACAAGATTATTTCTTCCCTCCAACACCCTGTCAGAAAAAAAAAAAAGCATTCCAACTTGCCTTGGCTGCTGTAACATATAGTGAATCATAAATTGGTCTGTCCTGCACAGCCTTTTGCCTTTAATTTTATTTCTGATTCAAAGTGGTTGGTTGAAGCCAGTGAATCTCAACTCTGAAAGGGTGATAAAATGTTCACACTCTTAACGCTTAACAGTTTTTTTAATTGTGTTAAATGTATAGCCAGCATGTGAAACAGTTATGTCCAAGAAGAAAAATGGAGCTATTATAGTCATCGTAAGTTAGCTAATATCAGGGTTACAGATGCGTATAAGCCAGGACTCAATTTTCTGATGGATTGGGTATAAATACAGATCATAAATCTTACTTTTTAAGTCAATAGGTTTTCATCCAAACACATTTCCCATAGGAATATTTTATAAGTATTTTTTTTAGATTCCAAGACTGATATCAAAAAACTATAGCCAAATTTTGGGGCTAGAAATAGATACTATTTACACGAAAATAGTAAAACACTATTTCTATAATTTAAAATATTTTATGTAATGGACAAGTAGTTTTAAGGAAACAGTAGATGGAACTCTTGGGAATCTCTTTTTTAGGTTGGGGCTGCTTAGATGGCCTCTAAGAGCCGAAGACATCAATTCCTAGGAGCACATTTCTTTTTTTTTCCTTTTATTAACATATTTATTGGAGTATAATTGTTTACATTGTTGTGTTAGTTTCTGCTGTATAACAAAGTGAATCAGCTATACGTATACATATATCCCCATATCTCCTCCCTCTTGCGTTTCCCTCCCACCCTCCATATCCCACCACTCTAGGTGGTCACAAAGCACCAAGCTGATCTCCCTGTGCTATGCGGCTGCTTCCCACTAATTATCTGTTTTACATTTGGTAGTGTATATATGTCCATGCCACTCTCTCACTTCATCCCAGCTTACCCTTCCCACTCCCCGTGTCCTCAGGTCCATTCGCTATGTCTGTGTCTTTATTCCTGTCCTGCCCCTAGGTTATTCAGAACCGTTTTTTTTTTTTTTTTTTAGATTCCATATATATGTGTTAGCATACGGTATTTGTTTTTCTCTTTCTGACTTACTTCACTCTGTATGACAGACTCTAGGTCCATCCACGTCACTACAAATAACTCAATTTCGTTTCTTTATATGGCTGAGTAATATTCCATTGTATATATGTGCCACATCTTCTTTATCCATTCATCTGTCGATGGACACTGAGGTTGCTTCCAGGTCCTGCCTATTGTAAATAGAGCTGCAGTGAACATTATGGTACATGACTCTTTTTGAATTATGGTTTTCTCAGGGTATATGCCCAGTAGTGGGATTGCTGGGTCGTATGGTAGTTCTATTTTTAATTTTTTAAGGAACCTCCATACTGTTCGCCATAGTGGCTGTATCAAATTACATTCCCACCAACAGTGCAAGAGGGTTGCCTTTTCTCCACACCCTCTCCAGCATTTACTGTTTGTAGATTTTTTGGTGATGGCCATTCTGACTGGAGTGAGGTGATACCTCATTGTAGTTTTGATGTGCATTTCTCTAATGATTAGTGATGTTGAGTATTCTTTCATGTGTCTGTTGGCAATCTGTATATCTTCTTTAGAGAAATGTCTATTTAGGTCTTCTGCCCATTTTTGGATTGGGTTGTTTGTTTTTTGGATATTGACCTGCATGAGCTGCTTGTAAATTTTGTAGATGAATCCTTTGTCCGTTGCTTCATTTGCAAATATTTTCTCTCATTCTGAAGGTTTTTTCGTCTTGTTTATGGTTTCCTTTGCTGTGCAAAACTTTGAAGTTTCATTAGGTTCCCTTTGTTTATTTTTGATTTTATTTCCATTTCTCTAGGAGGTGGGTCAAAAAGGATCTTGCTGTGATTAGTGTCATAGAGTGTTCTGCCTATTTTGTCCTCTAAGAGTTTTATAGTGTCTGGCCTTACATTTAGGTCTTTAATGCATTTTGAGTTTATTTTTGTGTATGGTGTTAGGGAGTGTTCTAATTTCATTCTTTTACATATAGCTGTCCAGTTTTCCCAGCACCACTTATTGAAGAGGCTGTCTTTTCTCCATTGTATGTTCTTGCCTCCTTTATCAAAGATAAGGTGACCATATGTGTGTGGGTTTATCTCTGGGCTTTCTATTCTGTTCCATTGATCCATATTTCTGTTTTTGTGCCAGTACCATACTGTCTTGATGACTGTAGCTTTGTAGTAGAGTGTGAAGTCAGGGAGCCTGATTCCTCAGGCTCTGTTTTTCTTTCTCAAGATTGCTTTGGCTATTCGGGGTCTTTTGTGTTTCCATACAAATTGTGAAATTTTTTGTTCTAGTTCTGTGAAAAATGCCAGTGGTAGTTTGATAGGGATTGCATTGAATCTGTAGATTGCTTTGGGTAGTAGAGTCATTTTCACAATGTTGATTCTTCCAATAGAACATGGTATATCTCTCCATCTGTTGGTATCATCTTTAATTTCTTTCATCAGTGTCTTATAGTTTTCTGCATACAGGTCTTTTGTCTCCTTAGGTAGGTTTATTCCTAGGTATTTTATTGTTTTTGTTGCAGTGGTAAATGGGAGTGTTTCCTTAATTTCTCTTTCAGATTTTTCATCATTAGTGTATAGGAATGCAAGAGATTTCTGTGCATTAATTTTGTATCCTGCTACTTTACCAGATTCATTGATTAGCTCTAGTAGTTTTCTGGTGGCATCTTTAGGATTCTCTATGAATAGTGTCATGTCATCTGCAAACAGTGACAGCTTTACTTCTTCTTTTCTGATTTGGATTCCTTTTATTTCTTTTTCTTCTCTGATTGCTGTGGCTAAACTTCCAAAACTATGTTGAATAATAGTGGTGAGGGTGGGCAACCTTGTGTTCTTCCTGATCTTAGTGGAAATGGTTTCAGTTTTTCACCATTGAGAACGATGTTGGCTGTGGGTTTGTCATATATGGCCTTTATTATGTTGAGGTAAGTTCCATCTATGCCTACTTTCTGGAGGGTTTTTTTTTTAATCATAAATGGATGTTGAATTTTGTTGAAAGCTTTTTCTGCATCTATTGAGATGATCATATGGTTTTTATCCTTCAATTTGTTAATATGGTGTATCACATTGATTGATTTGTGTATATTGAAGAATCCTTGCATTCCTGCGATAAACCCCACTTGATCATGGTGTATGATCCTTTTAATGTGTTGTTGGATTCTGTTTGCTCGTATTTTGTTGAGGATTTTCACATCTATGTTCATCAGTGATATTGGCTTGTAGTTTTCTTTTTTTGTGACATGTTTGTCTGGTTTTGGTATCAGGGTGATGGTGGCCTGGTAGAATGAGTTTGGGAGTGTTCCTCCCTCTGGTATATTTTGGAAGAGTTTGAGAAGGATGGGTGTTAGCTCTTCTCTAAATGTTTGATAGAATTCACAGGTGAAGCCATCTGGTCCTGGGCTTTTGTTTGTTGGAAGATTTTTAATCACAGTTTCAATTTCAGTGCTTGTGATTGGTCTGTTTATAATTTCTATTTCTTCCTGGTTCAGTCTCGGAAGGTTGTGCTTTTCTAAGAAAGTGTCCATTTCTTCCAGGTTGTCCATTTTTTGGGAATATAGTTGCTTGTAGTAATCTCTCATGATCCTTTGTATTTCTGCAGTGTCAGTTGTTACTTCTCCTTTTTCATTTCTAATTCTGTTGATTTGAGTCTTCTCCCTTTTTTTCTTGATGATTCTGGCTAATGGATTATCAATTTTGTTTATCTTCTCAAAGAACCAGCTTTTAGTTTCATTGATCTTTGCTATCATTTCCTTTATTTCTTTTTCATTTATTTCTGATCTAGTCTTTATGATTTCTTTCCTTCTGCTAACTTTGGGGTTTTTTTTCATTCTTCTTTCTCTAATTGCTTTAGGTGTAAGGTTAGGTTGATTATTTGAGATTTTTCTTGTTTCTTGAGGCATGATTGTATTGCTATAAACTTCCCTCTTAGAACTGCTTTTGCTGCATCCCATAGGTTTTGGGCTGTCGCATTTTCATTGTCATTTGTTTCTAGGTATTTTTTGACTTCCCCTTTGATTTCTTCAGTGATCTCTTGGTTATTTAGTTGTGTATTGTTTAGCCTCCATGTGTTTGTATTTTTTACAGATTTTTTCCTGTAATTGATATCTAGTCTCATAGCATTGTGGTCAGAAAAGGTACTTGATATGATTTCAATTTTCTTAAATTTACCAAGACTTGACTTGTGACCCAAGATATGATCTATCCTGGAGAATGTTCCATGAGCACTTGAGAAGAAAGTGTATTCTGTTGTTTTTGGATGGAATGTCCTATAAATATCAATTAAGTCCATCTTGTTTAATGTGTCATTTAAAGCTTGTGTTTCCTTATTTATTTTCATTTTGGATGATCTGTCCATTGGTGAAAGTGGGGTGTTAAAGTCTCCTACTATGATCGTGTTACTGTCGATTTCCCCTCTTATGGCTGTTAGCATTTGCCTTAAGTACTGAGGTGCTCCTATGTTGGGTGCATAAATATTTACAATTGTTATATCTTCTTCTTGGATTGATCCCTTGATCATTATGTAGTGTCCTTCTTTGTCTCTTGTAATAGTCTTTATTTTAAAGTCTATTTTGTCTGATATGAGAATTGCTACTCCAGCTTTCTTTTGATTTCCATTTTCATGGAATATCTTTTTCCATTCCCTCACTTTCAGTCTGTGTGTTTCCCTAGGTCTGAAGTGGGTCTACTGTAGACAGCATGTATATGGGTCTTGCTTTTGTATCCATTCAGCCAGTCTATGTCTTTTGGTTGGAGCACTTAATCCATTTACGTTTAAGGTAATTATCCATATATATGTTCCTATTACCATTTTCTTAATTTCTTTGTGTTTGTTATTGTAGGTCTTTTCCTTCTCTTGTGTTTCCTGCCTAGAGAAGTTCCTTTAGCATTTGTTGTAAAACTGGTTTGGTGTTGCTGAATTCTCTTAGCTTTTGCTTGTCTGTAAAGGTTTTAATTCCTCCGTGGAATCTGAATGAGATCCTTGCTGGGTAGAGTAATCTTGGTATAGGTTTTTCCCTTTCATCACTTTGAATATGTCCTGCCACTCCCTCTGGCTTGCAGAGTTTCTGCTGAAAGATCAGCTGTTAAACTTATGGGGATTTCCTTGTATGTTATTTGTTGCTTTTCCCTTGCTGCTTTCAATAGTTTTTCTTTGTATTTAATTTTTGATAGTTTGATTAATATGTGTCTTGGCATGTTTCTCCTTGGATTTATCCTGTATGGGACTCTCTATTTCCTGCACTTGATTGACTATTTCCTTTCCCATATTAGGGAAGTTTTCAACTATAATCTCTTCAAATATTTTCTCAGTCCCTTTCTTTTTCTCTTCCTCTTCTGGGACCCCTATAATTCGAATGTTGGTGCATTTAATGTTGTCCCAGAGGTCTCTGAGACTGTCCTCAATTCTTTTCATTCTTTTTCCTTTATTCTGCTCTGCAGTAGTTATTTCCAATATTTTATCTTCCAGGTCACTTGTCCATTCTTCTGCCTCAGTTATTCTGCTATTGGTTCCTTCTAGAGAATTTTTAATTTCATTTATTGTGTTGTTCATCATTGTTTGTTTGCTCTTTAGTTCTTCTAGTTCCTTGTTAAACGTTTCTTGTGTTTTCTCCATTCTATTTCCAAGATTTTGGATCATCTTTACTATCATTACTCTGAATTCTTTTTCAGGTAGACTGCCTATTTCCTCTTCATTTATTTGGTCAGGTGGGTTTTTACCTTGCTCCTTCAACTTCTCCATATTTCTCTGTCTTCTCATTTTGCTTAACTTACCATGTTTGGGGTCTCCTTTTTGCAGGCAGCAGGTTCATAGTTCCTGTTGTTTTTCGTGTCTGCCCCCAGTGGGGAGGTTGGTTCAGTGGGTTGTGTAGGCTTCCTGGTGGAGGGGACTGGTGCCTGTGTTCTGGTGGGTGGGGCTGGATCTTGTCTTTCTGGTGGGCAGGACCGTGTCTGGTGGTGTGTTTTGGAGTGTCTGTGAACTTAATGATTTTAGGCAGACTCTGCTAATGGGTGGGGTTGTGTTCCTGTCTTGCTAGTTGTTTCACATGGGGTGTCCAGCACTGGAGCTTGCTGGTCGTTGAGTGGAGCTGGGTCTTAGTGTTGAGATGGAGATCTCTGGGAGAGCTCTCGCCAATTGATATTACATGGGCCCGGGAGGTCTCTGGTGGTCCAATGTCCTGAACTCGGCCTTCCCACCTCCGAGGCTTAGGCCTGACACCCGGCAGGAGTACCAAGACCCTGTCAGCCACACGGCTCAGAAGAAAAGGGAGAAAAAAAAAGGAATAAATAAAATAAAATGAAATAAAATAAAATAAGGTTATTAAAATAAAAAATTATTAAAATAAAAAATAAAAAAAGTAATTAAAAAAAAGAGAGCTACGAAACCAATAAACAAATCCACCAAGGATAACAAGCACTAATAACTAAACTAAGATAAACATATAAATTAGAAACTAGTCAGTCGCATACAGCAAACCCAAAGTCTACAGTTGCTCCCAAAGTCCACCGCCTCAATTTTGGGATGATTCGTTATCTAATCAGGAATTCCACAGATGCAGGGTACATCAGGTTGACTGTGGAGCTTTAATCCGCTGCTCCTGAGGCTGCTGGGAGAAATTTCCCTTTCTCTTCTTTGTTCACACAGCTCCTGGAGTTCAGCTTTGGATTTGGCCCCGCCTCTGCATGTAAGTTGCCCTGTGGCGTCTGTTCTTCACCCAGACAGGACAGGGTTAAAGGAGAGGCTGATTAGGGGGCTCTGGCTCACTCAGGCTGGCCGTGGGGGGAGGGAGGGGTATGGAATGCGGGGCGAGCCTGCGGCAGCAGAGTCCAGCGTGATGTTGCCAACAGCCTGAGGCGCGCCGTGTGTTCTCCCAGAGAAGTTGTCCCTGGATCACAGGAGCCTGGCAGTGGCGGGCTGCACAGGCTCCCGGGAGGGGAGGTGTGGAGAGTGACCTGTGCTTGCACACAGGATTCTTGGTGGCTGCAGCAGCAACCTTAGCATTTTCATGCCTGTCTCTGGTGTCCGCGCTGATAGCCGCAACTCGTGCCCATCTCGGGAGCTTGTTTAAGCGGTGTTCTGCCTTCTGTGTGCAGACTAGGAAGGAATCCCCTCTCCTCACGCACTCCGAAACAATGGTCTCTTGACTCTTAGGCAGTTCCAGACTTTTTCCCGGACTCCCTCCCGGCTAGCTGTGGTGCACTAGCCCCCTTCAGGCTGTGTTCATGTAGCCAACCCCAGTCCTCTTCCGGGGATCTGACCTCTGAAGCCTGAGCCTCAGCTCCCAGCCCCCACCCGCCCCAGCGGGTGAGCAGAGAAGCGTCTCAGGCTGGTGAGTGCTGGTCGGCACCGATCCTCTGTGTAGGAATCTCTCTGCTTTGCCCTCTGCACCCCTGTTGCTGCGCTCTCCTCTCTGGCTCCAAAGCTTCCCCCCACCCACCCCCCTGTCTCCACCAGTGAAGGGGCTTCCTAGTGTGTGGAAACTTTTCCTCCTTCACAGCTCCCTCCCACTGGTGCAGGTCCCGTCCCTATTCTTTTGTCTCTGTTTTTTTGTTTTTTCTTTTGCCCTACCCAGGTACTTGGGGAGTTTCTTGCCTTTTGGGAAGTCTGAGGTCTTCTGCCAGCATTCAGTAGGTGTTCTGTAGGAGTTGTTCCACATGTAGATGTATTTTTGATGTATTTGTGGGGAGGATGGTGATCTCCCCGTCTTACTCCTCCGCCATCTTGAAGGTCCTCCAGGAGCACATTTCTTAATAAAATTCTCCTAGGGAAGTCTGGGAGTTGTTATTCTCAAAGTTTTCAGGCACACAATTATAACAGGAAGACGTGGGGAGATTATCCCAATATAACTGAAGAAGAGTTAGAGAAGGGAAAGAGGCAGGTGTTCAAGAGCATTAATGTGGAGGCACAGGGAAATTTGCCTGGGGTGAATTAAATGAGCTGTGGGAAAATGGAATGAAAATGGCAGCATAGTACAATGGGACCTGTCTTGATACCCAGTGGGTGAGGGGGATGAAAAGATATGAAAATAAATGAGACAGACTGTGAGTAAGGGGCAGAAGAATTTTCAGAGTGTGACCAACACTCCATATAAACCACCTCATTCAGATTTAGGAGATTTTTACCTTACATGGAAAAACAAATATCCCAAGAGAACCACAGGAGATCTGTGACTTCTATGTAAATGATACCTTTTCACTCCTCAGCTAAAATGCTATGAAAATGGAATCTTGAAAAATACCAGAAAAAAGCAAACCACATAAACCCAGTTTCATCAGACATTCAAAGACACACACACGCTAATTCTCATGGTTTGGACTGGGCACTGATCAGCCTTTGTCCTATTTGATAACTGCCTTGGCAGATGGGATAATATCACTCTTCATCTCAAAAAGTTAAAATTCAATCTACAGAGAGGCATTCAAGGGCCTGCATGACTTTGCTTCAAGGTACTTTTATCTCCTCACCTTCTACACCTCATCTCTCCACAAACCCATATTCCATCTTTATGCCTGCTGGTTCTCCTCAGACAGTAATTTTTCTCTCTACTGCCTTCTCCCTTGGGAATCTCATACTCCCCCAGTGCTTTAATACGCAGTGTCACCTCTCTGCCCAAGATTCCCACCAGCTTCAATGTCACTCCTGAACTCTGGCTCCATGTTTCCCAGTGCCTGGTGGATTTCACCTGGATGTCCAATACAGCTCTTCAAATGCCCAGTATGAAACTGACCTGATCATCATATTTTCTAGCTCTTAAACTGCCTTTTCTGCTTCCTTGAATGGTACCATCCCCTCAGACACTCGGGCCTGCAACTTTGAAGGTGTGACTCTTTGTTGCCTCTCATATCTAATTAATTGCCAAGTCCTACTGACCTGGTCACCGCAATGTTTCTTGACTCTTTCTTCTTTTTATCAGTGACAGTAGCTATAACTTCAACTCTGTCCACTGTCTTTCTCTTCTAATCGTGTTTACATGCTGCTGCCAAAAAAACCATCCTAAATGGATTCTGCTCCTCTGTGCTATTCCATTGTTCAAAATGTCAATGGATATCTAGTGTCAAGTATTCACTTTTCTTAGCCTGATGTCAAAGATCCTGTGATATCTCAACCAAACTTACTTTTCAGACTTGGATCTTCTCTTTCCTTTCATGCTGTGGCTAAAGTGAACTCCTCAAGATATCCTGACTGTGCCTTATACTTTCCATGTCCAAGTAGTTCATTCTGTTCTTTTGCTTGGAATGTCCATTCTTCTTTCTTTGACACACATGTCCAAATTCCAAGTCTTCTTCAAGAATAAGCACACATTTTATCTTATTAATTAAGCCTTCCCTTGAAGGTGATCACACTTTCCTTGAACTTTGACATACTTATTTGTTTCTAAACTTTGGCATGCTTATAACTTTATTTTTTGTAGTTCTACTTTTAGTTTTTTGAGGACCTCCAGACTGTTTTCATAGTGGCTGTACCAATTTTCAATCCTACCAACACTTATAACTTTCTAAGTTATTTCTCCTTGTGTTTTTATCTTTTTTATCTTTTCTCCCCTACTTGACTTATTTACTTCTGAATTTCTCCACATCATTTAGTATAAAAAAAGGATAGAGTCACTCAAAGAATTGAGCATTGGTAGGAGAGAAAAGAGCTCATGTGAGTGAGTGGAATATACTTAAGAATGAATGCTGAGTGACTGAAAGGGTATGGAAATTATTTTGATCATACCTCTCCATGGGAAGGCGAGGACATTATGTCATCTGCATAATACCATACATCTGGACGAAAACTGAACAATTCTGTCACCAACATTATTTGCCAAAAGCCCAGGTGTCGAGTATTGCTTAATCAAGTAATCTGGGTGTCTTTATATGAAAAAAAAAAGTGAGAGACTTTAATATAGAAACAACTTTAGGAAAGAGAAATACATTTTTGGGAACCTTAGTGGATCTTCATTTATTATCTAAAATTGAAAATGTTTCAGATTTAGGCTTGTCCCACTTCATTAAGACCTTACTAGATGTAACACAAAGTTGACATTGTCCATTTCCTCTCACTCTGTCTTGTGGGCTGGGTTAGATTATAAAAGTGTCACCTTTTTATTCTGGTGGAGTTGGGGTTGGAATGATTGTTTCATTTTGCTTAAAAAAACTTTTACTGCTCTGTATGGTTTATCTTTATGCTTTCTTTCTAATCCCTAAAATAATCATTACTTCAGGTTTCTCATGCATAACATCCATAACAATTTTGGTAATCTTTGGTTCTGATTAATGAAACTCTAGTCAGTATCGTGTTCACCTTTTTACATACGATAATGGTCTGGAATCTTCACAACAACAGGCATATATATTAGATTGTTTCTTATACTAGATTGGATTGAATGGTTTCCAAGTCGAGTTTGTAATTTAAGAATCACATTGCAAGATTCTTGCAAGAAAATTCGAGTAAGCTTCTATTAAGATGGTGAACCTTTGGGAGATCTATAGGCCTCTTGGGGCAAAGAATAAATAGAGGCTGCTAATACCAGTGCAGTGTGAATGCTGAAGCATCACCAAAATCTCTTTTCAGGGTAACACATGTATTTATACTACAGAACTTATTTGTATTCACTAAACTCCAGCTGATAACCTAAAGTCCTGAGTGCACAATAAGAAGTGATGCAATTCATTGCCTGTCAATGACCCACTGTTTGTTGAATCTTTTCATGAGGTTCACGTCTCTTACGAGGAGGTTTTCAGTATATGGGTCAAATTTCTCATGTTCATTTGTTTGCAAAACGGACCATATCCTAATCCAAACCATTTATGAGAATTCTCTAAAGCTGCCACCAGCCTTCTGGGCCACTCCATCATTTAACAAAGACAGTTGTAAATGTCCTATTTGTTCATGCTCTGTGCAATTAATTTTAAATGTTTGATAAAAATATGTAGTAAATGGTTCAATACCATGAGATTTGATGTGAAAAGGGATATTTGAAAAGGCATGGTGAATGTTTCACAGTTTGAAACGCTCAGCTTAGCTCAAGTTGCTTTAAACACAGTGTGTCCTGGGGATGCCCACTGAATTGCAGCTTTCTCCAGTCTCTCCTAGATGGGTCTTACACATTGGAATACGCTTCTGCTCTGGATCTGCATTCTGTTCCCCACTGGGACTGTAGTACTCCCTGGAGTCCTATTCTAATTGCTTTGAGCCCTGACAGCCGCCTTCTCTCTACTCCCACCAGGTTGGACCAAGTTCTCCATACTCCCAGTCACGAAAGAGGGCTTGTTTCAATCCAGAGAGAACATAGACATGGCTGTCCTTACTCAAGTATCACCACTGCTTTACCTGCTTACCTGAACTTCAACCCCTTCCTCCCTTCTACCCTTACAGTCAGATGTCTAGGATATCAAAGGCGGCCTAGAATAGATACAATTTTCTTGAATGTTCTTGGACGTTGTAATGTGACTGCTGGCACACTCCTCCAACCCCAAGGTGACCAGTTTTCCTTACTCTGTAAGGACACCCTGTTCCTAGCTAACCTTGCCACCTCAGTTAGCTCAGTACTCCTTGTCTATACCCATTGAGTTTTCTAGCATCCGACTTTGGGTGCTTATGATAAAATGTTAGTTCTTTCCATTTTACAGTTTTTCATGATGAAAAAAAGTTTCTTTACAATTTAAAATATGGACCTTACTATTTATTTCCATTAATTCCCAAGAGAAGTAATTAATCAATTTTGAAGTTTACTTTGGGTGAAAATACTTCGTAAGACTATTCCCTGATAGCTATTCTGCCAGATGGTTAACTAACAAAGGAAAAACTGCACAAATAGATGTTTCTACCAGAAGGACTTTCTCTGGAACAAACATCTCCTAAAAACATCCCTCACTCTTTTTGTTTCATTTAATAAAACAATGAAATATTTAGTGCAACCAGGCAACAGGCTTTTTTGGACTAGTCTCTATGGATGGTTCAGAGAATATTCTTCTGTTAGATGAAAGAATATAGACATACTACAGCATAAAATACAATATATGGAGTTAAAATTGACAATAAGGAAATCTAGAGTTAAAAGAAGTATTACCTTAGGGTCATGTATTCCAGAAAGCTCTTCATAGATCTTCTCACCTACCATGACAGCAGCCAAATTCGCCGTGTATGTAGAAAGGCAAAACATACAGAAAATGGCCCAAAGGTTCATCAGAAACCTTCCAGTCCAGCATTTTGGGGGTTTGATGGCTGCTGTTCTACCAAACAAGAGGGCATAACAGACATTCAAGGCTGAAGAGAAGGAGAAAACTTTACTTCTATTCCGCCCCTTGGGAGTCATACCAAAGGGGCTCTTCCATTCATAGAGAGTGAGGAAGATGGCAGTGATGTGCAGAGCCACAAAAATCCCCAACCACATTGTCCAATGGAGTGGCCACATGAAGGCTCCAATGGGAGCTGCTGTGTCTCGGGTCCTCACTAAGATGCCCAAGCTGGTGGAGAAGAAAGGACTGGTGAAATCTATCACCTGGCTTCGTGCAGTATTGATGCTGAAGGAAGTGACTGCCATGTGGGCTGACCCACTGAGGAGTTCACCCACCAGCCCAGTCCAGTGCCCATTTTTCCAGGCTCCATATTTGCCATCCCCAACAATATAGAGATCAAAGTCAAAGTTCATGTCTTCTGCTAGCTTTTCCAGCAGATCAATGCAATATCCATAGCAGCACTTCTTGAATTTGATGGGCACTGTATCATTACTGCTATGAAGGCTGCTAAAAAGGCTGTCCAATATGGAAGAATCATTAGTCATGGGGTCTAGACAGAGTTGGCCAGCAGGGCACAAGCCTTCATCATCTACCTCCCGTGTGAAGACAAATGGATGCTCGATCAAAGTAACCACTCGCAAGTGTAGCTTACTTGGGTGTTGGAAGTGGGTTTTGTGCCTCTGGGCTTGCTCTGGCCATATTCCATAGTCCATGATAATCTTCCCCTGCTGCCAGCTGCCCAAGCGTGTCCACATTGGCTTTCCCAGGGGGTCATGTTGCAGATTCCAGATGAAAAAGTTGTTTTCTGAGCTGATGATAGTGGAACCTTTTACTTTGATGGAACCACTGAGGCCTCTGAAAGTGGTGTTGGCTAGAAACCTGGCAAAGAGGAGCAAAGGCAAAAAGTGAGGAAGAGAGGTGAGGCCAAAGTCCGAAAGCAGTGCTCATCTTTTCTTCTCTGTCTTAATAAGAAGAAACTCTATTTTTTTTCAAAAGGCACTACCTATAATTACTTTAGGAATTAATAAGCTGGACTCTTTCTAGGACAAGAGTCCTATTTCATTGAGCAAATGAGATCTCACCCTCAGGTTCTAACACCTGGGCTGGGTGCTTGACTTGTGGTCTTACTCCAAATCTTTATTCCTAGTTAAGGTATGTGTTAATTGTTTTCTGTTGTAAATGGTTAATTATATATTCTCACAAATTTCCAAGCTATGAAGGTTCTCAGCATCTTTCACATGTCTCATTTCTACTGCTCACCACATTCAATTGCAAATAAATCAGCTCAATAAATATATTATCTTTGGTGCAAGGAATAAGTTATAATACATATGTATATACTTTTATAATTGCTTAAAATTATATTCATAATTCTAGAAAATAGCCAAATCTTGTTATCAGTGTTTCTCCTTTTAGCGTGGAAGCAATCAACATGTCTGTCCCCATGAGGCCAGTCTAAGCTGCATTTCGGATACCATCCATGGAATAAAGAAAAAGATGATAAATAGACTTGCAGTTCCTAGGACAGCCTCAGGCTAACCTCCCTGTAAGTCATTAGAGAAAAACAATTGGCTCTGGCTCTAGAGAGAGCTTCTGCCAGAAGTCAAAGAAAGGAAAATTACCAACTGAATGATATACTGATTCCTAACCCTGGGAAGCAGGGCACTGTCAGTATATGTTCTGCTATGGACAAGGCAGGGAAATGCTTGGTCAGTCTCTGTCTTTCTTGAGTTTGGGAAGATAAGACAGTAAGAGGTAACATATGAGCTTGAGGCACCTCTGTACTCTTAATTATGGCCTTGTGTCAGAACAAAAGCCCAAACTTTGACATCAAACACTCCTGTGTTAGAATATTGGTCCACCCACCTTCTAGTATTGTCCTTGGACACAAATTTACTGAACTCTAAGCTTCAGTTTTGTCATCAGCAAAATGGTGGAGGTAATTACATTTTTATTTTTAAATTATTTCTACTGCAAGGGTTAGAAATAATGCATGTGAAGTATATACCACACCCTTTGACATAGAACAGATGTTCCAGATATGGTAACTATTATTTAATGTCATTCAAATTTTTTCAATCAAGGCTGTCCCAGGTCACTTTTCCTAGTCTTTTAATAGAACTTTTCTAGTTGGAGGCACAAAGTACTGCATTATGATAAACTCATAGAGGGTACTCAAGATTTATTTCAAATTAAAAGAAATTAAATTGAAATGTGGACTGTAACATAGAAGATTTTTATGAGGAGTTGGATGATACAGAATGTGTTTCTTCGTGAAACACATTCATCCATTGCTTGCCACAAACATTACTCTGTAATTTATAAATGCAAATACCAGTAGTAAGAAGTTGTGCTGCCACAGAAGAAACATAGAAAAATCAGAAAGTGTGAAGAATATACTAATTTTCATTAGAGATATAAATGTAAATCACATTTGAAGATGCTACTGTCACTAAATGCAATGAAACTGCTCATTTTGGTAGATTGCGTATAATAGTAATTATTCATGTTAGCTCTCCCCAGTGGGACTCTACCACTTAAAATGAATTCTATTTAGCAACAAGTAGTGAAGTCTCAGTTATCTTAGACTTTCAAACAGTTTTCTGCTTCTTTAGGGAAGTAGGGAACCAAATCATTAAAATATACAGATTAATCAACTGATAATTACCTAGGTACTATAATAGAAGGGTGATTACAACTGTGTTTCTGATGAGCAGTTTACTGTTAGATTTGTTAAGACACACACACACACACACACACACACACACACACACACACTGACATAGCCTAGGGAATAAAACAGTAAATAGGTTAATTTTATTTGGTCAATTTAGTGATCAGGAAAGTAAAGTTAAAGTTGTAGAAAGAGAAGCCCTTCATTATTTTAAGAATAGTTGGGGCTTAATGATTATAGACTTTTAACTGGATGGACCTACGAAGGACTACCACTGAGTAAATATATACTTAAATCATCTCAGAAAAGCGGTCTTCAGGAATCTTTTAGAGATTATATAACTCCCTCATTCCAGTAAAACCTATTCCTCATTATCGATGTTAAATAGCATTCAACATGGCCATGACTAAAGAACAATGCTCAGTTGTCTTTGAGGCACTCATCTATCACAGAAAGACATATCAATCAGGATCTAAATGTCTTTCATTTTCCCAGATTGGAAAATCCAGTGTTTGTTTCACTGTGCAGTTGGCACCAAGAAATTGGGTGTCAGAGAATCCCCATTAATGATGGATTATTTCTATTTTATTTTCAGTTTTACAGAGAGGATAAATTAAAATAATCTCATTAATAGCTTTAGTTATTGTCACCTTCACTATGTATTCTTTGTAATGGAGTGACAATGCATAGCCAAGTTTGAATATTCACTATGTTAGTTAAAAGATTACAGTGTTGAAATCTTGCTTTTGCTTGAAGTGATTTCTACCATGTTCCTTTTTATCTTGTCCTGGACTCTTCTTGGATGAACAAGAAAAAGGAAAATCAGGAATAATTTTATTGGCAAGATAAACTGATACAAATACCAGGCACTGTTCTTAGTATGAGTTATAGAGATGAAAGACACACTCATTGTTCTCAAGGAGCTCAAAGTCTAGTGATGGGGAGTAAGAAAAGCGAACAGGCAATTCTAAACCAGTGTAAATAAGCATCCTGATGGAGGTAGAATTGGGTGCCATTGGAACAGAAAGCAAGGGCACCCACACTCTAGGGGTGACAAGGAAGGCTTCTGAGAGGAGCAGGTGCAAGAGCTGAGTCTTGAAGAAGGAATTACAGTTAACCAGGAAGAGAAGCTGGGGCTTGATGCTGTCAACACAGGGAGATGCATGTGCAAAAGCCAGAGACAGAGAGAGCAAGCTGCATGATGGTAAGTGGTGAGAAATAAGGCTGGAGATGAGGGTGGGAGATGAGTTACAAAAGGACTGAGGCCACGATAAAGCTAATGGAGAGCCATCGAGAGAATTTTTCTGGGGAGGGACAGGATCATCAGATTTGATTTTAGAAAGATTTTGTTTTCCTGCTAGCTATATAGGAAATGGTTTGGAAGGAGAAGGTGGCTGAGCACAGTTTCAGCTGTGAGGAATAATGCTCCTTTCTGCCTCTTGCTTCCTCTCTTCCTCTCTCTCTGCCTGTTTCACAAGGGCCTTAAAGTGACAAGGGCTAAGGTAATAACAGAAGTGGAGAAGATGGCAAAATCAAGTGATACATAGTTTCAAAAAGAAAAGTAGTGATTTTGAGAGGGTCAAATGCACATGATTGCATTTAATTCACAAACTGTATTAAGAATGTGTAAAACTCGGCTTGATGGAAGGTCATATAAATAAGACCTGGAGTATTTAAGTTGATTATCAGCTAAATGTAAGCCCACAGAGCACTGTGGGAAAAAAGAGAGAGAAAAGTAATCTTAAATTCTTTTAATAGTAATTTAGAGCCTGGGTCACAGGGACCAATAATAATACCACTACATTCTGTGCTGATCATACTACTGCTCCAGCCTAGCTATGAATTCTCAATAAATCTTCCAGTTCAAATATGATGAGGAAAGGTAGGAGGTGGAAAATTTAACAAGGGGTGGTAAGTATAACAATCTGATTGGAGAGCAGAGTAGAAACATATTCAGGTTGCAACTGAGCTCTAGAGGCTTTGCATGTCCATTTTGTGAGACTGGATTTTATTTAACAGGAAGAGGGGAGCCATGAAGATTTCGAAGTAGAGTAATGATGTAACCATAAGTCTGCATTGGTAATACTGCTCTGGCAACAGGTACAATGTGTCCATAGGAAGGAAGAGATAGTGACCAGGAGACCACTTAGAAGACTAGTACAGTAGCTCTGTCATGGTATGATAAGGGTCTGAATCACACTCCATGAGTGAGAATCTGGTTTAGCACTGTGCCTTGTGCATAGTGAGTGTTTAACAAAGCAGTTCAGGTATACATCTTTCTTATCAGCAGATCTCCCAAGATACCACTCTGCTTGAAAGAATAAAGGTCATTGGTTAATCTGCATGGAGGTAACTTATTACTTCAGTAAAATTCCCAATTATGTCACTAATTAAGAATATGTGTTGATTTGAATAGGAGCTGAGATAAAATCTGAACTTTTCAAATTATGTAAAAAATGTTTTTGAGACAGTTCACAAATATAAGCAAGATCAGTGTTTAATGTATTTAATATATTTTAGAAGCCACATTTGCACATGAAACTTGACTTACTAATTAAAAGATTTTCTTATTCATTAAAATAAATGAACAAAGATATTAACAGAACATCACCCAATCAATCATTTATTCATTCCATAATACTCACTTTTGCCAGGCACTATTCCAGATTCTGGGGGATATAGTAGTGAACAAAAGAGACAAAAATCTATGTAGCTTTTAGTCTATCGAGGGAACAGAATAAATATGATAACTAGGGAATATGAATGGGATGTTAGTGCTAAGTGCAAAGGAGAAAAAATAAAGCAGAGTAAGGAGATAAGATGTGTCAGGGTTGGTGGCAGTAGGGTGGAATTTTAGATTAGAGAGGCCAGGAGAAGGTGATATTTGAGTAAAGGGCTGAAGAAAGGGAAGGAGCTGACCAAGAGGATATCTGGGTAAAGAGCATTCCCTGTATAGGGAGCAAGGAGTCCAATGTCCTTGAGTGTGACTGTACCGGGTATGTTTGAGAAATAGTTAAGGGAGGGAGGGGCAGGAGAGTTAAAGATGAGGTCAGAAAAAACTTATGGGGAGTGGGAGGTGGGGAAAATAGGATTTTGTAGGTCCCTGTAAGGACTTTGTTTCTTCTCTACGTGAGATGGAAAGCCACTGGTAGGTTTTGAGCAGAGAAGTGATAAGATATGACCTACATTTGAACAGGCTCGTCTCAGTGTTGTGTTGAGATGGACTACAGAGAGACAAGAGCAGAAGCAGAAAGACCAGTTAGGAGGCTGTTTCAAACACCAGACAAAAGTTGATGATGGTTTAGACTGAGGTAGTAGCAGTGGAGGTGAGAAGAATTAGTTGGATCTTGATAAATTTTGAAGCTGCAACTGACAGGATTTGCTGATGGCTCATATAGTTTAGGAAAAGGAAACATAAGGATGACACCAAAGTTTTTGCCCTGAGCAATTGGAAGGATGGAGTTGCCATTAATTAAGATACAGAAAACTGTAGAAGAATCAGGTTGTGAGGTGGGTGAGAACCACCAGGAGTACAGTTTTGCTAATGTTAAGTTTGAGATAATTCATGGATATCTAAATGGAGTTGTCAGGTAGGTGGTGATCTTCCAGAGTTCAGGAAGTAGGTCTGGACTGGAGGTACAATTTGGGAGCCGAAAGTCTATATATGGTATTTAAGGAGATCACAATGGTAATTGTAGATGAGAAGAAGTTCAAGGAATGAGTCCAGGGCACTTCAACATTTGGAGGTGGTGCAGGTGAGGAAGAACTAGCAAAGGAAACTGAGAAGTAACCAGAGACATAAAGCGGGCTGTGTTGTGTTCTAGAAGCCAAGTGAAAAAGATATTTCAAGGAGGGGACACTGATCAGCTGTGTCAATGCTTCTAACAGCTCAAATGCAGTGAGGACTGAGAACTGACCATTCGCTTTAGAAACATGTAGGCCACTGGTGACTTCATGAGAGTAATTTCCGTGAAGTATTGGAGCCTAATGTTTCAAGGGAAAATGGAAAGAGAGAAACCGGAGATAACTCTTTAGAGAGTTATGCTATAAAGAGGAGAAAAATGGAATAGTGGTGGAGAGGAAAAATTAAGTACATATATAAATATAAGTATATATATATGGTGCAGGCTTTTATGATGATGGGAATGATCTAGTAAAAATAGAAAAATTGTTGATGTAGGATAGAAGAGAGAGAATTCCTGGGACAGTTCCCTTGAGGGCCAAAAGGGATTGTGCTCTAAGGTGCAAGAGGAGGTGATGCTCTTTGCTGTGACAAAAGAGGAGTATGGACATGAGAGAAGGCAGAGAGAATACAGGGTCCAGAGGCAAGTAGGTGGGTGGATATGGACAAGAGAGCTTGTGGAAGTTCTCTCTTGATTGCTTTAACTCATTTAGGGCATTTAAAAAGTAAATTATAGAGCTCATTATACTCTCCCCTTTATAATTCATTTGAGAGAAGGTTTATTGTATTACTCTCAAAATGAGACCGAAGGCACTCTTAAAAATGCAGAAAGCAAATAACTTTCATAAGAAATGTATTAGATCAATTCCAACTAAAATGTTTAGTGTTTTGTTTTCCCACTTGAGTTTGCAAGAGTAAGTTGTAAAACTACCTGGGCCTGCCACTTTCTAAAAAATTGTAATTTTTCAATCACTTTTTCAATCTCTTCTATTAAACTTTCTATTTTTCTGGGTCCATCTTGGCGAATGATATCCTCCTAAGAATTTGTTGCTATAGAACTGTATATAATATCATTTATACTAATCTTAGGATTTCTTCTAATTACTTAATTTGGGTTTTGTTAATTCCTTCTTTCTAGATCTCCTCCCACCTCTCTCTTTTCTGGGTTTTTGGAAGAGGAAATATTTGTGTTCGTATATTCTTTAATAATAGAATGTTAACTGCAGTATTTATCTTAATTTATTGGCTTAATTACATATTCATGTATTATTTTTACTTTTTAAAAACTTGCTCTAAAATTTACTAAAGTTAAGTTAAAATCTCCTACTGTAAATAATGTTTCCATGTTCTGAAAGATTTTAAGACCTGTTGCCCCTGATTTTTCTTCTTATTCAGCATATAAAGTTTTACTAATCTTATGTTTTTATATTCATTATAAATTTGTTATCTTTTCTTGTCTTGAACTAGTTCTGTCATAATCCCGTTGTTTCCAGTCTTCATTTTGGAGACGTATGAATCTACCTTTGTGTTGTCTAAATGCGTCATCATCCTTATGTGTCTTCTTCCATGCCCAGTTGTTTATAAGTCATATATTTATTTCTACTTTGATCTTTTTTTCACGCATCAGCTTGTCTCTTTGCATGTCTATTGCTCTCATTTGTTTTTCATTTCTTTTAAAATTGCCTTCTTATCTTTGCTTTTTTCCCCTGTTACAGTTGCCTTCCATTAACTATATCTGTATCTGGGAATATCTGTTTTGCTCTATAGATCCTTAAAATTTATTTTTCCCTTTGGGGAAAATTGTATCTCCAGTCCAGAACTCCTTCCTGAACTCTGGAAGATCACCACCTACCTACTTGACAACTCCATTTGGATATCTATGAATTATCTCAAACTTAACATTAGCAAAATTGAATTCCTGGTGGTTCTCACCCACCTCACAAACCTGATTCTTCTACAGTTTTCTTTATCTTAATTAATGGCAACTCCATCCTTCCAGTTGCTCAGGGCAAAAACTTTGGTGTCATCCTTATGTTTCCTTTTCCTAGCAACCACCTAATTGCGGCCAGTTAACTCCATCTTTGACTTTTTAGACTGTAAGATCCTCAACGGCATGGATTTTGACATTCTCCACATTCTGAGAGCAGTCTCTTCCATACAGTTGCTGTGAGGAATGAACAAATCCTCCCTTTCCCACTGCTTTGCTTCATAACACTGCAGGCTGTCCAGCTGAGACTTCAGCATTCATCTAAGCATCTATCACACTGAGTCATCTTAGGATCTTAGGCACAACACGGTACCTGGACAGGATAACTGCTCAGTGATGTTTGTGGGATAAATGCAATTAAACACATGTTTTCTGCTCAAATCAGACATGGGTCTCTTCAAGAGCACTTCCTCACATTGCCAGAAGAATGGGACTCAATCAGCCAGGAAGTATTAATATTGTAATTGTAATTTATAGATTATTCAGAGCATTAAAATTCCAGTACATTTCTCCCTGAACAATGGAGAGTATCAAAAATAGAAATTAGTTCTATGGGAAACCTCTCTGACTATAAGGAATTTAATAGGAATTGGAAATTGCTAAATTTCAATCTTTAAAGCAGAGGGCCCCACATTGTAACCATTGACTATATCCTCTTTTAAAACAACTTACAAAGCTCATCTTTTAAAATAGATTTCTATCAGCTAATGAACAAACAGCAATTTAATAACATATTAAATGTACATACGTACACACATGGACCATTGGGGTCTGTTTTGCCAATAAGTGAAACTATAGAGTGGAAGGAGAGCTCTTGTCCTTCTTGACTTTTTTCCCAAGAGGAGAAAAATATCAATACTAATCTTTGTGATTGAGTCATGTTTGAATATACTTCTTGGGCTGTGTGTGTGATGTGATGGGATCACTAAGTCAAAAAGTCAGACACATAGACATAGTGCTCTATTTTTCTGCTTTCATGTGGCACAACTGGCAAGCTGGTACTACTTTTTTTTCTGTGTTTTTCTCCCACAGTAGTTAGATCTGTTCCATATTCTTAGGTTGTTTTCCTTTCCTTTCATTTTTTGATATAAACCTTGACTTCTCTCCACAATTATGGCCTGTGCCCATCCCTTGGACGGCTCCTCTTGCTTTGTGTAATATCCCACCTTAATTCCTTCTAGCTCTCTAGATCTGGCTCCAGCACTAGTCCAGGTGATGATATCCCTTCCCTTAGCATAGCCCTGTCAATGGGACACTATGTAGTATTTGCCACTGGAAGTTGAAGTGGCCCTGGGATAGATCTAGAATTCAGAATACCTCTTTTTTTAACATATTTCCAAATTTTATAGTAGATGCATACAAAGTAAAAAGTATTCAACAAAGAATATAATCACAATTTCCACTCAGGCAAAGAGAAGCTTGGAAGTTCTCCTAATGTGGGAAATGTCCACAGTTTAAAACCTGCTGGAAGCTAGATTAAGCAAATTTAAGCTGTATTCTTCAACATAGGGTCCTGAGGGAATACACGTCTTTCACTGTTCCTTATTTGAGGCCCCCATGACTTAGAGAAGATTTTCGACACAGCTCTTGGCATGACTTAAGTGACATAGAGGGATGGGCAAATTCAAAGGATTTAGCCAAATTAGTCCAGTGACAGGAGTTCTTACTGGAAACATCTGGAAACACAGACCTTAACTGTTGTCCTTAAGATTCATGACACCAAAGCATGTGTTTTCTAGAAGTACTGACTCCGTGGTAGCCTTGCAGAGAAAGTTAACTTAGGAGTAACAGCTGGACACACTAGGTCACCCCACAGTAATGGGTTCTCCTTGGGGACCCAAGGAACCAGTGTTAACATCATCCAACCCCTGGCTTTCAGGTTCAATGCAACTGCATTTCTTTTGAGTACATGTTGAAACACACAGGCTAACTAGTTTGGCTCAGTAGAGGTCTTTAGGACAAGAACACTTACACATGGGTAATCGCACCTCCTGATTTATATAGCTTTTGGCTGAAAGAATATGAATGACAAAGTAATGGGATCCCAGTTAAGGAAAGTTTATATTAATTCTGAAAGAGCCTGCAACTTGGATTTAGACAGTTTAAACCTTCCCCTATAAAGTACTAACTGAATGACCTTAGGCATACCACTTAACTTTTCAAGGTAGGAATCCTTATAATTAAGGAAATAAAATTTTCTAGAGATTAAATAACTTTGGCAGGGTACAATGCCAGTAAATTATTGTAAAGGTGAATGGGAATACCCCAGATTAGAATTATATCATGCCACCTCAAGTTCTCCTGGAACTCTTCTACTATCCAGCAGTGAGACCAGGAACATCATCAATTTATACCTTGGGACTTTTGAATGGGTATTTGTTTTAGTCTTTTTTTTCTGAAGCTTCCTAGTGCCTCATAATACATGGCACATATATGTTCTGGATAATACATGCAGAATCAATAAATAAAGCAACATTTACTATTAATGAAAGGCCAGTGAATCTTGGTATTGCTTGACCATGTAAGCATAAAGATAGCCTGGAGGGGAAAGAGTCTCTCTAGCACATTGAACCATTTTTCGAGGACAACTGAGGAGAGGGCCTAACAATGCCAGGTAATGCCAGAGGATAATCACTAGTAGAATGGGTGTTGTCTCAGTGAGGAATGATAACCAAACTGCTAGGTCAAAAAAAATGGATAAAAAATATGGATAAGTGGAGGAGCATATTGTCTCTCGCTGAAAGAACAAAAGAACGGGGTTGTAAGCTTCCTGGGAGCAGGGCCCCTGTTTTCTATTCTTTGTGTCTCCAGCATTAGCTAAGGTCCTAGCCTAATATTAGTAAGCTTCAACATATGTTTGTGGATGAATAAATGAATTAATCACTGCCCACTTGATACAGAACTGAAGTGCAGAAGCTATTCCAAGAAGAAAGGCATGATTCCATAGCCTGCTGAGAAGCTAGAATAACTATCAGGACTATGATTAATTAGCTAAAGGGTCAGGGACTTCTTAGGCCAAGGGGAACAAGGTGTCTGTCGATGTCTAGGGTCTTGGAATTATTAAAGGAAGGATAACTGCCTTTGACCAGGCTATGAATAACTCAAGGGGCTCTCTCTCCAAAAACATAGATTCATTACCACCCTGGGCCTTCAGATAAGCATGGGCAAATCCTAACCCTAAGAACAGCAGGGAAGTCCTCAAACTCCTATTCATTTTCAACAGAGTCTGGTGTTTAGAATGAGGTAAGGGAGTAAATGTGGGCAAAGCTTAAACAGATTTGGAGAAATAAAAATTTTTTATATCTTAATGGTTTTTAAAAAATTACTCGCAAGGATTTTATGCTGTATTACTTTATTTGGTTAATTTGTTACAGGATTATGATTTTATAAATATGTCATCCCTAATGTTCTGCTATTCAAGTGACATCCAGACTGCATATAAAATGCATACTCCTTAGCTTGGCATAAAAGCTTTGTGTGGCATGCTATCAAATTAACAACTTTTCCAGAATCATGTCAGATTCTCTTCGTATGCAATGTACACGCCAACTGTACTAAATTTCTTTCAGATCTTGGTAAATTTGCATATGCCATTTTCTGTGCCTGTGAGGAAATGTTTGCTCCAAACCAGAAAACTCCTATTCATTTATCAAGATCCAGTTCCAGTATTTCTTCCTCATCATCAACTCTCTGAGAAGAGTTAATTATTTCCTCCTCTGTGTATTTGAACATATTTCTATTTTTAAGAATAACATATCCCTTTGTTTTATAACCATTTACTTACTTTTCAACCTCATGCACTAGGCTGCCAGCTCCAAAATGGCAGGATGCAACTCTTCATTTTGTCTGCCTCACCCTAGTTCAACAAATAGTCACTGACTACACAGAAACACCTTTGCACATGTATTTGTGAAGTTACTGCCAAATAATATATCAGATATCATTGCTTCAAAGTAATTAACATTTAATAAAACAACTTGCAAATAAATTGTTAAAGATCACAGTATGAACTTGGCCCCCAAGTGGTTTTGTCTACATTTAGTTATGATGGATGTTTGCTCTGGCATGTGGGGACCCAGGAGGAATTAAATCCTTTTTACCTGTTATTACGTCTATGTAGTCTGCCATGAGAAATGATTTTTTTCTAGTCTAAAGGCCTATGCTGAAAAAGCCACGTTTTTGGTGATTTCATTAACATTTTAAAATGTTAACAATTCTGTCAGCCTAAACTGAAAATGACTGTGTGAGAAATGAAAGCTTGCATAACTCTGACACTCGATATTCACGGCTCATTATCCTCACGACTTTCATTATGCAGTGAGGAAGTAGGGTCAGCCTCACAAAATTTAGGAATAATTAAGAAAATTACTATATGGAGATGTGACTTATGGACTGAGAATAACGAACTTTCTAAAAAGACTGTATTCAACAAAATAAATAAGGATGATGAAAAATCCACAGATGTTTTATAGCTTAAGGCAGCTTTTCAGTTATTCATTATAAAGACTCCTTGAAGGCTTTTGCTCACTTCCCTTGACCCTTTCCTGAACACTTTGAAACTTTCTCTTTGACTGTATTCCTCAGGGAGTTTAAGAAGTCCTAGGCATATTTCCTGAAGTTCTTTAAGTTCATTCTCAAACACATCCACGGAGATGAAAATATTGTTGCTGACCTGTATACACTGTGAATTGCTTCCAGGCTCCAAACCTCACATTCTTCTTTCACAACTTTCGAAGTTTGTGGAATAATCATGTGGAAGTAGCCACAAGGGCAGAGGTTATCTGCTAACCTAACATTCTATCAAAAAAAAAAAAGGAAAAGAAAACCGGATGGTATCTAGGTAAGTTAAAAAAACTCTGTTTTTAATTTAGACAAAATTTTATTTATTAACCACCCATTATTCTTCTAGAACAACAGATGGTGTAGGTTGTAAATATAATATAAAATTTCCTTTTCTTTCTACGTTAATTTCAATAAATGTCTATTAAGTAGCTGCTATATGCCAGGCATTAAACTAAGTTCAGTAGTGTCTCCACTTAATAGAATTTATATTTTAGTTCAGAAGTCAGACACATAGACAAATAATGATGATGGAATAGACTAAGTACCATCATATAATTTCAGGTACAAAGTGCCATGAGATCTTTATAGAAGGAGGCACATAACTTTAATATAAATTAAATTTTGAGGAGCCAGAAAGATCAGTTTGATCTTGATAAAATGAACCCCTAAAGTATATACAACCCAAGTCAACAAATATTTCTCTCTGTAGCTTCTAAACATTTTTAGGATCCAAACAGAATTATTTTTCTTGTGCTCTCCATTTTATATAAGACAGAAAGACATTAAAAAATTTAATATAGTTTTCACAAGTGGTTTTTCCTGTCTATTGTTTAAGATTGTCCTTCCAAAATAATGACTATTTGAAATTATAACTAAAGGCTTTGCTTATATTTTTGTTATGAAGGAGGATGTTTCTTATCCCAGATAAAATCCTGAGCCTCAGTGAAGTGCTAGTTGAAAAACAGTAGATTAGGACTTCCCTGGTGGTGCAGTGGTTAAGGATCTGCCTGCCAGTGCAGGGGACATGGGTTCGAGCCCTGGTCTGGGAAGATCCCACATGCCGCGGAGCAACTGAGCCCGTGCACCACAACTACTGAGCCCGCGTGCCACAACTATGAAGCCTGCGCACCCTAGAACCCATGCTCCGCAACAAGAGAAGCCACCACAATGAGAAGCCGGCACACCACAACAAAGAGCAGCCCCTGCTCGCCACAACTAGAGAAAGCCCATGCACAGCAACGAAGACCCAATGCAGCCAAAAAAAAAAAAGATTAAAAAAAAAAAAACAGATTAGTTTTGGATAGTGGCTATAAAATAAAACATGCGTAGACCTTATTTTTTTTTCATAGACTTTAATCTTGAGGAAATTCAAATAACATTATGGAAAAAATGGAAAGTTCATTTGATGATAGGACATCTAATTTTATCATTTATAGATTCCTAATAAGTGAATTTTTGAGATATTTTATTTTATTAACAACATTCTTTAAGGAGTGTGTAGGCTGTGCTTAAACTCTGCCATATATATGGCATTTAGCATGTTGCCTTGCGCATAGTACGTGCTCAATCCATACATGTGAAATTAAAAGTAAAATGCTTTGCACCTTCTGATCTTTCCTCAAACGTTCATGTCTTAAAGGCAAGACACCATGAGGTTACCTTGTGCTCCTCAACACAGTCAAATGTCCCTGTTCCAAGAGGACTTCCTAAAATGGGGCCAGACTATAGCTAAGCCTTCATCTCTGAAACAGCAATAATTCTCTGATTTGGCCTCTCTGACCGTAGGTGCACCATTTCAGGAAAAAATCTAGGCCCCTTTAAAATATCCTTTAAGGATTTCTCCTTTTTCCAGGGATCATGAAAACCATGTCTATAGGATGAATTATTCTTTAACTTAAACAGGCTTTTTCATTCTAGATTCTGAACCAGATTGAGGAACTGGAAAAGAAAGGTATACATTTTACTCTTGTGGAACTCTTAGTTCTATCTATCTATCTATCTACTTACCTATCATCTACCATCTACCTATCACAACTCCTCCATGGATAGTAGGATCTACTGTTATATCTTTTTTACATAAATGGGTATAGGACATAGGAAACTAAGGCTCAGAGAAGTTAAATCACTTGACCAAGTCATGCAAAGCTAAAATTCAAGCATAGGGAGTCTGGCTCCAGGGTCTATGTCTTTAGTCCCTTCTCTATTCTGCCTTATTCATCATGGCCTGGGAGTAGAGAGAAAAGTCTATCTCCAGCGTGACTAATTTTTTTCTCTGTATAGATTTAGAGAGATTTGTCCAAGTCTGTTGATATAGGAATGAGTGAGCAGGGATGGAAACATTTGTTGTGCATCTACTATGAGCTGAGCAGTGTTAGGTACTTTTCATATAGAATTTTGTGGTGTCTTTATTATAATATATCAAGCTATTTAATATTATCTTAGTTTACTAATTAGAAAACTGAGGCTCAGAGTTTTTAAATAGCTTGCCAAGAACACATAGCTAGTATGGGACTAAGCCAGGATTTAAAAGTGGGACTGAGGATTCCCCACTATATGCCATGTGCTTTCTGCAAATGGGATAGATAGGGAGATTTT
Source organism: Balaenoptera borealis (assembly GCF_965194805.1). Classification (NCBI taxonomy): domain Eukaryota; kingdom Metazoa; phylum Chordata; class Mammalia; order Artiodactyla; family Balaenopteridae; genus Balaenoptera; species Balaenoptera borealis. Next base: position 92,301,566 of record NC_138865.1, read on the forward strand.
ACTTCCTATCACAGCCCTGTGATTGGGGATGTAAACCAGGTCTTGCATCCTACCTTGATAAATATTGTCCTGAAGTGAGATTTGCAGTTTCCACATCCATGCAGTTCATCGTGCTGGGAATGAGAGCAAGTTCTGGCTGGATCATGGTGGCTGTGGCCACAGCTCTTGCGACCAGTTCCATGGCATCTTGTACATAGTACTCAAAGACAGACTGTGTTGTTTTTCCATGAGCAATGAGCCCTAAGGGCAGACCTTCTGTCCTCAGTTGCTCAACATTCTGGGAATCCCCCAGCACCCAACGAAGCTCAGGGGGTGCTACCCCAAACTGGGTGGTAATTTCGAAAATCCGCCGGATACTTTCCATGTCGCAGCCAAACATCACCATTGTGGGTGTACTGTTCTTAACGCTCTCAAGCTGGACCTGCAGGAAGCTCAAGAGGTCCTCAGTGGAGGAGAGGTTGATGGTGATGTTGATGATAGAGCCCAGGTGGAACTTGGAATTATTCTGGGTAAGGACGAGGAAGTCGGTGATGTTCCAGTCTTCCTGGCACAGCAACAAGCTAAAATTGTACCAGTTGTTCATGGTCAGGATTGAGACAGTGACATCAGCATCAGAACTTAATGAATTTTCTAAACTCAGTTGGAGGTGAAGGGGATTCTGTATTTAAAGATACGAAAAAGAAGAATTAGAAAGTAATGGCCAAAGATTATAATATAGGGTACTTTTGCTTTCTTATGAGGCTTCATCTTTTATTTTTCCCTATGATATTCAAGTGCCTCTGGGATAAAATTCCCATAATTTTGAAAGCTATGATTCCTGTCTAACGGAATTGATTCCTTACAACTGATTTCCTTATAATTTTTGCTCAGACTACCAAAGGGCAGATGATTCTTGGTGTAAATGTCAGGGGTGACACAACTATACATTTAGTCTTAAATTTTTATCAGGCTTGTCTACTTCCTACAAACAGTCTCCTTTAGGCATCCCATTTCTAACTATCCCTCTTCTTAACTCATTTGTTCAATTTTCCTGTCAGGTGAAATAATTGAAAGAAATTACTTTTGCTTTCCTTTAAAACTACTAGTAGAAAAATCTTAAAACAGTGCAGGTGCTTGTATTTAGGATGGTGTGGAAAAAGGATGCATCATAGTTTCCCAAACTTCTAGCCCCTGAGGAAGGCACATTTAATATATGTGGTGCTATATTTGAATGTTTATGTTCCCCAAAATTCATATGTTGAAATCCTAATCCCCAATGTGATGGTATGAGGTGATGGGGCCTTTGGGAAGTAATTAGGTCATGAGGGCCGAACCCTCATGAATGAGATTAATGTCCGAGAGGCTCAAAAGAATTCCCTTATCCCTTCCACAATATGAGGACACAGTGAGAAGCTGGCAGTCTGCCACCATGCTGGAACCCTGATTTTGAACTTCTAGCGTCCAGAATTGTGAGAAATGAAATTCTGTTTTTTACAAGCTACCCAGTCTGTGTTACAGCAGCCTAAATACACTAATACATATGGAATAATTAACAATATACTCATAAAAATTAAATACATAGTCTAATATTGAAGGTTTGATTGCATTTCTGTATCTACTGAGACTGGATTCTTGCTGTGAAAGGTGAAATGTGTGCCATTTAAATGCATTTATGTAACTTCCACCACAATTTCATCTACTTATAGAACTCACCAACTCAATGAAAGAAAAGTACCTTATTTGAAAAATCACAAACTATTAATCATATAGATGAAGTGGAAATAGTCCTCTAATGAATGAATCTGTTAGTTGTTCTTCCTGAGAGCAGACTTTTGACATATTTATCCTTTAACACTGACATCCTGAGGATGGTTAGCACAATGCTTTACACAATGTAGTGTACAATAGACACAGTCCAAATTGAACTAAATATGGTCCCATTTTGGAGCTATTAGACTATTGAACTATTTTTCAGAACTTGCCAAACATTCAGGTCAATAACATGAGGAGGGCTTTCTCGGTAAGATTTCATGCCCTTGTACAAAAGGAAAGAAGTGTGGCCTTCCTTCATCTACCAAAAAGTGTATAACAAGAAATAGAGTTTGAACTGAACTTTGAATTCTTTGAAGGGTTAAAAGGATTCTGATATGTGTAGAATAAGGAGTGAGGATTCCAAAGGAATTTATGGGAGAAAAACTATGACCAAAGGCAGTAAATGAGAGTAATCATAATGGTAAGTAGGAGGGAGTCTTAAAATTTATTTTGATAACTTGACTTTTGCAAATTAAGCTTTTGAGCAAGACTTGTAATGATAAAACCAGAGCTTTTGGAGGATCATCTATGGGTAGCATTCAAAAGGGAGAGGGAAAATAAGCCTTCTAAGATTTCGATTAGGTGCTAAGGGTTTAAACTGGAAGCCAGTGTTGGTAATGATAGGAAGAGTGATTTAAAAAAAGGTTTTTTAAAATTAAAATTTAGTGACAAGGTCAGATGGAAGAAGCAAAAAGAGAAAGGTGTCAAAAAACCAAGGAGGTAGGTAGTTCCTGTTTCTAGGCTTGGGATGCCATATAAGATAAAGGACCAGAAGCTTCATTTCCTCACTCTTACTACTGATGAATATAAATTGCTCCAGAGAGTTCTTTCTGTCCTCCTCTTTTAACTTTCTTCCTTTCCTTCTTCCTTTTTATATCCTCCTGTGCCTTAACCCTCTTTCAGAATCAATGAGCAATGGAAGGCAAGCTATGCATTTAGCTGGCAGGAACAAATTATTCCCAACTGTTTTCTTGGCCTCAGTTCCCTATTCTGTTGCCAGTTTTCTTTCTAAAACATAAATATGACCGTATCATTCTTCTGCACCATAACCTCTGAATAACCCATAGGACAAATTTCAAACTTCACCTCTAACACTCCAAACATGTACCCCAAGACAGGTCATAGTGGACAATTTATTTTTCTTGTGTCAGAGTGAGCATTTTCACATCTACACAAATTTGATATGTTGAATTCTCCACCTGTGAATGTACTTGCCTATATTCATATTCATCCTTCAGAACTCAACTCTAGCATGCAGATTTCCAGAAACTAGCTTACGTTCCACTTACTACTGTTTCTGCTGCTGAGCTTTTTTTCTCACAGTATTTTGGCCCTTTTGATTTCCTGCAATGGTGAACTGGGTTTTTGTTTGACTGCTCCTCTGACTGTCGCCCAAGCAGAATTAATCGTCTCATGTCTATGTCAGGGTGTCATTTTGTTCATCCCTCTATTACAGCACCCTTCATACTGTAAGTTAGTTATTTGGTTAAGTGTTTATCTCTCACACTAGACTGGAAGCTCCTTTAGGATAAGGACCATATCTCAATCGTCTCTTCTAACACAGTTATTAGTTAACCAGAGATAGTATTTATCAACTGGAATTTTCTTTTGTCCATCCTGGGCTATGATCATAATCTTGTCACTGAAAGACTGGGAAGAAAACCATTTCCAGCAGAGCTGTACGACCCAATATTTTGCCCCCAGTGGGGACAAAGGCCCATCTATCCACTTCCTACAGAGAGATTCATTAAATCAGTATGTGAGGATCATGTTCTAATGGAGGCAGAGATGAAAATATTCTCCTCTTGCTAAATAGGGAAGTAAAATTAGCTAATCACATTGAGCATTCAGCACCAGAGAGACAAATGCATTTGGCATGAGAAAGTGACAGAGGAGTAAAATGAAAGCCCCTCCCCGTGGATTATGTGATCCGTATAATCACACTCATCCCTACAAACAATTCTAGTAAGAAAGTCTAGATGTGGAAGTTAATCCTTACATGAATTTAAGGAACACAATTCTTCAAGTAAATATTTATTAAATAATAGTTTAGAAACATATAGTGATATTGTATTTATCTGGCAGCCTCAGAAGCAAAATCTCCTTATTTCTATCCATATAATAATCAAGGGAAAGGTGCGTGTGCGTGTGTGTGCATGACACACACACACAGATATGAAAACTTATAACAAAAAATTCAAGCCTAATAGTAAAACTTTCATCAAAATCTGGGACAAAAATTAAACAAGACCTATCAAATGAAACTGAGAATCAAAATCTATGTCTGACAGGTAGGTTGCTGTTTGCAGAAGAACAACCCATGGCCTGAAGGAAGGTATAATTTAAAAAAAAATTTCTACATTGTTTATCTCCTAAATCAGAGATCCAATAACAAAACAACTTGAGTCAGGAAGCCTCTCTCAACCATGCTGACAGTAAAAACTGCTTCATAAGTGCATTCAATTTATATAAATTAAAATATACAGGCTCAGTAGGAAGAGGTAGGGGGAGAGAAAAATGAAGTTAAGTAGTACTGATAATTCTAATTATCCTAAGTGAGTGTATTCTTTATTACCTATGACTATTATATATAGGTATTATGTATTGTAATAAATACATGTTATTACACACAGTTATATACACAAAATCATATATGCCAAATTAAATAGGTAATTTTTAAAAACTGAAGTATAGTTAATGTACAACATTATGTCAATTTCAGGTGTGCAACAGTGATTTGACATTCAAATATATTATGAAATGATCACTATAATAAGTCTGGTAACCACCTGTCACCATTCAAAATTATTACAGTATTATTGACTACTATATTCCTTAAGCTGTCTAATACTTCCTCATAAGTTATTTATTTTATAACTGGTAGTTTGTATCTCTTAGTCTCTTTCACCTATTTCATCCAACCTCCGCCCCAACCTCTGGCAACCACCAGTTTGTTCTCTTTATCTATGTCTGTTTCTGCTTTGTTTTTGTATGTTGATTCGTTTTGTTTTTTAGATTCCACATATAAGTGAAACCATATGGTACTTGTCTTTCTCTGTCTGACTTACTTCACTTAGCATAATACCCTCTAGACCCATCCATGTTGTCACAAGTGGCAAGATTTCATCCTTTTTTATGGCTGAGTAATATTCCATTGTGTGTGTGTGTGTGTGTGTGTGTGTGTGTGTGTATCACACATCTGCTTTATCCACTCATCTTTTGATGGACACTTAGGTCGTTTCTATGTTTTCGCTAACTTAAGGAATTTTCTAATGTAATTTTCCTATACTTTGAATTGAGTCTTTATTTCTAAGCAAGATAACACACCACTCCACTTCATTGAGTTTTAGGGGTTTATTCCCATCATAATCTGCTTCTACATTATTTGGGGGCTGACATTCCCAAAAGTATGGGCCAGAAGTGTGGATGGGAAATGGCCATGTTGAAATGCACTGATGGAATGAAATCTCAACAAGTCAAGTGCAGAGCTGGAAGGAGAGAGGAGTTGCTAAGACAGCAGTGCAGTTGCCAGTGTCAGAGAATTGCAGAAGTGTCAGAGATTTATTCAATTGTGTAAGGGAAGATTGCTTTAGCAGTTATGGAGCACAGTGGATTTACAACTAGTAAAAGATTAAAATTCCACAGAAACAAAAACCAGGCAAGAAGGTTAAGAAAATGAGGAAAAATAAAAAGATAGAGGGGCCGTGCCTTAAGAGTATTAGAACACAACAGAAAAGGCAATTTTTATATAACCATAATAATTAAAACAGGTAAGTATTAACAAAAGGATTAACAGGTAAATAAATAGAACAGATGTTAATGCACATTAAGAAGCACATTGATTTACTATACTATATTAATATATTGAATACTATACACTGAAAATTATAAAGGAATACAGAAGAAACACATATGAAGTTAGGAGTTGAGAAAATAGATTATTTGGGAAAATAAATATCATTTAAAGTCCTAGTTCTACCATATATTAAAAATAAATTCCAGGCCATTTAAGAGTTTAAAGTACAATGTCAAATCATTAAAAGTTAGAGCAAATAGGTAAATGTGTCAGAAATCACAATGATAAAGAGAAATACATTAAACTAAATATTACAGTATGCTTTATTTCCAGCATTAAACACCTCTCATAAACAAACAAAAAAAGGAATATGAGAAACAAAAGAATATTTGCAACATATTTGACAGAGTTAATGGTCACAAAATTTAAAGAACATTTACTAATCAATCAGGAAATAGAACCCTTGACTGAGCATTCATTCAATCAAGAAAATTAATTTTAAGCTCCTACTGTGAGCCATACTCTGTAAAAAAATTTCCTGTTGTCTATACAGTGGGTGAGAGATAGACAATTTACAGATAAGTAGACAAATAAACACTTAATATAATTATAAATTATAGAAATTACTGTAAATGAAACTAATAGCGTGTAGCAAGACTAGGAAAGGGGAAAGAGTATCCCAGGAAAAGTGTAATAATTATGATTCGTAGGGTAGGTGGATGCACATATTTGCACTGTATAAGCACTCTCTAATTGGGACTTTAGAAAAAATAAGGGATGTGTATAAAAATGATTAATCACTATATATATGTAAACACAAATATTGATTTTTTAAAAAATACACATTTAACTAAAAATGTAGTTTCATTCTGACCATCCATTCCTCTTTGACTAGGTACAATCTTCCTAGTCCCAGACAAATGGTTGGAGCCACTACCTGCTTCTACATTCCCTCTGCTTGATTCTTTTTTTTTTTTAAATTTTATTTATTTATTTATTTATTCTTGGCTGCGTTGGGTCTTCGTTGCTGTGTGCGGGGTTTCTCTAGTTGCAGTGAGTGGGGGCTACTCTTCTTTACGGTGCACAGGCTTCTTATTGCAGTGGCTTCTCTTGTTGCGGAGCTCAGGCTCTAGGCATGTGGGCTTCAGTAGCTGTGGCACGTGGGCTCAGTAGTTGTGGCTTGTGGGCACTAGAGCGCAGGCTCAGTAGCTGTGGTGCAGGGGCTTAGTTGCTCTGCAGCATGTGGGATCTTCCCAGACCAGGGCTCGAACCCGTGTCCCCTGCATTGGCAGGTGGGTTCTTAACCACTATGCCACCAGGGAAGTCCCCTCTGCTTGATTCTTTACCATTCCCTTTTGCAGTGTCTTCAATGTTCTTGCTCAAATCCTAAACTGTCCCTTCTGGCTGGACCACTGTCTTCAGTAAGCTGAGCTTTTCTCTCCTTTTGTGGGACAGTAAGTTTTGTGCTTAGGACTTAGTAGTCCCAGCAACCTATCCTTAGCTTCTGGCTCCATCATTTACAAGCCATGTGGCTTTCAACAAGTCACTCAGTGTCTCTGAGTCATAAATTTCTCATCTCTAAAACAAGGAAGATACTTCCTCCTACCTTACAGAATCATTTAGAGAATTAAATGTGAGAATGTGATAATGCATGGAAAGTAACTGGCCCAGAGTGAAGGCCCAGTAAGTAATAGTTGTTACAGTTTTCTTAGAGTTAAGTCATTGTGTTGGACATGCCTGCTAAAGTGACTGCAATACAATTTTTTTCTTTGCTATTGCTCTTTTTCCTTTCTCTTTTCTATTTTCACCCAATGGTCCCTGCAATAAATATCTTTTACAAATACCAATTATACCAACTCCTTAGCAGGAAAAGAGCAACTCCATCTCAGGATGGGAGCCGCTATTTATTTGGAAGACATCATATTCACAGCAGAGCACACCCCCCCATAAAAAATCCCCAAAGCAAAAAACTTCTTTCTTTGGTAACTAGCTCCAGTGTGACATCACGAGTTAAGGAATTTTGGGTGCCAGTTGTTGGAGATCCCCCATCAATCTTTGTTCTTCCCAAGAGCACAGATTCAGCTATTTTAGGGATCAGTAAAAGTTTCAAAAACAGGATTCATTGCAGCAACGAGCTTGTCAGATGCTTTGAGATATTCCCTGACAGAAGAAAAGAGGTAATGAGGTTGGGTTTGCTTTAAGAGAGGAGAAAAGATGAAATTCTCTCAGCTCTTTCCTGGGCAAGCAAACCCATTTAGTTTTGACTTCTAGGCCAAAGCTCAGAAAGCTCAAGTGAGCATAATATTTCCACTACTTTTAATGGAGATGAAATTCCCTTCTATTCCTAAGTCTGCTGATTGCTAAAGGTGTTCAAGGGGCTCAGAACTGCTTCCTACACTGCTATCGCTTCTCCTCAGCCAAGGAGGCTGCAGGAGGTTTGCTGTTTCTCATTACCGCACAGCTCATTTGACCTATATTATATAGAAGGCTTTTTCTTTCTGAAAATTAAAGCTTATTCCTTTAGAAGCCCAGGCTTTTAAATAAATTAACTGTTTTTGTGGTTGCATTAGGGATTCAGGCAAACATAAGGCATAGTCCCTGCCCAGAAGTTGTAATCTAATAATAATAATAATAATAATACAAATGAAAAGCTAATACCTACCAATGGCCCTAGTGCTTTTTGCATATTGTCTTATTTTATCCTCACAATGACCTCATGAGGCGATTACGATGATTAGCCTCCTTTAACAGATGACAAAAATGAGGCTCAGAAAGAGTGAGTAATTTCCCCAAGGTTGCATAGCTACTGAGAAATAGAGCCTGGGTCCAAAATCCAAGTTTGTAAGACTTGAAAGCCTGTGCTTTGGGCCAGTACTCTATACTGCTCCCTCCACTTGGTAAGAATAAAATGTGCATTAGAGTCTTGACATTTGTAGATTTAAAATTTATAGCTCCAGTTATTTGCAAGTAATCCTAAAAGCCCACGGAATCAAGTCCCTTTTAAGATGTGTCATGGTATGGGTTAGAATGACATGCCCTGCGCGGCTGGCACACGGGAGCCAGTGAGGGGGGCCAAGCCCGCTGCTCAGCATGCACACGGCTTCTCAGCCGTTTTCTTCCCTCATCCTCCCATTTGTAGCAACTCTTGTGAAACAAGACTTGTGTTTCTTCAATAATGACAATTTAACAAAGAAAGCCAGTGGTATAATTAATGACATCAGTTTTGTGTTTGGTAAAATAAGAAAGTTTGGAGAAGGTAACTTAAGTTTTTCATTTAGATTCTACTGAACTTCATGGACGAAACTATAATCTACAATGGTGTTTGACTATTATGTATGGGACTGTCAACAAAGATCTTAGGACATATCCCTCAGGATTTTTGAGTGATATATGAAGCAATATATAAGAGAGTAGTAGAATACAAGGAATGCTTCAGAAGGCAGGATTATGGATACATGGTACAGTTGGCATAATACTGCCAATCATGCTGGGTGTGGTCTATTTCACTGCAGCAGTTTGAGGAAAGCTGGTCTTTCCTCCTGGAAATAGAGCAGACACCGGTAGACTGGCTCAGTTTTAGGAGGAAGTATTGGTACAGATACACTGTCTTCAACAACAACTGGCTGATGGATTCATCCAACAAAGCAAGTGTTGAAAGGCTATTATATGTCAGGCCATGGGTACAGCGATGCATGTCTTCAGGCAGAGGAATGAGCAGACACATGCATGCAGTAGGTACTCTTTGAACCAACTCAATCCTTTTTCACCTTAGGCCGATTTCCAGAAAGAGAAGTCAGGGGCATAGCAGGTCAGCTTGTGGCAATCACTCAAGCTTCCTGTGCTGGGCTTTCGATCACGTATTTTTTCCCATTCTAGATCCATCTAATTATCGATACTCAACTCTTTCATCTATGTTCCACCCACTTCTACCTTTTGTTGTGGATGGTTATACTTTGTTTCTCTCACCTGACCTTTGGTAATCTTGAAAGCCTTTAGCTGCCACTCACTCTCTGAGCTCTGTCCTCTCAGCCCATGCATACAAGATATACCCTGCCCAGGTACAATTTCTGGGGCTTAAAACTGTCACTGGTATACTTGGGGAGGGGGAGGACTTTGTTTAAAAGGATGTGGCTACATAAGATATGTAGTCATATGGTGCTCAAGAGAGCAGTCAGTACAGGCAAAATGGCCCAGTGTAGGAAAAGGTGAACCAGGGACAGGGAGTCACTGGAAATGTGGCCATTTGACATCAGGAAAGACTAGTAGCAGGCAACAAGGTCCAAAACCTTGGTTTGGGGTTCAGTAGGTCACTGCAACTCCCAGGGGAGCCCAGAGGAGAGAATACTTTGGCTCTATTTGGAGTAACTCAGACCTTTGTTTGAATTGTGGCTCTGCCATTTACCAGTTCTGTGTGGTAGACTTTATGAAAATCATTTAGCCTCGTGGAGCTTCACTTTACTTTTCTGTGCAATGAAAATGATACCACCTACCTTGCAAAGTTTGTGAGTATTAAATAACATAATATATATAAAACATCAGCACACAGGAAACAGTAAGCAGTAGCTTATAATAATGATGCTGTTGCTGATGAGGTTAGGAATATTATGCTAAGAGAACTGAAGTATAAGGGCTAGACTGGTGGTACATTCAGCTTATTGAATGAATAGTTGAGTATCTCTTTTGTGCCAGTCATTGGGTACTGACTACTGGGACTACAGTAGCGAATAAGGCCAGAGTTGTCTTTTCTTTTATGGACTTTAAAGTCTAGAGGATACTATTACCAGCACCAAGACACAAACTGAGGATTAATTTAGACATAAAGCAGCAGACCAGTGACAAGAAATAGGGCCCAAAGTTTGAGCCAGACTAAAAGGAATGGTGATTTGGTTTTTCAGTTTTAGATTATGAGGCAAATATCTTCACACCCTTCTTTGCTGAATTTCAGACAAGCCCTGGGTACTGGGGCAAGACCAAGTTTACAGGTGAAGGTCATGGATGACATGGAAGGGAGGAGGAGGCTAGAAGAAGTCAGGATCTGACAATTAAGGAGGTGTCCTCACATGCCCGACATGTAGTAAGTATCTGGTAAATGTTAGCCTTATTACTATCATTGGTGTTGTTAACAAAATTAGCCCACTTACTTGGGCTGGCACAATTGATCCTTCCCTCATGACTCAGAGCATTCTGATGTCAGCACCAGTCACTGTGCCTGACTGCGGGACCATGATGTGCTCAGGGGCCACGGAGCCAGCTGCTTTCCATGTTGACTGAACTAAGTAGGGCTGAGCTTATGGAAATGCTGGAGCTCTTGAGCCTCTCTCGAAAGTATATTTTTTCTCTTTCCTCCCACGGCGTAGGGTTACCTACTATCCCCTTTTGTTTTGTCAGTTGGCCAACTTTCATCAACTCCTTGCAGCCTCTTTTTAATATACTTTGAGCTAGAAAGAGTATAACTCTCATGTCACTATTTTGTCTCAAATAAACATAAAATACATCAAGACCATCTCATAAGCAAATATTAAGGAGGGTGTGGACTGGATTTGATATCAGGACTGTTCTGGGGAACTTGACTTCCACTTCGTTAACTGCGACAAGAGAATAATAATAGTCAACCAACTACCTCAGGACAGTGTGGAGACCACATGATGATATGCATGTGAAAGTGATTTATGAAGTAGAAAGCACTGTTACAGTAGGGGACACGATGCATTTGCATGTCTGTTTTCTGGACAGTAGGGGGTTGGCAGGATCAATAAGCTGGATAGAGGTAAAGGAGGCATTTCTAGAATAGAATATTCAAGTTAGATATAATTTTCAAATTCTGTGCCAACTTTTTCATCTTCATATTACAGGGGATAACATTATTTGTTACACTTCAAAAACTTTTGGAATAAAGATGTTGGTTTAAGACTGATTTTAGTTCCTATTTCCATGCTCAGGTTTTCGTCAAATTAAGTAGTATTTGAATGAACCTCCACATTTATATTAGCAGCAGGGCAGATGATTTATAAGATAATTAAAATTTATTGAAGTATTCAAACTATTGTTATAGACACTCTCTCGGTGACAAACTGCAGCATATTTTCTTATAATGGGAACTGTTGAAATGTGCACCAGATAAACTGTCTAGCATGCAAGTTAAATTTCCTATGGAAATTTGATTATTTTATGTCAATGCAGCTTGAAACTATTATTAAGAGATGGCTTATGTCACATGCTAATTTGCTTTATTATACTAAGAATGAAAAGTCAGCTAAATGTTGATTATTTCTATTAACTGACACCACAGTTGACATAAACTTTTTTCTCGATTCCATAAACCACTTTTTAAATTGATACAAGTACATGTTTTGTACATTTAAACCATGGTTCAACTAATTGTGATGTAACATGGCTTTCGTATATTCTGGTTTAGCATTCCAGATTAATTTTCATAATATCATAAAATTTATAGAATCAATTTAGTTGCATAATGGCTTCTTATTTCATTTGAAAAATTAGATGGACTCACATTCATTGCTTGCTACCTGACATTGACCAGTTTAATACTAGAAATAGTATTAGCATGACCTTAAATAGTATCTAAGTAAATTTCCATCTTACCACCTTATTTCAAAACTTGTGATCTATTCGTTATGATTAAGCTTTGCTGCAATACGTTTTATTTCACTTGCATTAATAGGCACACATTAGCATAGTTAATTCTTTGTACCTTTCAAATCCTGGTTCAAAGTAAGAAGGCATTAAAAATATTGAATTTAGTTTCAAAGTCTCTGGTCACAGAGGCAGTACTTTCTCATGAATTAGAGAAAGTAGAATTAGAGCCTTCAAACTCTTAAAGCCTCTATAAGCAGTTCTGGTGACTTCAGGTCCAGAATGATGAATCCTGAATGAACAGACCTATGTTCATTCAGGATGGTCTATGTGAGCACTGTCACTTATTATGAAATGAAAAATGAACTATTTGGTTATTTTCAAATTTAAGATTTGGATTGCATCTGGCCCTGTTGTGAACTCACTTGTCACATCATTGCCCGTATCCATTCAAGCCCAGTGATAATCAGATAAGGCAGAAATATTAAGTTTGAAGGTCCACCAAAAGCTACTAATCAGTGCACTCATGATTTTATCATTTGGTTTGTAAGGGACCTTAAAGCTCACTTAATTCAAACTCCTGTACAGTTTACAGAATGCCATGTATTAAGGTGCAAGAGTGAGTTAAAGGTCTTTCTCGCTCTATTTGGAAAGTTGATAATTTGTTTAATTGAGGTGGTCTGTCTTCCTTACAGTCTTTTGTGAATATGACTAAATTTTTAATATTTATGAATATCTACTTGTGTTTAATTTTATTTTAAAGGAAAGATTCAGGCTCAGCCCAAACTTGCACACTCTAATATCTCTCTGCAGTCCTTAAACCACAAATAATTGCTCTTTATAAAAGAGGTATAAAGAGTGTACTGATTTATGAATTCACTAATTTTTCTTCTCCACTGTGACAAACATATACAATCACATCATGTCTTGAAAGGGAAACATTAATCGCTAACATATCTAGTGCTAAAAAGAATTAAATCAAATAAAATGGATTTTCTGGGTTTCCATCCAACTTACTATATGAACTCTGGAATGATCTCTTTCTGGAATTACTTACTGTCCAAATATATTCATTCTGTTAGCATTATTTAGCCTCTATTGGCATTATTATTATTTTTTAACTCTTGCATATCACACCAAAGGCCTTTAGGCTTTAAAATGAGAAGAACCACCAAAGATCATCATTATGTTTTCTAAGTCAGTCCAGGGAACATAGACCCACAAAGAGATCAGGGACCTTGAGAGGTCTTTACTTTTTCCAGAATAAAAGAGAGTTGATAACCCAGCCTTTGTAACTCAGTCCAGCATCTCAAAGTGCTAAATTCACAATGTTGATGATTTTCTCTCTCCCTCTGCCTGTGTCTTGGGTGATCCTGGAGAGTCCTGATATCTTATTTCTTGCCTCCCTTTCCAGATTATGCAAGATCATCAGAGCTGACTGTTACATCTCTGTTTTCTAGTCATCATCCTTATCTCCTTTGAAGCACAACAGGGGTGGTACTGTTTATTCAGTTGTCTAAATATATCTTAGTTTCCTTTGATCTTGGAAGCCATTTCAAAAACCTTGGAATTCCCAGCTCTCTTGCCTCTACATCCATGGATCATTTTCTCTGCCCAGAACACTCTTTACCTCTCTTTTTGCATCACTAACTCCCAGTCATCTTTCAAGGCTGTGCTCAGGTTTCTTTTCTCTGGTTAAACATTGTTACTTGCCTCACCCTCAAGTTGTATTACTTGCCTGCCTTTTATCTGCAGCCCCACCATATTTTGTGCATTTGCCTCTCATTTATTACATGGCATAATCATTAGTTTACTCATCTCTCTCCTTCCCTGGAATATTTGGGGGCTAGAGAAGTTCCCTCATATAGTGAAATCCTGAGTTACATTGCCCAGAAAATAAGAGACTCACAGAGAAGTGTTGGTTGAATGAATAAATGGTGATATGTAAGTTTAGATTTAGAGGAGCAGTCTGACCTTTAGCTGAGATGTGTGTCTATTTTTTATGTCATTTTCCCTCCTGTTTGACTAATATGGTGTCTCTCTAGAGCCAAGAATGATTATTATCTGCTTTCCCATAAAATCCTATCCTTCCAGATGACACAAATCTTCTCTGGTGTCAATCAGAAAAGTGGCACCTGAATGCCAACAGGATTGACAGAATTGCTCAAATGCATATTCGCCCCAGGCACTGTTTAGAAATACAACTGAATCATGATATGCTCAAACTCAGTGTGTGTCAGTCATTTTCTTTACACTAAAGATGGTTGTGGAGAAATATTTATTGTGCTTTATAAATTATTTGTAATTGAATTTGTTTAAATGCTCAACAGTGATGCATTTAAAACATGATTCAATATACAAAAGTATCAATACTGAGGCAACCTTTCAGTTACCTATCTGTTATCTAGAGTGAGGTACCATTATAGAACTGGAGAAATGACTTTGAAATCTCCGTGACCAACCTACGATGGGATTCTAACAAAGTAACTGGAAATGACAATAAATAAAAACTATGTTAAGGGAAAGAAGAGGACAAAGGAAGATGACAGAAGTCTTATCAGGATTTTAAACCTTAAAATAACACACCTATTATTACTACGAATAACAGAAAGTATCTTGGAGTTTGCATAAAGGAGAAAGTAATTAAGCTTCTCCTTGAGTTCAGAGACACAACTTGGCTTGGAGGATGGGAGAGGGGAACATGGACACCTGAACTACAGTATGAACTCTCCCCCCTCCTCGCCCTGCGTTAGTCTAGTTTGCCACTTACTGTAGATGGTGAAAGTATGAAGATGCTTACTCTTCCTCAAGAAAATAAAGTGTAGATTGTTATGAGTTGAAGTAAGCTGGGTCCAGAACTGGTACCTGCAGTGTCTGGCAATTTTCTTTTTTTTTTTTTAATTTATTTTTGGCTGTGTTGGGTCTTCGTTGCTGCACGCAGGCTTTCCCTAGTTGCGGTAAGCGGGGGCTACTCTTCGTTGTAGTGCGCGGGCTTCTCATTGCGGTGGCTCCTCTTGCTGCGGAGCATGGGCTCTAGGCACGTGGGCTTCAGTAGTTGTGGCTTCACGGGCTCTAGAGCGCAGGCTCAGTAGTTTTGGCGCACAGGCTTAGTTTCTCTGTGGCATGCGGGATCTTCCCGGACCAGGGCTTGAACCCCTGTCCCCTGCATTGGCAGGCAGATTCTCAACCACTGTGCCACCAGGGAAGTCCTAGCACTTTTCAGTTAGAGAAAAGATGGGGAATTTTTTCTTTCTTCTGTCTCACCTCCCTAATGACCTTGTTCTGGAATTTGCTTCAGCAGTTTCTCTCTCTCCCCGGGATCTCCCATAAGCTTACAAATATCCTCAATATCATCCACTTTCCTACTCCAGCTACTATTCTAGTTATTACTCCTTTTCTGCAGCACAAGTCTGAAGATGTATCAATACTTAAAATTACTTATTCCTCATTTTTCATTTTTCTCACCTAATCAGGCTTTTGAATTCACCACCACAACATTTATTGAAGCAGACAATGACCAAATACTACTGAAGTGAAAGGATGATTTTCATTGTACAGGTGACTCACCTCTAAATACCATACAACACAGTTTTTCACTCCCTCTTGAGACACTTCATCCTCTAGGCTTCTCAATTCCATAGATGGGCCTTGTTTTCTTCTTACCTCACCAGTTTATCAGTCTATCATTTTTCTAAATTTGATGCCCCTGGCTCTGTCCTTGCCTCCTGTTTTCTTATGTACGCTACAGCCTACTAAGTTTAAGTACCACGTATACCCTTTATTCTCTAACCTGCGCCTTGTGTATTTGACTGCCTTCTTGATATCTCTTTTTGGATTCCTGTTAGGCATCTGAAACCTAACAAGTCCAAAGAGATTCATTGTGTTCTTTCCTCTTACCCCCACTCCACCCCTGCCAAATCCACTTCCTTGAAAGCCCTCCCCAAGTACCATCATCCACACTGACTGCTCCGACCAAAAACTAAGAAGTCTTCATATCCCTCATTAATCCATCAGTAAGTCTCATTCACTCCAAAATATATCTCAAATTCAATCACCTTCGTCATCTCACTTTCTTTTTTTTTCTTTTAACACATTTATTTATTTATTTATTTATTTATTTTTGGCTGTGTTGGGTCTTTGTTGCTATGCGTGGGCTTTCTCTAGTTGAGGAGAGCGGGGGCTACTCTTCATTGTGGTGTGTGGGCTTCTCATTGCAGTAGCTTCTCTTGTTGCGGAGCACGGGCTCTAGGGTGGGCGGGCTTCAGTAGTTGTGGCACACAGGCTCAGTAGTTGTGGCTCGCAGGCTCTAGAGCGCAGGCTCAATAGTTGTGGCACACGGGCTTAGTTGCTCCACAGCATATGGGATCCTCCCGGACCAGGGCTCGAACCCGTGTCCCCTGCATTGGCAGGCAGATTCTTAACCACTGCGCCACCAGGGAAGTCCCCATCTCACGGTTTCTAGAGCAAGCCTCCCTCCCCTCTGTCACCTATGCTAATGTGACAGCCTCCTCATTTAGTCTCCCTGCCTCTACCACTGCTGGTCCAGCAATCAGTTCTATACATAGCAGGCAAAATGATCTTTTAAAAAAATCTAAAATCTAAAATCATTCCTTTGCTTAAAATACTTTAATAATTTTCCACTGCAGCTAAAGCAAAATGTAAGCTGTTTGCCCAGTGCCCTAAATGATCTGGCTCTGCCTATTTCTCTAAATTCCCCACTCCACTTGTGTGGTCTCAAAGCCCTTATACTCAAACCTTGTATTTGGTGTTCCTTCTTATTTTATGCAAAGTGGGAATACTGTTCCCCCATGTGGCTGATTCTTTCTCAACATTGAGACCTCAGCTCAAATTTCTGGACTTTCTATCTAACATGAGCAGCCTCTCCACTGCATCACCCTCCTATCATTTTCTTCACAGAACATGATTTTATCTTCTTCAATAACAGAAATTATTGGGACTTCCCTGGTGGCGTATTGGTTAAGAATCAGCCTGCCAGTGCAGGGGACACAGGTTCGAGCCCTGGTCCGGGAAGATCCCACATGCTGTGGAGTAACTAAGCCCATGTGCCACAACTACTGAGCCCGCCTGCCACAACTACTGAAGGCTGCATGCCTAGAGCCTGTGCTCCGCAACAAGAGAAGCCATTGCAATGAGAAGCATGTGCACCACAACGAAGAACAGACCCCGCTGGAAGCAACTAGAAAAAGCCTGCGTGCAGCAACGAAGACCCAATGCAGCCAAAAATAAATAAATAAATAAATTTATTAAAAAAACAAATTATCTTATTCATTTGTTGATGAATTTGTTGACTATTTTCTCACTACTAAAATGAAGTTTCTAGAGGGCCCAGACACTAGATCCTTACTATCTCCTCAGGGCCTAGAGTATTGTTGAATGGTGTTTGTTGGTTGACTGACTCAAGATATCTCTCTATCACATATTAAAACTGAACTTTCTACCAAAAACTTCAAAAGGTCATTTTTTGAGCAATAAGGCGTATCCTAGAAATTGTCCCAGTAGAATAATTTTGGGGGCGGTTGATCTATAGAAATCTGTCTTCTTTGCTACCTGTCTCCATCCATGCCTCCATGGTGCTCCCTTTGCCTTTATTTCTCCCTCTGTCTCTGTCTTGATCTTAATCTCTATCTTGGTATCTAAATTTCTTTGTCTAAACATTTGTCTCCTTTGTGGCCCTATCTCTAGCTTTCCCTCTTGTTTAAACACAAGCAAAGGGCTTCCTTTAAAAGGAACATAATAATGGCAAGTGACTGTATTTACTGAACATTAGAAACCATTATCATATTCAAACAGCTTGCTGTTTTGGCTACTGTCTTTGAAAGATGAGACATTTTAGCTATTATGGCACATATGACTCATTATGGCACAGCTCTTTACTGCAAAATTGGCTATCTGTGGATCAAATCATGTTTCCTAAAATATTCTCATACAGTATTTCTCGACAGAATAGGGCTAGTCCATTCAATAAATTAATGTAATGTTACAGAGAGTCTCAATTTAATTCTTTGGTGTCTGAAGTCGTATTCACTTTCAGAGTAACTCATGTTTTTAGGCAATATACTTTAAGTATATTTTTATTTGTTGAATTGCTACGATATGGCAGGCACTGTAATACATATTGGAAGTGTGATGGGAGTGAACAAAAGAGACATGTCATCTGTCTCTATGGAGCTCAGAGTCTTAAGGGGGAGGTGGATATTAATAAAATAATACATTAATAAAATAAAAAATAATAGGTAACAGTTATTGGGTGAATGTTTACTATGTGCCAGTCAGTGTTTTAAGTGTCTTACAACTATTAACTCATTTAATCCTTACAACAATTCTATGATGTAAGAACTACTAACATGCCCATTTTATAGAGGAAGAAACTAAGATCACATATCTGGTAAGAAACCAAGATGGAATTCAAAATCAGTCTCTAGAAGCCATACTTTTAATCACTACATTTTCCTGCCTGGAGAGACTTGTTGAAAAAAAAATGAAAGGCAAGAATCATTCCAAGTAAATTCATAATTATAATGATAAGTTCTATGAACCTAAAGTGAACAGTATAAAGAGAGTACAGTCCAGAGTGACCTAGTCTGGGGAATCAGGGAAGATTTTCTTAGGGAAGAGAGGGGGAGGATTTAATTAATTTATATTTCATTCCCTCCAGCCCTATTCTGCCCTACCTAATACTACAAGAACCTTCTTTTCAAAGGAATTGAGAAGCTCCTCACTGACAATTTGGTAGTTAATTCATTCTCTGACCTTTCCACTTCCTGCAATATAATCAATCTTCGCTGTTGCTTAACATAGTGCAAAGTCAGAACAAATGAATATAGGTCAGATACACGTAAAAACACCCTGGGTGGCAATGGGGGTCTGTCTCAGGATGAATGTGGCACCTTCAATAATAACCCTAACAAGTGAACAATATTAACTCCGATTCTTTTGTGACCCATTCTAGCCACTTGTAGATTAGCTATAATCTGGAGAGGAATTATTTAAGAGCATCATAATCAGATTATGCAATTAAGGTCCTGGAAGGACTGACACTACTGCATTTAATTTATGACACTGTAGTAAATCATTTCAGGGAAATGGCACCTCTCCTTTTAACACAGGTCATTAGGAAAACAGTCCTCACCGTCCATGTGACAGAACACTAGAATGTGCTGCCAGAGGAGGTCATCGTAGGTTCTTTTTAAGCAACAGCTCATTTAATTCCCACATAGGCCAGGATGCTTCAATTTGTTCCTTGGGTACAGATTTCATTCTTCACCCCAGCACTTATCTAAAAATGTAGAATGTTGCACACAAGGGAGACCAAGAGAAAGAATGAAGATGAATGTGTTGCCAAATGACAAAGTTTTATAGTCTCTCAAATCCAAGAGGATTGATCTCTTTATTTTTTTCACTTGCAGATGAAACTTACGGATTTCAGAAAAGAAGTCACAGACGTGTAATGAGGTGGTGAGACTAAATCAGCAAATGAGAAGCAGGAAACATCCCAACAGCAATTCAACAGCCGCTGAAATTTGCAAAATATGCCAGTATCTCCCAGGAGAGTGAACAATCATGATGTTGAAATGTCAACTGTGGAAATAGTATGTTAAAAATGCAGTGCAAAATTTCCCAGCAGTATATTTTGTCTTATAAGGTGTAGCCTTATGCACAATAGTCCATAAGTAGCCTCAGGGTTGTAGCTACATCAGCAGAAATCTCTTTACTTCTCTGTCCATGGTAATCACTAGTGAACGCAACTGGGGACACACTGGCTAGCTTAATTTATTACCACCAGTTAATTGTCTATGTCTAATAAGGTTAAACGATGAAATTCAAACCCAAATCCTATATCACCCATTTGACTGCTCTTCTTGAAGGCTAGTTTATTGTCTGATCCTGCATATCTTTGGCACCATCAAGAAAGGCCTCCCTTTTGGTTGCCCTGGTGATGCTTTCCTCATATGTCTTTTAAAATATCCCAGATGGGCAGCTCCTCAGAAATAAGAAATGGATATAGATGGGAGTCATATTACTTAAAAAGTAAACAAATTATTAATGTACTTATCTTTCTAGTTTAAGCAAACACTGCTTTTGTTTTGATTTAACTTTTTACAATTGCTCCCAGTACTAATAGAGACATTTCTAACACTATACAGTATGCCTACAGTTTTCAGGTAATATCAAGGCAATTGTTTTCATTCTTAACTGTGGCATCCTAAGAATTTGGGATTAGCAGGCAGTGAATTTTGACTCCCTTCTTGGAATGTTAGGGTAATGTTCTACTTTTTTTTATGCTTAATGTTTCTGCCAAAGAGGAGAGTGAAAAGGAGCACGAAGTCAGAAGTTACTCACTATGCTTTTGATAGTTCTTTGGCAAGGCTTTCCCTTTAATGTTAACCAATTAATTGCATCTCCCTGATCATTAGGTGAAGAAAAGATGGAGTCCCTCAATGAAAAAGACTGGGGTAGGGGGCGGTGCTCAGAGGTGCTGCATGTGTAATAGACAGGAAGAGAATGAGAACAATCCTACCGTTTGGAGGAAGAGCCTAAAATGAGTTTGCTGATGAGAGTAAAATATTTGTCATTCTAAAGGGTCCTGAGGCCATGTCAGTGATTGAGTGCTAATAGTAGTCGAAAGATCACTACGTGACTAATGCAATCCCATTTTAGGACTTGAATAGCTAATTGGATTTTATGATTTTCGGGGATTTAACATTATTATGGGCAATGGGTTGTCCAGTGGTGGGAAGACCAGCATCATATGCCTTTTAAATACCTCTTCAAACAAGATAATGTGGTTTTTGTTTTTTTTTTTTTATAGGTAGAGCCAATTAAAGCATATTTTGCTCCAGCGGCACTAGAGGACTACATGATAGTATTGCTAAGCCAAAGTGGGAGTAGAATGCTCTGTACGAAAGGGAGAGATGGGGTACTGTGGCTTAGCCCCCAGTGAGCTGAAGGTCGTAGATATTAATGTGGCCTGGGAATTATCTGTATGATACCTACCATGACAGGGTTCTATTTATATAATTATAATTAATAATGAATAAGTCATTTTGGTTTAGAGACCCAGAATTAAATTTATCATCTGTTCAAGGCATAAATCTTCGGAAAGAATGGGATAATGATTTGTCTTATGCATTTCTATGGCTAGCCTGACATTTTTATACCAGATGAGTGAGCATGTAGCTCCAAAGTTATAAGGTCTACACTAATGTCTCCCAGATGTTTATCAAAAGTCCTCAAAGTAACTATACAGACTCTCACATAAAATTTCGCAGTAAATTCCCCAATATATGCATATGTCTTAGGACGTATTTTATGAATCTCACATAATAGCAGAAAGCTCAGGATTAAATTTTTGACTGTTATAAATGTTTTCAAAAAGCTTTGAAAAGGATTCAAAATGATCATAACACACAGGCAATTTCAAAATTCTCCCATGACCCTTGGCAATGGACTTACTCTTTTAACGGCATGTTCATATTTTCCCAGCCATAACCTGTATCCTGATTCTTTAATTTTTTTTTCTCTTTTGAAATTGATTTTTCCTAGGAAGATGGGTTGCTTAACATTTCTAGAGGTTGGACATGAGTAAGGGAAGTTAATGGTAAGTATGTTAATATGTATTCAAGGTCAGATAGGTCTCAGAAAATTCAAATAATCTTTTCCAGAAAGAAACAAGAGCCATTATTTGTCCATCTCAGCAGCTTCCAATGATAATAAATAACATTTTAAGATGCCAAAGGGGTCATCTAAAGGCAGTTTTAAATAACATACCATTTATTGAAACAGAGTACAGCTACCTGCTTATAGAATCTTTGGTAGAATATCCCTGGTGTTTTGAGGCAGCAGAACCTGGTGATTAAAGTCTCAAGAGAGGAGCCAGGACCTTTGGATTCTGAAGTTGGTGCCAGAGCAGCTCATACACTCACTATCTAAGTTCTCAGAAGGAGAATCTCTGAATCTGTAGTGATTTAGAAAACAGAGGACTGAACTTAAGATCAGAAAAATTCATTTTAATACTTGCTTGGTAAATAGTACACCTGAAGCTCAGTTTCTTTAAAACTTCATTTGTAATTTGATGGATTAATATCTTCCTCCTAGAGTTGTAGGGTGTTGTGTGAGGTTATGTGAACTAAAATTATTTTGTAAATTGTAAAAGACTCATCAAATGAGAGTGATTGTTTTTATTATACAGATACAAAAAAAAAAAAAAAAGCTAAAGGGAATGAGACACTCTGTCATAACCTCACACTGTACTTATTCCTTCTTCAGTTATAAAAAAAAGTCTGTTGGAGAATGTAGGAATGGTGTTTTTATGCTATCAATATGATGGTGTAAAAGGCCTTTCAAAAAGTATTGTTTGGATATGCCAAACAAATTTATTATATATACAACCTGTCTCTTTTAGTTACAATTATTCTTCTAAATTCTTTTTCATGGAAATCTTTTGTTTTAGAGAACTCTTGAGTTTACCTCAGTAATTTGGAAGGCTAGAAGAAGGAACTAAAGTGCTGGCAGTAACAGTCCAGTCTTTAAAAACCGGAGAATTATTTTTTATTTATTTATTTATTAATTTATTATTATTATTATTTTTTGGCTGTGTTGGGTCTTCGTTTCTGTGTGAGGGCTTTCTCTAGTTGCGGCGAGTGGGGGCCACTCTTCATCGCGGTGCGCGGGCCTCTCACTGTTGCGGCCTCTCTTGTTGCGGAGCACAGGCTCCAGATGCGCAGGCTCAGCAGTTGTGGCTCACGGGCCTAGTTGCTCCGCGGCATGTGGGATCTTCCCAGACCAGGGCTCGAACCTGTGTCCCCTGCATTGGCAGGCAGATTCTCAACCACTGAGCCACCACGGAAGCCCGAGAATTATTTATAGGTAAATGATAATTGAGAGTCTGGGCAGATTAGGGGTGGGCGAGTGGAAACTAGGGAGCTAAGATTATTAAGGATCTAAGTCTCAATTATGAAAAAATCTCAAATGACAGATAATAGCGATTTTGTGTTGAATCAAATTCTCTATGTCAGAGAATTCTTATTATTTTTTTGAGCATCAAGCATAAATATAAATTAAGACAAAAGTTCATTTATTGTTGCATGGAGAATGCCCAAATATGTGCAAATGCTAGTAATCTTTTGCAGTTATCAATGGATATATTAAGTCTTGACAGATGACCAGTGTCTCAAGTCTATTCTCAACAGTAATAATTTATTAGCTAAAAAGAGAGCTCAACTAGTGTAGAGGTCTGTAGTAGGCTGATACTTTCCAATTTCTACCCTGGTCCATAGATCCATATTATAACTCAGAGATTTATATTTATGGCAAAATTGTATAGTCAGTTTAATCAAGTTGCTTTCTTAATGGAGAGGCTACTGAAGAGAGTCAACCTCTGGTGATGAGGTACCCGAGGGAGGAATTTTGCCAAACAATTACAGTGACATTATGTGGCATAAAGTCAACTGGCACCTAGGCATTGTCCCAGGCAATCTGAAAGACAAAGTAGATGGCCAAAGCAAATAATTCACATTAATGTATTTTTCTTTAAACTCTGTACTGTCTGATTCAACTATCATCTGTTTAGTTCAGATGAATTGGAAAATTGCCCAGTCTCCACAGCTCTCAGCACTCAGGTACACATGCCTAACATACTATGGTAAATGTTGTGAAATAATAATTTTATTGATAATAAAACAGTATCAAACCATGTTGAACAAGGAGACATTAATCACTCACAAATACATCTCAGAGTTAGAAGATGTCATAGTATCAATGGCATCCACTATAGGCCTAGTCAGAGCTGTGTGGAGGCTTTGGAGCTGCAAAGAATGAATATGATTCCTGACTGTGCCTCTTACTAGATGAGTGACCTTAAGCAAGTAAGGTCCTTAAGTGAGTGACCTTAAGTAAGTACTCCCTAATCTCTTTGCCAATAATGTAAGAAGAAAAATATTAGCTATGTGAGAAGATCTGGTGAGAATTAAATATGATAATGCATGATGCCTAGCACATAGTAATGGTGCATTGAATGCTACCAATCATTACTACTATTTCTTTGAAATCTGAGTGACACACTGTGTCTATTGTCTCTCAGCTCCAGACCCACCTTCCTCTTCTTTGCTTTGGGATGCTGGAGCTAGTGTACTACAAATCACATTTCTGTTTTGCCAGGGGATTCTGGTAGGCTCTGCCAATAGAGGCCACTAGAGGGAGACTGCAGGGCTGGAGAAGAGAAGGGACTTTCTTCTTGTGGGTTTTCTGCCTGCTCCAGTTTCCATTAAGCATTGCTTCTATTGAAGCAATGCTTCTTCATTCTTTCAACAGTTTCTTTCCAGGGCAGAAGCCAAATCCAGTGCAGCTTTTCCGGCACTTGCAGAACCACTTTATCCTGCACACTCAGAGATACCACCACCAACCAGCCAGTTAGAGCTCTGTATCTGAGCCCTGATGTGCCCTCCTTAGAGCTCAGAGGCACCATCACTAGTTGAGCAGCACCCCTTTTTCTCAGATGTCCAAGTTTTAGCTTCACAGGGCTCTTCCTCTAAGCTTTGAAGTATTAGTATTTCTAGCCTCTTCCTGTTGTTTCCTCAGCTGCAGGGATGGTAACCCCTTTCAGGATTTGCTATCTTCACACCACAGAGTTCTCTTATTATCCTTCCAGTTACCAGACTGACAACTTTGTACCTAGTTAATTATTTATTGTATTAAATTTCCTCTCTTCAAATAAGTGGTATGGTTTCTACTTCCTGAGTAGCGCTCACTGACACACTCAATATCTGACAGTTTATTTAATCATTTGGACAGCTTAGAAAGATCTCAGTTTTGAGAGGGGGCCCTTTTTAACTACACAGAACAACCTTCTGAATTTCACCAGCTTATCCAGTATCGACATGTTTCAAATAAGGTTACTGCTCCAAAGTCACATAACTAGGTGGAAGTTATGAGGTAGACAAGGCAGCCAGTAGGAAATGGCATGAAGGCATGGATAGAAATGAAATGATTGATTGCTTGTTCAAAGCAAAACTACAGTGATGAATCACCATTCTAGAACTTATCCATAAAATTCCAGTAAAATTCAGGAACTGGTCTAATGCAACATTCCTCAACTTCCTATTAAAATATCAAATACGACATAAAAATATGAAAGCTCACAACTCTAAAAGCTTCTGTTAACAATCAACTTATTGCTAGAATGGAAAGATGTTGCACAAACTGCAAGCTAGTGGAACCAGAAGAAAAAAATATGAAATTGATATTGTATCTGAAAATAATAGCTAATATTTCTTGAATACTTAATATATACCAGGCATTTCTTAATACTTTTTTATAAGTTATTTCATTTAATCTTCCTTAAAACTCAATAAGATAGATCCTACTATCTCTATCTTATAAATGAGGAAATTAAGGCATAGAGAGGTTAAGTGATTTACCTGGTTACCTTTAGCTAGTCAGTGGCAGGGATGGGATTAAAACTCAGGTACTCTGGGTCCCCTGGTTTTGTTTTGTTTTTTAATTCAAACAGAAAGTCACAAAAATTATAATCATCCTCATCAGTCCCCTGGTTTTTGACTCCTATAATGATTATCACCTCTTTCCTTCTATCACTTAGCTCAATTAGAAGGGTCACCAAGGCCCCTCCATTGCATGAGTTCTGCTTTTTGAGGTAGTCAGAATGACATTCAATTACTTTCCTTCTCTGATTAGTGTTTTTATTCCTGAATCTAGATAAAAGAGAAATTGCATATCCAAGAGGAGTGTGTATGGGAGAGGTTTAATGCCCACAAGCAAAGCACCATAGAAGGTAGCAGGATCAGAAATTACTCTAGAAACATGCAAAACCAACTGCTATGGTGGTTTTTTGTTTTCGTTTTTTTCATGTAATTCATTGGTTCAGATCAATGATTCTCAACAAAGAGGGCACATTGGAAACACCTGGGAAATTTTTTACATACACAACCCTACCTATGTCTCTCAAGATTCTGAGCCAAGAGGTCTAGAATGGAGCCTAGGTGTGTATTTTGAAAAGGTTGCCTAGGTTGAGGAACTAATTAAGAGTCACTGGTTCATATTATCTGAAAGTGACTCAGCAAATTCGCTGATTCAGAGAAGCAGATTCCAGCTTGGTTCAGCAGAGTCACACCACATGCTTGATGACTGCTAAAGACTGAGGTTTGGTTTAGGCAATAGGCACAGTAACGTCCTGTCTAGCTTTATTTATTAGAAGGGGATTTAGTCAGAACAAAAGTGAATTCAATGTAAGGCAGTTAGCAATCTAAGCCGTCTGTTTGATGGCAGACAGAGGGTATAGATAGATTTCTTATTGTTCTAGGATAAGAACGCCTTCCACCCAATTTAAAAACAAACAAACAAACAAACAAAACAAACCATGGGCCCTATAAATATGCTGTAGAACAGACAAAGGAAAGGAAAGACATAATTTGAAATTACTTTATTTTAGAAACTAAAGGAAAATTAGAGAAAAGAAAAAACCCACCAAAACTCCTGATTTTTAAACATTAAGATGGATAACATGACTCTATGAAACATGAGTAATTCACAAGAGGAGAAATGCTGAGATGAACAATAATAGAATGGAATGAAAAAGAATAAATGTTAAATGGAAAGAAACGGAAATTAAGAATCCAATAACAGATTTCAAATATGCTTTGGAAGCATAAAAGGCATGATAGCTCTTGCAAAGCACTGAATTACTGACATGGAAGACGAAATTTAGAAAACCTTTCAGGATACGGAACAAAAGGATCAAGAACTGTAAATAATGGAAAAGGATGGGGAAGGTGACTGTGCGTCTAAGTTTGTACTCAGTTCCAGTTTTATGCCCACTGTCCTATGTAATTATTAACCACTCCCTCCTTTTTCACTTTCAAAATTGTCCTGGTTTGAATATAAATTATTTGATCACCTAACTGTGGGGGACAAACCTCAGAATTATGGTGTACCTAAGAAAGAAGCCATATACACAGGAACAGAAGGACTATTCAAAGACATATCTGCAGAAAAATTTTCTGTTTTTTTTTTTTTTAAACCTTAATTCGATGGACCAACCTTATTCTTCACAAAATCAATAAAAACAAACTGTGCTTAGACACATATCTGGTAAAAATGTTTTAATAAAACTGTCAAGCATTTAGGAAGAAAGAAAAGAAAAAAAGAGAAAGAAAAAATGGGTTTCTCATTACTGCTACGTTAGATGCTCAAAGACAATAAAATGATACTTAACTGAATTTGTTTGGGAAAGAATTTTATGCTGTGTCAGTTGTCTTTTATCTGTAAGAAAAATAACAAAGCCATGCTGGGATATATAAAGGTGTAGAAAATAAAAATATGCCATTCATATATCCCATGTGAAAAAGATCCCTGGAAATACTCCAATTAACTAGCACTTATTTTCCCTTTCCAGGAATCTATGCTAAGGTAATAATCTACAAGTGGACAAAGAGTCTATGAACAAAGATCTCTATTGTGGAACACTTTATTCCACAATAATTGTCAATTTTTGACAAAAATTGTAAAAAACTTAAATGTCAACATTCTAGGCATATTCAAAAGCTTGGGATAATACGTAGTTAATAAAATAATGGTGACAGTGGGTCTCCCATGACTTGGAAAACACTGGCAACATCACATCAAATAACAGAATCTGAATAGAAATTCTCCACGTTATAACAAATACTAGGAGAAATATTTCAGCAAGTTAAGAGTGATTGTTTCTGGATAGTGAAATTAAGAACTTTTTTCTAAGCTTTCATATTTTTCTTATTTTTAATTAGAAAAAGGTAAACAAAACAGAGAAATATGATTTATTTGAAGTCTGTGGTGACTTATAAAAGATTCATGACATGATGGAAGTGAGCAAGGCAGAATACAAAATTGACTGTACATTTATAATTTCAGAAGTTCATTCATTCACCCCTTAAACAAATATTTGAGTACTACTATGTGCAAAGCACTATAATAGGCCCTTGGATTATAATGGCAAGTAAAACAGAAAACACTAACCTCAGAGAGATAAAAACATGTATACATTGCAGATGACATGGTACTATACATAGAGAATCCTAAAAATGCCACCAGAAAACTACTAGAGCTAATCAATGAATTTGGTAAAGTTGCAGGATACAAAATTAATGCACAGAAATCTCTTGCATTCCTATACAATAATGATGAAAAATCTGAAAGAGAAATTATGGAAACACTCCCATTTACTACTGCAACAAAAAGAATAAAATACCTAGGAATAAACCTACCTAGGGAGACAAAAGACCTGTATGCAGAAAACTATAAGACACTGATGAAAGAAATTAAAGATGATACCAACAGATCGAGAGATATACCGTGTTCTTGGATTGGAAGAATCAATATTGTGAAAATGACTGTACTACCCAAAGCAATCTACAGATTCAATGCAATCCCTATCAAATTACCAATGGCATTTTTTACGGAACTAGAACAAATTATCTTAAAATTTGTATGGAGACACAAAAGACCCCTAATAGCCAAAGCAGTCTTGAGGGAAAAAAACGGAGCTAGAGGAATCAGACTCCCTGACTTCAGACTATACTACAAAGCTACAGTAATCAAGACAATATGGTACTGGCACAAAAACAGAAACATAGATCAATGGAACAAGAGAGAAAGCCCAGAGATAAACCCACGCACCTATGGTCAACTAATCTATGACAAAGGAGGCAAAGATATACAATGGAGAAAAGACAGTCTCTTCAATAAGTGGTGCTGGGAAAACTGGACAGCTACATGTAAAAGAATGAAATTAGAATACTCCCTAACACCATACACAAAAATAAACTCAAAATGGATTCGAGACCTAAATGTAAGACCGGACACTATAAAACTCTTAGAGGAAAACATAGGAAGAACACTCTTTGACATAAATCACAGCAAGATCTTTTTTGATCCACCTCCTAGAGTAATGGAAATAAAAACAAAAATAAACAAATGGGACCTAGTGAAACTTCAAAGCTTTTGCACAGCAAAGGAAACCATAAACAAGACGAAAAGACAGCCCTCAGAATGGGAGAAAATATTTGCAAATGAATCAACAGAGAAAGGATTAATCTCCAAAATATATAAACAGCTCATTCAGCTCAATATTAAAGAAACAAACAACCCAATCCAAAAATGGGCAGAAGGCCTAAATAGACATTTCTCCAAAGAAGACATACAGATGGCCAAGAAGCACATGAAAAGATGTTCAACATCACTAATTATTAGAGAAATGCAAATCAAAACTACAATGAGGTATCACCTCACACCAGTTAGAATGGGCATCATCAGAAAATCTACAAACAACAAACGCTGGAGAGGGTGTGGAGAAAAGGGAACCCTCTTGCACTGTTGGTGGGAATGTAAATTGATACAGCCACTATGGAGAACAATATGGAGGTTCCTTAAAAAACTAAAAATAGAATTACCATATGATCCAGCAATCCCACTACTGGGCATATACCCAGAGAAAACCATAATTCAAAAAGACACATGCACCCCAATGTTCATTGCAGCACTATTTACAACAGCCAGGTCATGGAAGCAACCTAAATGCCCATTGACAGACGAATGGATAAAGAAGTTGTGGTACATATATACAATGGAATATTACTTAGCCATAAAAAGAAACGAAATTAAGTCATTTGTTGAGACGTGGATGGATCTAGAGACTGTCATACAGAGTGAAGTAAGTCAGAAAGAGAAAAACAAATATCATATATTAACGCATGTATGTGGAACCTGGAAAAATGGTACAGATGAACTGGTTTGCAGGGCAGAAGTTGAGACACAGATGTAGAGAAAAACGTATGGACACCAAGGGGGGAAAACTGCAGTGGGGTGGGGATGGTGGTGTGCTGAATTGGGCGATTGGGATTGACATGTATACACTGATGTGTATAAAATTGATGACTGATTAAAAAAGAATAATAATAAAATAGAACAAGAAAAAAACCAAACAGACATGTATACAAGAGGACAAACATTGAGAGGAAATGTATGTTATGATGGTGAAATTATTAGTTTCTTAAATTGTAAAGACAGTTTTCAACATCATCATTGCATTGTTTTTTGTATAAAAATGATTATTTTTAAAAGTCAATGAATAAGAGTATAATTAAAGTAAATAAATATGTATACATAAATAAGTAAATGTATATATATGAATATATAAATGCTTATGTGATATACATAAGTAATATGTACATATTAAATACATATATGTATGTATGTAAATATATGTGTATTTATATAAATACTTACATAAATATAAGTAAATATGTATACATAATAAAATAAAGTAAAAGCAACCTTCCTAGACCACTCTGGCCCAGAGTTCTATCAGCTTTTTCAGAATTATCCACAAGAATTCTGCAGACCATTTGCTTAGCAACTTCCTTTGCACAGGATTTAGAATCACTGAACCCACAATAGAGGAAAGAATGCCAGTGATGAGATGCAAGGACATTTTTGTATTTTGAAATGACATTTCTTATGAGTCCCTCTTATGAGGGACTTGAATCACTTTGTCATCACTATCTCATTAACTGTCTCATCATAGAAAAGTTATCAGTTTTCTTTAAGAAAACCCCACAAAATCAAGGGAGTTTGTCAGATTTTTGCCATAAGCTTGCTTTTCTTTAGTGCCTGTTGAATTTTAGTGTATGGGAACAGAGGTTTAGGGAAAGGGAAAAAAAAGGAACTAGCATATTTTGAAAAAAGTTGAGTGCCTACTATGTATCATATGGTGTTGCTAATCCATTTGAGATAAATTATTCTACTCAATCAGTACCTCCAACACTATGAGTAGTTATCATCATCTTATTATCTCTATTTTATGAGTAAGGTTTCTAAGATTCATTTATGGGTACACCTGGAATGGATTACATTCATTATCTTTTATTTATTTATTTATTTTTTATGGCTGTGTTGGGTCTTTGTTTCTGTGCGAGGGCTTTCTCTAGTTGCAGCAAGCGGGGGCCACTCTTCATCGCGGTGCACGGACCTCTCACTATCGTGGCCTCTCTTGTTGCGGAGCACAGGCTCCAGACGCGCAGGCTCAGTAGTTGTGGCTCACGGGCCTAGTCGCTCTGCGGCATGTGGGATCTTCCCAGACCAGGGCTCGAACCCGTGCCCCCTGCATTGGCAGGCAGATTCTCAACCACTGCGCCACCAGGGAAGCCCTCATTATCTTTTAGTACCTTTTTTCCCCTCTTGTTCTCTTGCTTCACATGAGGGTGGCCACCCCTCCTTTACAACAGGTACGTATTCTAGTTTTTCCTAACTGCACCTTAAAGCTGCTGTACTTATGGTTACAGGCTATGTCACCTCCTGTTGCTTAGCCAGTCACTGAGGCATTTCTGGTTAATACTTGCCTACTCAAATGCATTAACATTTCTAATCCAGAAGCCTGATCCTCAAGCTCTAGCAGGCCTGCAGGTTATTTTTTAAAACATCAGTTACTTAATTCACTCGATGTATATGTATATCAAATCATCACATTCTGTGCTTTAAACATCTTACAATTTTATTTGTCAAATATATCTCAGCAAAGCTAAAAAAAGGGGGTTAGTTGTCAACATTTAAGGACAATTTTACATGAAAAAAAATCCACACTCTGGCTTCCTTTGAACATTCAGAATATTTGGCAACATCCCATGAGTAACAGCTGGTTGGAGGTGAGTGGTGGCCAGCTGTCTCCTTCAGAAAGGCTAGGCACCCTTCAGTTACCTAAAATTTTTACTACTCCCTACTGAATTATTTGGGACTGTTTTTCACATTTCCATTACCATCCTGGCTCCTATATGGCATCTTAGTTTGAGACCTCTGCCCCAGGTCATAGATTCTCAAACTGTACTATGCATATATAGAAATCACCTGGGGGAGTTTCTTTAAAAAAAAAAAAAAAAGCAGTTATCAGGCCACGGCATATAATTTAGTGGAATTCAGTGAGTCTAGAATCTAGACTTTAAAGAAATTACCTACTTGTGATTTTGTTTCAGGTGGTACCCAGTCACAGTCTGAACATTAGGGGAGACTCTTAGGATAATGTGGTTCCCAAAATATACTCAGAATCACCTGTGGACACAATCATCAGCGAAGTTGTTTGGTTTTTGCATAGATTTCTACAGTCCAACCCCAGGGATTCTGATTTGATAAGTCTGAGAATACATATTTTGAAAAGTTATCTGGGTGCTGCTGACACACAGATGGCCACCACTCCAGGGGCTGAAAGCCTAAGGAATTACACTTATTGACAGAAAAACAGTGAGTACAATGGGAAGCTAGGAATAGAACTGGCTAACCTTAGCCAGATCTGAATTCTTGTCTGATTCCCTGATATTTTGTTTGGTAAGAGATGACAGGATAAAATACAATTCCAGGCTTTTTCTCTTTTTCACTAATGATTATTTCCAGTAACTTTACTTTTCATCAACTCTGACTTTCTCTGATTTTACATGTCAAGAATTTTTGGCCACGCAATATAGTGACATTGGATGGGGTATGGGGGCGAGAATTTGGGAAAGCAGTGACTCAAAGCCAGGAGAACGACATCACTTTTATCTGGGGACAATGAAAAATTTAATAGGGTAGTAGAAACACTTTTTCTACTTCTTACAAAATCAGTTTCCTCAAGGCCTTACTCTTCCAGCTTTGTTCTACATAACACAGTAAATTCTGGGTGGTCGTGAACTCTATCCCCCCAGTGAATGAGAATTCTTTTTCATAAAGTGGGACATTTCTTAGGTTCACATCACCCCCACCTTGACAGATGAGGACTTTTCCACAGGTGTTACTTAGTTCTGTTACACTGGAAAGGATGGAAACGGACCATTGATTCAGTTTGATCAATAGTCACTGAGCATCTCTTATGAGCCACCCACTGTGCTAGAAGCTTAGGGTTCAATTTAGTGGAGGAGAGAGACACATATGTCAACAAATAATTACACGGCTGTGCAACAGATCTAGAGAAGAAGAATGCTCATGGTAGAAATGACACAGAAGTTAAAGTGATAAACTGGGGTAGGGATAGGGTGGGCAGCGGACTGCACAGGTGATATGTAAGCAAAGTTTTGAATATTGAATAGGCGTTTCAGGCAGACACCGGGGAAAGGGCATTCCAGGCAGTGAGAGCAGCATGTGAACATGGGCATTGCTGAGCGGAATGCACGGGGTGAGGGTTAGTATCTAGAAGATACGAGAAGAATTAAGCCAGGCTCAGGTGATGAAAGGTCTTGAATACCACACAAAAGCTGCTTAGAATTCATCCTATAGGTTAGAGCTTTGAAGAGTCGGGGGTTCCTGAGATGATTTTAGGTTCCTCGGGGGGCTTGACGTTAAAAAACTCTGAATTGCATAGTGAGAAAGTTAATCCCTTTTCAATTAAATGTTTAATCCTTCTGCTAAATCAAGGAGAAAGCCTCAGTTTGGTGTCAGTATATCTTTAACACTTCTCTAACACCTGGAAAATTCCCTTTTAAAAAAAAAGCTCAGGCAATTCTACCTAGCCAGAATTATTCTGTTTTCATTGTGTACTTATTTTCACAGTTAACTTCTATTTATGGCAAGGGGTACTGGTTTTTCATTAGTGTCATGATGAAAAGATCTTTAAAAATAAATTTAAATGAAACAGTTAATTTTAAAAATAGCAACAGGTGATCAGAGATACAGCAGAAATTATGAGGGCAGTACATGAATGCCTAAAGTTTGGGAAACAATGCTGTTGTTTTTAGGAAGTAGGGAGAGGGTTCAAGCAGCTAGCGAACTACTCTTCTGACAGCAGCTTGGAGAATATAATGGAGGATCCAAGAATGGAGGCAGAGAAGTCAAGAATGGAGGTGACTGAACTACTGGCAGACGTGGTGTGGCCAAGGTTAGCCTGTTGGTTTATTCCTGATCTTTCCTCGGGTTACATCATCACATGAGGGGGATCCTAAGCATTCTCCTGGCCTGAGCTGCGGCTATTTCTTGATGAAGATGCAAAGATCTTTAAGTGGCTGCTGCCCAGCAAGTGTTAAAGGCAGACTTGAAATAAAGGTCAGAATGAGATTTAATGGACTCTTATTTAGAAACTGATGCAATCTCCAAACTCTTAACTAATGGATTTTTATGAATATAAGCAGGCAATCTTAGCTTTAGTATTTGGTTTCCAAAGTGTCTCATTCTAATCTGTGTCCTGGCTGTGGGTCTCCTATCCTGTTAGCTCCTTAAACTCCCTCAGTCCCCCTCAGGTCTAAGATAGGTGGCAGACTATGCAGGCAGTTAGGGTGAGCACTTTTTTAGTCCGTTTGGGAAGTGGGAAACCCTGCTCCTCTTTCCTCCCTCTCCAGCTGCTGCTGACCATTTAGGAGTTACAGTACGACCACTCCAGTTCAATGCAGGGCGATAGAACATGGGTGGGCTGTTCCTACTGCCAAATGAGTACCCAGGAAGATGTGCCCTGGCCTTCTTAAACTGGAATTAGAATCATTTTCCCAGAGAAAAAGATGTTTCAATAAAAATGCTTCTCATCTGTTTTTAAGATTTGAATGTACAAAGTGTTTTTATGTATATTAACTCACTGAAACCCTTATCAATTCTTTAAAATAGCATGGTAGGTGCTCAATAAATACCTGTTTAATGAGTACTATTTATAATTTATAATGGAAAAAATTGAGGCTCAGAGAGGTTTCCAAAGCCATTCAGATGGTTCTGGAGCTATAACTTGAAGACAGGTCTTCTGGTTCTCCTCCTCACTCCACATCCCCTTGATCTCAAACAAGAAGAGCCTTGTTACAGATAGTGTTTGGTGTCTATAGAACTATAAAAATCAGAGTTCTGCTATGTTATGATCAAACAGGCTCTTGTGCCTTGGCCTGAGGTCTTAACAGCCACAGATAACGTTGTTTCAATGGAAAAATCAATTCTGTATTGGAGATTAATTCATCTGCAAATCACGACAACTTGGTGCATATCTTTCTATATAGATATATAACACAGAAATGCTTTTTAATATAATGATTTACATTTATTGATTTTTTAAAAAGAAATCACACCACATTTTAATTCCTAGAGATCTTATGCTTTCTGGGCACCTGTATCTCAACAGAATGTCACGAATTGGAAAGAATTATCTGCACATGTTTGTGGAAGGCCTTGAGGACCAGGTTCTGTAAGATTGCTGATAGTTATTGACCTGTGTTTCTCTGGCTTTAGGGGAGGCATGTCAGAATCTTGGGATTTGGGGATGGAATGCTTTTTTGAACTATATTCAAAAAAGCTAGAGAATCTGATATATTCCTTTAAGGCTGGTGGATCCTGCTCCAATTTTGTGAATTACTCTTGTAGTGATTGTTATTAAGGTATGGGTTTCATCCATCAGGAGTGTTGATGAGTGGAAAAAGAATGATAATATTGCCATAGTAAAGTATGTTTTGAGCAATGGGGAGGCATTAGACTCAGTACAGTATACTTTATGTTTGCTGAATGAAAGAAAGAATGAATAAATGAATGAAAGTTGCTTTGCTTTAAGAAGATTTATCTAGCAGTGGTGTGCAGAATGGTTTGGAGGAAAGGAACTGGAGATATTAGGGGCTATTCAAGAGTATTGGTGGGAGGAGCTAATGTCCTGTGAAAATAAGAAGGAAGAATAAGGACATGCAAAACATACTGAGGAAGACAACAGAACCAGATGCCAAGAAAAGGGAGAAGTCAAAGATGCTATGAGAAATCTCGTTATAGGTGGGAGGGGACACCATCTCAGGATGTCTTTAAATATTTTGAGTTTAAGGTGAGAATGAGAGATATAACTGGAGATTCCAGTTAGAAATTCCTGGTGTTGCCATATGCAAAGAGACAAAATCAAGAGTCTAAACCTTGGGAAATGCCCATATGTAGGAGTGTACTAAAGCTGGTTATTGCCTTACTATTTATACCTCCTTTGAAATTGTTTGAACTTGTTAGCAAATAGTATTATGGATTCAACAAATATTTATTGCTATGCTCATTCCTACCTCAGGGTCTTTGCACCTTTGTTCTCTTTGCTTGTAATGCTTTTCCCTCAGAAATTTGCATGGCTCACTCCTTACTTCAATCTCTGGTCAAATGTCACCTCTTCAGACAGGACTTTGTGACTAACCATCATCATTCTTTAATCCTTTACCCTGATTTATTTTCTCCATTGTACTTGCCTTTACTTAATAATACCATATTATATATTTATTTGTTTGTATGTCTTATTGTCTGCCTCCCTGACTAGAATATAAGTTCTTTAAGAGCAAGGGCTTTGCTGTTTTATTTCTTGCTGTATTCTAAGCTTTATATTGAGCACTTAACTTGGGAGGCTGGTCACTGCTGTTTGGTGGAAGGGAGGACATATAACTTGGCATGGAGGGGAAACCATTCTATGTGGGTTGAGCCAATCAGGTGTCTGGAGAATGTGGGCTATGAGATTTAAGGAACACAGTCAGATGATTTGATTAGAGTTATAAAGTCATACAGAGTTCAGGCTAAGTCCTGTCATGGTAAATTAGAACCACGTCCATGCAGAAGTTATAGCAGGGTAGAGGAAGAAGCTGCTGTCCAGACAGGAGGATGGAGCAGATAAGAAGTGAGAGCCAAGAGAAGAGCTTTTGGGCCCCGGAGGAAGGGAAGAAGAGAGTAGCTGCCCAACACTCCCCAGTGGTGCAGTCCAGCTTCTCCTCAAGCAGTTCCATTCCTCGTCATTTTACTGTAGTTTTTCAGAACAAACCCCTTGTTTTTGAGCTCCATGGAGTGAGTTTTCTGTTCCTTCAAACTCCAAACCCCAGACAGCAGTAAAACTGTCCAACAGAATTTGTGTGAAGAGGGAAAATGTATATCTGTGCTGTCAAATATAGGAACCACTACCCGCATGTAGCCACTGAGCACTTGAAATGGGTTTAGAGTGCCTAAGAAACTGACTTTTAAATTTTATATCATTTTCATTAACTTAAAGTTAAGTATTCATATAGGGCTAGTAGCTATCAATATTGGACAGCCCAGCACTATGGTTATTACTACAAGAGATCAAATACAAGAAGCGCAATTAGTAAAAGACAATGAAAGGGCCAAAAAAAAAAAAAAAAGAAAAGAAAAAAGGAAACCATAATGGTGTCACAGAACTCAAGTAGAGGGTGTTCCACAGCACCAAAAACTAAGGAGGATGAGTCTGGTAAAGTCCCATTAATAGCAGTGTTATTTATCCTTTCACAGTAAATACCTGGTCCAAACAACAGGGGTTGGTTCAACAAATCATGAAACAACTCATTCAAACTAGCCATTAAAAAAAATAGAAAAATCATTAATGATATGGGAAGATGTTTATCATACATAAGTTAAACAATTTCATAAAATATCATGATCCCAATTTTATAACACATACATATGTCTAGATCTCTGGGCTGTGGGTTTATGGGTGATTTTAATTTTATTCTTTGGCATTTTATTAACTTGAATTATCTACAAAGAACATAATTTTTAATAATCAGAAATAAAGGAAAAAATGATATGCTTAACACAATAAAATGGCTACATCTTTTCAAGCTGCATCATAAACCAAAGTGATAGTAAATACAGCTGCTAAAAATAATTATCTATCTTACATTTCTAAAGTTAGTCATTCACATTTTCCTCCCAACCTCTCTAGACACACACTCTGAGATATCTTACTTTAAGGTTTATAACTGCAATTATGGTGACAGAACAGCAGAGATTGTTGGATCTTCTTAGAAGGCAGAAGAAGATCTTTTCTTAGATGGACTAACCTAGATTTCCCATAGTCAAAAGACCAAGAAAAGGACTAAACGCTGCTTGGAGTCCTTTCCTGCCTTGAGAGGTTGGATTCTTCGGATGCTCTAACTTAAAGCTATATTTTAGAGACCACTAGATGGCGCCCTGTGCCTGCAACCAGGTGAAGGCACATTGGATTAATTCAGGCTTGCATTTATCATTCATTTTCAGGTATACACCGAAGCATTTCCTTATGTGTATAACACACTGTGTGTCATGACTCAAATTAGCTCCTTGTATAGCATTAAAACAATAACAGCGCTCTATATGAACCTATTAAATTCACAATACATAGAAGCAAATTCTTTGTTTAATGGAATCCCTGTTTAAGTACATCTGGTTGGGACTGAACAAATAGAATTCCACAACTGAGCCAGATTGTAATTCTATTAGATAAAGACATGCTGAGCATCTAACTTCTTTTATGGAAATAAAATTTTTTAATTTTAAACTGGAGAGTATTCACCCAACTTCTGTTTGGCTTTGAGTTGAGGCTTTC
This sequence comes from Balaenoptera borealis, assembly GCF_965194805.1. Classification (NCBI taxonomy): domain Eukaryota; kingdom Metazoa; phylum Chordata; class Mammalia; order Artiodactyla; family Balaenopteridae; genus Balaenoptera; species Balaenoptera borealis. The sequence goes on from NC_138865.1 coordinate 92,340,064, forward strand.
AATAGAAAAATACACCAATTGATTGTATGCAGGTTGTGCAGCCATCAAAGTGCTTGATACTGAAAGTTCAGTTAATGACCACCCCTAACTGAGAAGAAAGTAGTGACAACCCATGTCTAAGTCATTCCTAAGAATGCTACTGAAAGATCCAGACAGAGCCATTGTCTGGAACTGTACAGGCTTAGCACTTTCAGAGCAATGAAAATATAAAGCTAGGCTCAAATACAAAGGAAAATACCACCTTTTAATACAGAAATACCATCAACTCAGAATGTCCATGCTTCAAAAGCCATGTCAACTCTGACTTTTCAGAAAAAAAAAAAAAAAGATGAATTCCTTTCTTCTGTTCTTTGATGCCATCTTCCAATTGGAGTGACAATAAGGCTTTTTTTACTTGGACCCAAGTGTTTCTAAAAATTTTAAACCATTATCCTTGAGAGAATAAAATATATAGAAATGTTACTCAAGGTTATATGAGGACACCCATGGGGTAGTAGCGCATATGCATTACTTTTATAATCAGAAAAGCGATACACATTTTAAAAGTCCCTGAAAATTGTATGCATCAAACAATTTTGTTATAGTCAGGATTCAACCAAATACAGTCTGCCTTATGGATATCCTTTTTTATAATCCTTAGTATATAACAGTGCTACTGTCTAAACTTTGATCTAATAAATGCCATAAGTCAGTTCCATTAGTATGGATAAAGCCTGCATGAAAAAAGGGAAACTTCTGAACATTCAATCCATGTCAGGTGAGACTCTCCCCTTTCTAACAACCCCTTTCTCCCCTTCTCCGCCTTCTAACAACCCCTTTCTCCCCTTCTCCCCCAAGAAGTCTAGACTGTCAACTGAGTCACGTTTCTACTGTTCCTTAAGTTTAGTTCCTAGAAGCCTCCTATGAGAAATCAGGGTAGTAGATAAGACAAGACTTGTGAATTCCTCACTAATACCGACAGATAGAAATAGAACACTGCTTTTTACCTCTGACATAACTGGTCCAAAGATCCAATCATTTAGAATCCATACAAAAAAAGCAACTAGTTGAAACTGGACCTCAAAATTCACTTCATTGCTGACCAAATTTACACATACCTAACCTGAGGTGCACCTCAGTGAGTTGGAATTCTACGTGGGGTTTCAAAACAGCAGAATCTTTTTTTTTTTCTTAGGCTTGGTCCACTGGAACCAGATCTCTTAAGCCTAAATATCATATACATACTGAAAATGCATGTAGAAGTACTCTGGAGAGAGCAAGCTAGAATATTTGAGTTCTCATTCTGATTATTTTGTTTTTTTAGTAAGCTACGTCAATACTACGTGCTAAAAGAATGATCATTAGAATAAGAATACACAGTGCTCTAGGTACTGTGCTTAGAATTTTGCATACATGATATCATCCTCACCGTAACTTTATGAGACAGTCATATTTTGTGGATCAAAAATTGAGGCACAGGGCTTCCCTGGTGGCGCAGTGGTTGAGAATCTGCCTGCCAATGCAGGGGATACGGGTTCGAGCCCTGGTCTGGGAAGATCCCACATGCCGCAGAGCAGCTAGGCCCATGAGCCACAATTACTGAGCCTGCGCGTCTGGAGCCTGTGCTCCGCAACAAGAGAAGCCGTGATAGTGAGAGGCCCGCGCATCGCGATGAAGAGTGGCCCCCACTTGCCGCAACTGGAGAAAGCCCCTGCACAAGAAACGAAGACCCAGCACAGCCATAAATAAATACATAAAAAAAAAAAAAAAAAAAAAAATTAAAAAAAAAAAAAAATTGAGGCACAGAGACATCAGGCATGTTTTCTCAAGGAAAGATGTCTAGAAAGTTGTAGAGCTAAGATTCAAACATAGGTCTGTGCTTCTCAAAAACCTATTCTCTTCACCCCTACTTTGTATTTCTTCCATCTATATGTTATTATTGTCTGATTTGTAAAATAAATACTAACTGTCTTGCTCACTTCACAAAATAATTATGAGGATAAAATTGAAATATAGATGTGAAAGGATAAATTTAAACATATACTACAATTAATTTGTTCCTGAAGTCTATACTTTCATATGAAGTATTAAAAGCACTGGTGAGGAAATGTGAAGGTAACTTGTCTTTTTTTTTCCTCTTATTATTTTTAATTGTGTAGGTAATACATACTTATTTTTAGAAAAATATCAATAGAAGCATGCACAGGGGAAAATGTGGACTTCTACCATTCAGTTACAATCACATTTAACATTTTATAAATAAAATTTTAGATTTTATATTTTACAGAAGGTTACATTTACGTACAATGTATACTTTTTTATCTCTCTGTGTCAACAAATATTTTCATTTTGAATGGGTATGCAGT
>NC_138865.1:92942608-93203794 GCF_965194805.1 Balaenoptera borealis
TTTTTTCTCCTTGTCAACTACTTATCCCATCTCAGAAACAGATGAGATACATATCTGTGAGGAAAGGTAGGGAAAAGGGTTTGATCCTAACACAGAAAAGGCATGCTTCTGAAGTCCGAATAAATGTCTTTGTTTCTAATTTCCCATCTAACTCAAATATATTTAGTCTAAGTTTATACAACAACTCCTTAGGATCTGTTAAATAGTATATACTATTTCTTCTGTGAGTAGGAGGAATAATACAGTTAAAACAAAGCTCTAATTTAAGAGAAAAAGAAAGCTCATTTAATACTAAGTAATTTGGAATATATTTCTGAATGATCGGGAAGCATTACTTTATAAACAAAAGTCTTCCTATCAAGAGAATAATTTCTTGGGCTGGGTTATTTAGAGGGTCAAGATATGGATGAATTGTAAATGAAGCAGGATCTAAATGAAACTAAATTTAGGAAAACAGATTAGTAATATTATTTAAGTGATGTTGCTTTTTCTTAATCTCAGTCCAAAGATAAATGTATTATCTTCCAAAATTAAGGTTTCTCATTTCTAATGTTTTGAATTTGAAAGTATGCAGGCTTCTTCTTTTCCCTCTTCTTTTTTTTTTCCTCCTCCTTCAGCAGCGTATATATGTGTGTGTGTATTTATTTATAAAATATTTACTTTTTATTAAAAAATCAAAATTTCCTAGAATGATTTAAGAAATAATAAAGGAGATAAAATTGGTAAAGACAGCCTAAAGCTCCAAGTATGGATTCACCTCTATCAGTTGGTCAAGGTTCAAGACTCAAATTAGAGGTTCAAGGAGAATGCTTAATCTGAGAAAGCTAGATTTGGAAACACATTCTGGAAGAGGGTCCAAGGAAAGTGTAAGCACCAGCTTTTAAATCATTAATTTTAGTTAATACAAGGAGACATGAACAAAAACTATTGATCTTGGGGACTGGTAAGAACATGGAAGGTTGCACGGAATTACAAAGAAATTCCCTTTGAATACTGATACCATACATGGTACAAGAACTCTTGAATTACTAAGTTGCCTGGGGACAAGGAAGAGCCTGATGACCTCACAAGCTAATATATAATGTAAACATCTGGCTGGGCATTCAGAGTAGCTAAAATCAAGATAGATAGGAGAAAGGGCTTGCTTGAGAGAATGAGGTAGAAGTAGATATACTGTTATATATTATACTCTAAATGTCTGATAAATATTTTGATCTTTATTAATATAAATCATTTTATAAGTGACTCATACTCATATATGAATTCCTAATCAAACTGTCAATGTTCTGATAATAATTCATTGTGTAAATTGTATACGCCTTTACTCTTTGACCTATGCTTATCCTGCTTATAGTAATGCTTTCTCACTTATCTAATGTCATACATCTATCAATCAATGAAAACAGAAAATTGCAAAAATAATTTACTTTGTCAGTGGCTATACTACCGACAGTGTGCCATAAAGACATGAACAGTAATTCATTTCCAAGAGGGAGCTGATTCAAGGTTTTACATTTCTGAGCTCATGCTTAAACCTCCCTCAAGTTTTGTCTTACATCTCTCTCTCTCTCTCTATCTGATAGATATATCCTATGTAATTTGACTGAAAGAGATATTTTTACTGGGGTATATTAGAGAAATTAAAGAATAGGCATATGTAGTCAAGTATAATTTTTGCTTAAAATATCAAAATAGCATAAATCATATTTAAGAGAATTAATCTATGAATAGATACAGAGTGTAGGGTCTGGGCCTACTTCCATTGGATTGTCTGCTTTTAGAAACTGCCTTTTTAAAAAACTGTAATGGGAAAATATAGTCAGGCTTTAGGTTTAATGATGTATACTGAAAGAAGCTAATTTTCTTGAACCAAGCTTTATTTATTACAGTAAGAATAATATGGCTGTTAGAACAAGCTCCAAAATGTAATTAGAAGACTTATATAAGTTCCTCTTTCAAACTCACCTGCAAAATAGCACAGTTATTTTAATTTAAAATACAAATTTAATGAGTATTTTTGAAAAGTGCCCTCTTTAAAGAAAAAAAAAAAAAAACACAACTTGCTGACTGCTAAATTGGTTAATGGAGAAAAGTTTGGTTTTGTAGTGCATCATGGTGATTTTCATGAGTTTATTATTCAGACTAAATGAAATAGTGCAGCACAGCCATGTTTGAGAGCTCAGAACTTTGTTGTGTCTGGTTTTGATTCTAAAAATAATAGAACTAGCACTAGTGTTTCCTGTTATTTTTTCTACATTTTTCTTAAATTTTCTGCCAATTGCAGAGTCAAGTGTGTTAAAATCTTCTTATCAATATTGAATTTGTCAATATTTCTTTGGAAAGAACTGCCTGTTTTTTTCCCTTCATATTTTTTGAAGCTTACTATTAGGTAAATAGATTGTTGTTGTCAGGATGAAAACTAAGAAATATTTTCCCAGATTCTCTAGACAGTAGTCCCAGAATAAATTCTTCCAATGAGAAGAACTACCACGAGTTTTGAAGATAGACATGTTGGAGAAGTTGCTATTTTTCAACAGCAGCAGCAGGCAAGCACCTGGTCACCAGGGCGCAGTAGGTGTGCTGCCAGCAGGAACAGGTCCACCTAAGAATCTCACACATCAGTACTGTAGATGGAACTTTCATTTTTATAAAATGGCCTTTTTGAATTTAGTAATAACTTTGGTCTTACAGTCTATCATTTCTAACATAAAAGTGACTATACTAGCTTTATTTTGTTTACCTGTTACATGTTGTTTGCATCCACTTTTCTTTCAACTTTTCTGTTAACTTTGGTTTCAGCTCTACTTTTACAAGCAAAGTATAGCTAGGTGTTTCTCCAGTAGATAATTATTCATATTTTGATTGGAGTAATTTGTACTGTTACATTTATTCTTGTTTGTGATATAGTTACATTTATTTCATCTACTTAATTTTATAATTTTTTAGATAAAAATGACAAAGAATACAATACAAAGATGCTTAGTATAGGATTCAGTAAGTTTTGATATATGTTTATCCTTGTATAACCTCCACTCCAATGAAGATATAGGGCTTATTCACCACCTACACTTAACTGTAGGCAATCTAGTCTCTATCATCATAGATGAGTTTTGCTTGTTTCTGAATATTATATAAGTGAAATCATAAAGAGTATAATATTCTGTATCTGGATTCTTTCACAGAACATATTTATGAGATTCAATCGGGTTCTGACATGCATCAGTAGTTTAAATTTTTTTAACCATTCTCCTAAAAATGGCCTTTGGGGTTTTTACAGTGTTTAGTTACTATGAATAAGATTTCTATGAATATTCTTGTACAATGTTTTATGTTTTTGTTTCTCTTTGGTAAATATGTAGGATTGGCATGGATGAGTCATTGAGTAGATTTCTGTTTAAGTTTACAAGAAATTTTCAAACTCTTTTTTCCAAATTGTTCTATCACGACATTCCCACAATGTATGAGAGTTCTAACTGTTCCACATCCTCATATGATGGTCCTTTCTGCCAACGCTCACTTGTCCCATCTGCATATAAAGTAAACAATTCCAATGTTGAGCTCTGAGCAGTCAGAGAACTGGAGTATTTCCTTGCATTCTGTTCCTGTAATCCTTCTAGACACCCTTTGGGAATGAAGGATACTACCTTGCAGATGCCTGTGATCTGGGAGAAGTCCTCCAAATTGGAGCTGAGTCACGTAGACACCTATTCTGGCAAACAGTCCAACCTTCTTACTAAATGGCCTTTGGAAAAAGCTAGCTAGTTCTCCACACACGCTCCCTCCATCCACAAAGAATTTTTAAAGGAAAGTAATTCAGAAAGCATCTTTCTTTTGAATCTACATAATAACAGACTATTATATGAAATACTTTAATTTTCTGCTTATTTGTAACCCCCTGGTTCACTTGTGAAAGACTGACTACACAGAATAGACAAATATGAAATTATAAAATATTTTTATTCATTGTTTATTAAGAAATTATGAGATAAATGCAGAGCTTAAAATTAACATATATGATGTGAAGTATCAAGTAGATATCTATGATTTCACATATGGACGTCTTATATAAAGATCAAGAAGATCTCAGTCAACATGTAGGATTACCAAACAGATGATAAGTTCTTTACATAATGGTAAAAACGATAAAGACCCTACTGACAAACCTTATAGAACTATCACTAGGAAAAAAAAAAAATATATATATATATATATACATATATATATATATATATATATATATATATATATACACACACGTGTACTTTTAATACAAAACTTTTAGAATACAACAGAGAGGAGAGAAGCAGCTCTGATACATTATGGTCTTTGTACACTAGGTGTAAAATTGTTAATTTCCTTCAGGTTTATTGCAAACCATTAACCATAGGAGTGTCATGCACCTTTCCTAAACAGTACAATAGTTTGGGGGCTCATTAGATCCTTCTCAGTCTCATGAAGTATAAACCATCAAATGCACCAAGTGTGTTCTTGACTTTGTCCACATCTATGTTATCTGGGTCAAAGCCCTAAAAGGGCCAAATACAGCAGCTGCTAGCAAAGACAATATCAAAGAGTATGAAGCCAACCAAGAAGGAGGCAGATTTGCTGTGGGGGTCCCTATGATTGGTCTATTGTATGGTGTTCCTAGAACCACCTGATGTGCTATTAGAAGGCTCTGATCAGAAGGAAGCAGAAATTAGAAATAATGCAGTGGCTTCCTTTTAAATGTGGATGTCTTTTATTTCATTTTCTTGTCTAATTGCCAAGGCTAGAAACTCCAGCACAATGTCAAAAAGAAGTGATGACTGGTTATCCTTATTTTGCTGTGATCTTAGTTTTGATGTAAATATAATATTAGCTGCATTTTTTAAAATGTAGATATGCTTATCAGGTTGAGGAAGTTCCCTTCAATTCTTAGTTTCTTAAGTGTTTTTATGATGAAAAGGTACTGATCTTGTCAAATGTTTTTTCTGAGTCTATGAAGATAATCATGTGATGCTGTCCTTTATTCATTCCAATACTTTTGAGGAGAGAGGTTATGCTAAATAATTTATAGCTTTTAAAGTGATTAAAAGGCAGAACTACAATTCAAAAGAAAATTACTTTATCTCTGATTCAACCATTTAAATATTTTGTTTGTTTGTTTGATCTTAGGCAGACCCTAAGAATCAAAAGAAGTAAAAAATCTCATTTCTTCATTCTTTAAATGGATATTTGTAAGCACGTCAAATTATCCAGGCTTGTGCAAAATGCCAGGATGCATAAAAGAAACTAGAGACCCTGGCCTAAACCAATTTATTACCTGTTTTTTTATGGCCTGAGAATCAAAATTGATTATGTTTTTAAATGACTGAAAAAAATCAAAAGAAGTATAGTATTTCATAATAGTTTTAAAATATATGAAATCCAAATTCCAGTGTCCATAAATAACATTTTATTGGAAAACAGTCATTCATTTATGTACTGTTTATGGCTGTTTTGTGCTACAGTGGCAAAGTTTGATAGTTGTGACAGAGATAATGTGGCCCCCAATACCTAAAATATTAACTACCTGTCCCTTTACAGAAAGGGTCTGACATATGACGGAGATCAACTACAGGCCTTAACTTGAAATAGCCTCACGGAGAAGATAGCCAAAGAAATACACAATGCAATGTAAATATAGGAATGCTAATGGCATTATCACGATGGCAGATAACAGAATTACAAAAGAAGGCTACCTAATACTACCTAAAATTGGCAGAACACACCTCAAGAAGACATTTCTTGATCTTAAAGATTGAGAAGAAAGTTCACAATAGAAAATAATTTTGTGGCAGAGAGGTCAGTTAGAACAAGTCATGGAAGTGGGAACTACTGTGGAATAAACAGGAGGTTTATCAGAATTATGAAGTGTTATCAGCAACAAAAAACAGAAGAAAGAAAAACAGTCATGACAGAATTTTGAAATAGATTTGAGAAGAAGTGATATCATGAAAGTATTTTAAATCACTCAAATGAGCATGGATTTCATGTATTTAAACTTTACGATTTTAAATTCGCAAATAATGTGGCCAGGTATATATTAATAGATTGGAAAGGTACTCTGGTGACTGGATTTATCTGCATAGTAGATTTAATTTGAGTAATCCGTGTTGAAAGCAGGTAAAAGTGGGTTGAGTGGTTAACAGGAGGTGAGAAACAATATGGTAAGTGCACTGTAGGATAGTCTTTGAGAAAAATTAAATGAGAAATGGGGAAAATACTGTGAGGTTTCCATGGAGTTTTGTGAGATTAGGAAAGGAGTTTATGATGGGAGAGATGTGAATATACGTGAAGCTATGCATGAGGGTCAGTAGTGTTGGAGTGAGTCACTACTGAGAACAGTGAAGTAGTAAGAGAAGGAGCAGTATGCCAGAGAAGACATGAAGAAATTCAATCAAAGACATATGATGCACAGTTTGGTCTCAAATATTATGAATCACATGAGACTGTAAGAGTTGCATGAAAGCATATACAGACCTTATCCAAAATGAACTCAAAATGGATCTTAGACCTAAGTGTCAAACGTGAAAACAGAATATTGTAGGGCAATGTGTTACCTTGCTGCTTAACTGGGGAAGTGATCTGAGGGTCTGCTTACCCCGATACAGACTATCAGCAAGTTCTGTGGTTTTTCAGCCTCTCTTCTCACCCATGCCCTCAGAGATTCCTGGGCCTTAGATTCCTGGTGATCTGGGTCTGCATTTATGCTCTGCCAAGGAGTTTGGGGAAGGACCAGAGATAAGTGCCTGTATTCAATCCACCAAGTTGACTAGATTCATTGGTCTCATTCCAAACACAGATGTTCTGAACTTGCAAGACCTTCGAGTTTAAAGGCAGAATACAAGCTTTCTTCCTCCAATTCTACTTCACCTTCTTTTCTTTCCTCCTTTCCCTCCTTTATTTTCCTTACCCATATTTGTAAAACAAAGGAAGCTACAGCCATTAAAATTTTTTTAATAAAACTTTTTAAAGGATGTGGGATCCAGAGAACTGGGGAAGCAACACAACAAAGACTAAATGAATTCCTGGTATAATGTAAAGGGAGATCTCAAATTGATAACTTTGTAGCAGGCCTGAAAAGTGGACAGCCCAGGTTGGAGCTATGGGAGAGATCTCATCAGGAAACTGAAAGAATATCTAAGGTATCTGTGCTGACTCAAAGAAATTCATACAACCAGGCAAGAATGTAGAGGTCAATTAGTCAGAAGTACATAGACAACTAGGTAAACAGTAAAACAAGACAATTATTATCTCCAAGAGCAACAAAAGGTTATGTAGGAATGATGAAATATTACATGACTCAAGCCTGAGCATTGATCCAAACAAAACTATATGCCTAAAGCAGGATAAGGGGGACCGGAAGCATGTACATGGAATCAGGGCAAAGAATCATCTGGAAGCGAGCGCAATCTCCATCTTCCACAGTGGGGGCCAAAATTAATGCTGGAAACTGAAGAACTGGGAGGTAGCAATATAAGCATGTTGGAGATACAGAGGGGAAATGGAAAAGATTTATGAGTTCAAACATTTAAAAGTGATGGCCTCAGGGCAGGAGAAAATGGGGAAGAAGACTTTTTTGAAAAACTAACAATCCTGTTAGAAATGTTTGACTCCTTAAATATATATGCCTGTACAGCTTTTATAAAAATAAAAGTTAAATATATAAAAAATATCAAAGCATAAGAGGAAAAAAAGGGGGGCCAAGAACAGTACAAGATTTGGAATCATGACATTCAGAAATGGTTGTATAAACTAAGGGTTTTTAAGTTTAAATGTGCACACACAGACACACACAGACACACACACACACCTCGGCACACATTAAGGCTGATTTCAGTTGTTTTACCTTCAGTTGTTCAGTTATTCTATATAGCTAGTGGGTACAGAATCAGAACCAACAATAAAGTTACATGGACAGAGAGGTCAGCTATGCCAGAAAGAAATTTCTCAAAACTGCCTGAAAGTAGAGTTAACTGTCTCAGGAAGCAGTGAGTTCTCTGCTGATGGAGATATTTAAGCAGAGCCTGAACAAAACCACTTAGTGGATGTCATACCCTCGTAGGCTGGAATATAGGCCTCTAAGTCCCCGCCAGCTGGGGGATTCTGTAAAAGGATTCCAGGTAATCATCTCCTTTGAATTAGTACCTTCTGAAGTGGGACTAGAAACACCGGTAGGTGAAGCAGCTGAGGTACTTTGGACACATGCGCTTCTTCCTTCTACCCCACCTCCACCTCCTTTTAGCTTTCAATTTTTCATTTCAGAAGTCTTAAATATATTTACATTTCATTAAGAATATTTTACATAATATTTTGCAAGCAGATGAGATATAAATACTTGAAGAGTAGAAGAGAAAATGCATGTCTGAGTGGGAGAAAACTGGAAGAGAAACGAGAAGATGGTGTGATGGGTGGTAAGAAATGAAGAATCCACTCTGGGTCCTGTGGTTCGGTGGCGGTGGGACATTAAACAGGTCACAGTGCCCAGTTAGGTAAGAGACCCTGGGGCTATGGCGAGAGCCCCTGGGCTTCCTGACAGGGTGAAAGGGCAGAGATCTGTGGCTCAGTCACTAGATGCAGACGAGCTGCAAGAGAGCCACCTGAGATTAGAGAACAACAGCAAAGCGACACTTCATTTGTTCTACTTTAAATAAAGTTTCTAGAACCTTGTTCCATCAAAGAACAAAAATAATACCTCAGCTTAAATGTTGCTTATTTCAAAGTGGAAATTAAAATATTAGACCCATAATAGGTCCCATCTTTTTTATGGGACCACCTCAAGAGTCATGATGACTTGTCTATAAACCAGAGAAGCTTTATTTTCTACTCAAGGACAGTATTTTTTCTTTCACTCTGTGTAATAAAATAATGTCATGGCTACAGGGATAATCTCAAAATTTACTGAACTCCATCCTTACCAGTTAAGAGTAGACATAGGTCAAATAATGTCTATGCTGCCTCAGGGCACTTTAGCATTTCTAGTTCTTAGTTTTAAAAATTAGTTTAGAATCTACCAAGAAATTATCAGCACTGTGTACCCTGTAAACTGTGTGACCACTGGTTACTTAAGAAACAGAGACTCAGGTGAGCCCCGACACTCTGTGGACGCCCCTCCACCTTCTCTCCCTTAACAGACTGCACACTTCCAGAGGGAAAGTCTCCTTCCTGGTTGAATCCAGTACTTAGCACCCTGAGCAGTGCACTGGTCTGTAAACAGTGAACCGAACCAAAGCATGTGACTGGCCTGGAATTTTCTCTTTATTCTACTAACATTCTTGATTCTATTACTTTTTTCTTTTCAGTGACTTCCTCTCACTCCTGAGCCCCAGTCATAGGCACGGGTCATTTCTGCAGGCCACTCTCCACCCTTCTGGCTGCACTTTGAACAAAATAAGTAGGATCTGTAGCTCTACCCACACTGCTCCCAGGCAGGCACTGAGAAGATGGGCCAGAAGAGCTTTCACTGTACATCCTGCACTGTGGGCCAGTTATAAAAAAGAAAGAAGAGGGGCACAGGTGGCAGCAGGGAAGATAAACCTTCATTCTTATAAATCTATTGACCAATGCTGACTACCTAGCATACTTGCGTGTTTATGAGACCCGGAGGACTCTAGCTTATGATGTGCTCTTTTTTTTCCTGACTGGCTAGTATTTACGTATTCACCAAGAATTCATTATAATGTGGAAACACATGCTAACAAAGTCAGGTTCAAAATCATGAAAATTAACTTAAAACATATCTAAAAGTGGCTATTTTAATTTTTAGGTTCATTACCATTTCCTTCCACTGACAGGTTATATATGTTTTAATAGTAATTTTGACAAGTATCATTATCATCATAAACTAAAATTCTAGTCTCTGAATACCCCATGTTCGCACCACATACATTCAATCAACATTTATTGAGGATCTATTATTTGCTTAGCCCCTGTAATATTATCGCTGTCCTCAATTCCTCTGCCAACAAAAGATAGTCAGCATTCAATCGCCAGATCCCATCTCTAGATGTCCATTTGGAGTGCTAAGCAATAACTACAACTACCCCTGTAGTCTCTGCCACAGACCCGGGCAAAGGAGAAGAAAACCCAAAGTGCAGATGGCTGCTTCCCCCTCTTGCTGCTGGCCCGGGGTGGCCTCAGAGCAGTTCTGTTCTGAAGTTTCTAAGTTGAAGGATCCTTTGGTAAAACACTTACCCTTACCAACTTCTTAAATATCTCATGCTACAAATCTGAGAAACGATTCAACTGAAAGCCTTTTAAATTACAATATAATAGTGACTTGAAATTTATTTATATTATTTTGTCAATATTGTTAAAAAAAAAACTTGAAGTTTGTGATGTGCTCAAACTCAGTTTCAAATCTGCTGATCACTTCCTACTAGGGGTTACCTGATCAACAACATTCTTGCTACCACACACTTTTGTTCTCACTTAAGAGCAGGGAATTGAGAAGGAATATTTCAAGCACTTTTTCTCAAAGTGTGTTCTGTAGGAGAATAGTTCCTCAAGATGTATTGAAAAAATTTTAAAGAGCAAATAGATTCAGATGCAGGTAAGCAAAGTTAAATTGTTTCCCAGGGTGTGGGGATGTGGAGTGTGGGACGATAAGCCTTTAATATGCTGATATGCACTGTGGCCCCACAAATGGGGGAGTATGGAATGAGCAAGAACTTCCCAAACTTTTCTGACCTCAGAACCCTTTCTTGGAGGACCATTTTTAGCCCTGGCACTATGGGAGTACAACCTTGGGAAAACCCTGCTTACAGTATTCTTACATAAGTAACATTTGTATCCTTTAATGGGTTGGCATATGGAGCACCACCTACAGAGCAGAGAGCCTGTCGAGCAGCAGGTCATGAGCAAGTGTTCCTTCCCCCCAGGAGGCTCCCCGCCCTGCTCGCTTGTCACTACCTCAACAGAAACATCTGCTTCCACTTGGTTCTGGTTCACGTCCTCAGATTAAACCATAGACCTTTAAAAATTATCACCAAAACTAGAATGACATTCAATTTTAAAATCAAGTGTCTTATTAAAATATTATTTCCATAACTTCATAACTGAAGGCTGCTTCAACCACCAATGTCTATTCCAAAATGTCTTCCTGATGTAAGAGTGTGGTTAGTTTAAAATGTATTTAATATGCTAGACCTTAAAGGCTGATGTTTTTAAAACTGTCTTCCAACACTTGATGTTTTTAAAATTGCCATGAAAATACAAATCACATGCAAAATAGATTTGTAAAAAAACTTCACGGTCTAGGAAGCAAGGAACAAAACTCTCTTAAATATGCTGAGTTTTTAAAGTGTACAGACAGACCTCAGAGATATTGTAGGTTCAGTTCCAGACCACCACAATAAAATGAATATAATGAGTATCAAAATAAAGCGACTTGCACAAATTTTTTGGTTTCCCAGTTCATATAAAAGTTATGTTTACACTATACTGTAGTCTATTAAGTGTACAGTAGTATTATGTATTAAAAAACAGTGTGCATACCTTTATTAAAAATACTTTATTGTTAACAGTGCTAACCATTATCTGAGCATTTAGTGAGCTGTAATCGTTTTGCTGGTGGAGCGTCTTGCCTTGATGTTGATGGCTGCTGACAGGTCAGGTGGGGTGACTGTGGCAATTCCATAAAATAAGACAACAGTGAAGTTTTCTATATCAATTGGCTTCTCTTTCACGAACAATTTCTCTGTAGCATGCAATGCCATTTGACAGCATTTTACTCAAACACTTCTTTCAAAATTGGGGTAAATCCTCTCAAATCCTGTTGCTGCTTTATCAACTAAGTTTATGTAATATTCTAAATAAATTGCTACCATTTAAACAATCTTCACAGGTTCTTCACCAACGAGTAGATTCCACCTCAAGAAACCATGTTCTTTGCTCATTCATAAGAAGCAACTCCTCATCCATTAAAGTTTTACAATGAGATTGTAGCAGTTTAGTCACATCTTCAGGCTGCACTTCTAATTTCTAGTTCTCTTGCTATTTCCACCACATCTGCAGTTACTTCCTTCACTGAAGTCTTGAACCCCTCAAAGTCATCCATGAGGGTTGGAATCAACTTCCTCCAAATCCTGTTAATGTCAATATTTTGATCTCTTGCCATGAATCACAAATTGTCTTAATGGCATCTAGAATGGTGAATACTTTCTAGAAGGTTTTCAATTGACTTTTCCCAGATCCATCAGAGGAATCATATCTATGGCAAGTATAGCCTTACAAAATGTATTTCTTAAATAATAAGACTTGAAAGTCAAAATTACTCATTGATCCATAGGCTGAAGAATGGATATAGTGTTAGCAGGCATGAAAACAACATTGATTTCATTGTTCATCTCCATCACAGCTCTTGGGTGACCAGTTGCATTTAAATGAGCAGTAAAATTTTGAAAGGAATCTTTTTTTCTGAGCAGTAGGACAGTGGGCTTCAAATATTCAGTAAACCATGCTATAAAGAGGTGTGCTATCATCTAGGCTTTGTTGTTCCATTTATAGAGTACAGGCAGAGTAGATTTAGCATAGTTCTTAAGGGCCTTAGGATTTTGAGAATAATAAATGAGCACTGGCTTCAACTAAAAGTCACCAGCTGAATTACCTCCCTGATAAGAGAGTCAGCTTGTCTTTCGAAGCTTTGAAGCCAGGAATTGACTTCTCCTAACTATGAAAGTCCTGGATGGTTTCTTCTTCTAATACAAGGCTGTTTTATTTACCTTGCAAATCTGTTGTTTGGTGTAACCACCTTCATTAATTATCTTAACTACACCTTGTGGATAACTTGCTGCAGCTTCTACACCAGCACTTGCTGTTTGATTTTGTACTTTTATGTTATGGAGATGGCTTCTTTCCTTAAGTCTCATAAATCAACCTCTGTTAGTTCCAAACATTTTTTCTGCAGCTTCATTACCTCTCTCAGCCTTCACAGCATTGAAGAGAGCTGGGGCCTTGCTCTGGATTAGGGTTTGGCTTAAAGGAATGTTGTGGCTCATTTGATCTTTTACCAATACCACTAAAACCTCCATATTATCAATAAGTCTGCTTCACTTTCTTATCATTCACATGTTCACTGGAGTAACACTTTTTATTTCCCTCTGGAAATTTTCCTTTGCATTTACAATGTGGCTAACTGTTTGACACAAGAGGCCTAGTTTTTGACCTATCTTGGGTTTCAACCTGCCTTACTCACTAAGCTTAATCATTTCTAGCTTTTGATGTAAGGTGAGAGATGTATGATTCTTCCTTTCAGTTGAACACTTAGAGGCCTTCTAGGGTCATTAATTGGCTTATTTTCAATACTGTTGTTTTTCAAAGAATAGGGAGGCCCAAAGAGAGGAAGAGAGGTGGGAGAACAGCTCGTCAGTGGAGCAGTCAGAACACACACAACATTCATTAAGTTCTCAGTCTTAATTGAACATGGTTCATGTAACCCCAAAACAATTACAATAGAAACATCAAATATCACTGACCACAGATCACCATAGCAAATATAAATAATAATGAAAAAGTTTGAAATACTGTGAGAATTACCAAAATGTGACACAGAGAGACATGAAATAAGCAAATGCTGTTGGAAAATGCCACTGATAGACTTGCTCGATATGGGGTTGCCACAAACCTTCAGTTTGTAAAAAATGCAATATCTGCAAATCCCAATAAAGTGCAATGAACAAAGTTATGCCTGTAATAAAAAACTTCCCAGCAACGCAGAGCTCAGTGATGCTTCAGGCTCCAATGGAGAAATCTACTAAACATTTAAAGAATTAATACCAATTTTTCTCAAACTCTTGCAAAAAAATTGAAAAGGAGGAAACATTTGCAAATGCATTTTAAGACCCAGCACTATCCTGAAAACAAAACTAGAAACTAAACAAAGATACTATTAGAAAATTACAGACCAATATCCTTGATGAATATTGATGTAAAAATTTTCAACAAAATGCTAGCAAACTGCTTTAAAACAGTACATTAAAACCATTATACACTATGGCTAAATGGGATTTATTCCTGTGATGCAAGATTGACTAAGCATACAAAAAAAATCAATGTAATATACCATGTTAACAGAAGGGTAACACACACACACACACACACAATTACCTCAAATGATGCAGAAAGAGCATGTGACAAAATCCAACATACTTTCATAATAAAAACACTAAAGAAACTAGAAATAGAAGAATACTTCTTTAAAAAAATAAAGGCAATATATGAATAGCTCACAGCTAACATACTCAATGGTGGAAAATTGGAAGCTTTTCCACTAAGATCAGGAACAAGACAAGATTTCCTGCTTTTCCCCTTTCTATTCAACATAATACTGGAAGTACTAACCAAAGCAATTAGGCAAAAATAAGGAATAAAATACATCCATCAGAAAGGGAGTAGTAAAATTATGTCTGTTCATAGATGACATGATCTTATCTATAGAAAATATCAAACGTTATACACACACACCAAAAAAAAAAACAACAAAACTGTTAGAACTAATAAACAAATTCAGCCAATTAGTAAGATATAAAATCAACACACAAAAATCAGTGGTGTTTCTACACACTAATAATGAACAATCTTAAAAGGAAATTAAGAAAACATTACCACTGACAGTAGCATCAAAAATAATAAAATATTTAGGAATAAACTTAACCAAGGAGGGAGAAGACTTGTACACTGAAAACTATAAAATGTTCCTGAAAGAAATTAAAGAAGACACAAATAAATGGAAAAAATCCCATGTTCATGGATTGGAAGACTTAATGTTGTTAAAATGCCCAGACTACCCAAAGCAATCTACAAATTCAATGTAATTCTTATCAAAATCCCAATGGCAGTTTTTGCAGAAGGAGAAACAAATCTTAAAGTCCATCTGAAATTTCAAAGGACCCCAAATAGGTAAAACAGTCGTGAGAAAGAAAAACAAAGCTTACAGGTCCTGACTTCAAATCATACTTCCTGATTTCAAAACATATTACAAAGCTGGAGTAATCAAAACACAGTATGTCACTGGTATAAAAGCAGACATAAAGACCAATGGAAGAGAAATAAACTCTCATGAATATGATCAAATGATCTTTGATAAGGGTGCTAAGGCTACATAATGGGGAAAGGATTGTCTCTTCAACAAATGATGTTAGGAAAGCTGGATATCCCCATGGAAGAAAATGAAATTGGACCTTTGTCTTACACCATACACAAAAATCAATTCAAAATGGATTAGAGAATTAAATGTAAAACCTTAAACAATAAAACTATTAGAAGAAAGCATAGGTTAAATCTTCTAGACATTGGGTTTTGCAATGTTTTCTTTGATATGACACCCAAAGTGCAGGCAACAAAAGTGAAAATAGACATGGAAGATTACATCAAATTAAAGAGCTTCTACACAGCAAAGGAAATTATCAACAGAGTGAAAAGGCACCTACAGAATGGGAGAAAATACTTGCAAACTGTACATCTGCTAAGGAGTCAATATCCAAAATATAAACTCATGGCATCTCCCCACAACTAGGGTGCCTGCTGGATGCTGGTGGGGGACCTCAATGCCCAAGGAGATGGGAGGAAACCCCGAGCAACTCAGTAGGATGAGGTGGGAGTGAGGGGGGAAGAGAAGTGGAGGCTGGATAGCACTGGCGCACCTGAGGGGTGGCTGGGACAGGGGAGAGGTTCCCACACCTTGAGGGACCCTCAGGGGCTCAGAGAATGAGGGGGGAGCATACCTAGCATCTCCCTGCCCAATTGGGCCCCAGGAAGCCTGCAGGGCTCCCGGGCCAGGTCCTCTGCCCTCTGAGGCCCCTTCCAGGCCGCTTTGGTTCTAGGGGGGTAAGAGGGAGGAAGGGGAAAAAGGAGAGGCAGGTGGGAGGGTCCCTCCGAGACCGGAGGAACAGGGGAGGGTGACGGGTGTTTCCCCCACCCACTCAGGCCCCAGGAGGCCTGCTGGGCTCCCAGGCCTGGTCCTCCATTCTCTGGGGCCCCCTCCGGCCTCGTGGGTCCTAGAGATTGGCAGGGAAGGAGGAGGGGGGAAGATGAGGAGGATGGTAGGGAAGGACCCTCCAAGACCGGAGGATCAGGGGAGCGTGGTGGGCATTCCCCCCACCCACTCGGTCCTGGGAAGCCTGCTGGGATCTCAGGCTGGGTCCCCTGCCCTTCAAGTCCCCCTCCAGGCCACGTGGGTCCTAGGGGCATAGGCAGGAGGCAGGGGAAGAAGACGAGAGGCGGGCAGGAGGGGCCCTCTGGGATCAGGGGAGGCAGAGCAGGCATTTCCCCCCACCCACTTGGGCCCCAGGAAGCCTGCTGGGCTCCCAGGCCTGGACCTCTGCCCTCTAAGGCCCCCTCCAGCTGTGGGGGTCCTAGGGGCATAGGAGGGGGGAGGGGGTAAGAGGAGGAGGGGTGGACAGGGGGGACCAGCCAGGGCTGGGGGATGAGGGGAGGTGCTGTGGGCCTTTCCCCCACCCACTCAGCCCCGGGAAGCCTGTTGGGCTTCCGGGTCTGGTCCCTTGCCTTTCAGGGTCCCCTTCAGCCACGTGGGTCCCAGGGGCATGGGGAGGGGGGAGAAGAAGAGAAGCCAATGGGGAGGGGCCCTCTAGTATCAGAGGATCAGGGGGAATGTACCTAGTGTTTCCCTCACCCACTCGGGCCCAGTGAGCCTCCTGGGGTCCTGGACCTGGTCCTCTGCCCTCCAAGGCCAGAGGCACACCTGGGCCCCTCCTGCTGTGTTGAGCCTAAGCCCCACCCCCACCCCCAGGGCCTTTTCCTGCCCTGTGGGTCCTAAGCATAAGCCCCACCCACCACCCACCACTGCCTAAGCCTCATCTCCCACAGCCAAGAGCTTTGTTGGCTTTTTTTTTTTTTTTCCTTTTCTCCTCTTTTTTACTATTGTGGTTCTGTTTTACCTTCTGGTTGTTGTTTCATATATATTTTTATTTTTTTATTCTTTCTAACATATCTATTAGTTTTCTAATCTAATTTTATTTTTTACTCTTTGTTATTTTCCTGCTCCTTTTTTTCTTTTTTCTTTTCTTTTTTTTTTTTTTTGCCACCCCAGGCAGCTTGTGGGATCTTGATTCATGAGCCAGGGGTCAGGCCAGAGTTCCTATGGTAGGAGCTCTGAGTATGAACCACTGGACTAACAGAGAACCTGAGACCCCAGGGAATATTCATCAGAGTGAAGTCTCCTGGAGGTCCTCATCTCAACACCAACACCCAGCTCTACCAAATAGCCTACAAACTCCAGTACATGAAGCACCCAGCCAAACAACCAGTAAAACAAGAACACAATACCACCCATCAAAAAAAAAAAAAAATATATATATATATATATATATATGAGATGACAAAAAAATATATCACAGATGAAGGAGCAAGGTAAAACCTACAAAACCAAATAAATGAAGAGGAAATAGGCAACCTACCTGAAAAAGAATTCAGAGAAATGATAGTAAAGATGATCTAGAATCTAGAAATACAATGGAGACACGGATTGAGAAAATACAAAAAATGTTTAACAAAGATCTAGAAGAACTAAAGTACAAACACACAGAGATGAGCAACACAATAACTGAAATGGAATATACACTAGAAGGAATCAATAACAGAATAACATTTGCAGAAGAACGAATAAGTGAGCTGGAAGACGGAATGGTGGAAATAACTGCCGACAAGCAGCATAAAGAGAAAAGAATTGAAGGCAATCCCAGAGACCTCTGGGACAACACTAAATGCACCAACATTCGAATTATAGGGATCCCAGAAGAAGAGAAAAAGAAAGGATCTGAGAAAATATTTGAAGAGATTAGAATTGAAAACTTCCCTAACATGGGAAGGGGAAGAGTCAATCGACTCCAGGAAGTGCAGAGCATCCCATACAGGTTAAATCCAAAGACAAATATGCCAAGACACATATTAATCAAACTAACAAATTAAATACAAAAAAAAAATGTTAAAAGCAGCAAGGGAAAAGCAACAAATAACATACAAAGGAATCCCCATAAGGTTATCAGCTGATTTTTCAGCAGAAACTCTGCAGGCCAGAAGGGAGTGGCAGGATATACTTAAGGTGATGAAAGAGAAAAACCTACAACCAAAATTACTCGACCCAGCAAGGATCTCATTCAGATTTGAGGGAGAAATCAAAAGCTTTTCAGACAAGCAAAAGCTAAGAGCATTCAGCACCATCAAACCAGCTTTACAACAAATGATAAACGAACTTTTCTAGATGGAAAACACAAGAGAAGAAAAAGACCCAAAAAAACAAACCCAAAACAATTAAGAAAATGGTAACAGGAACATACATATCGATAATAAAGTTGAGTGTAACTGGATTAAATGTTCCAACCAAAAGACACAGACTGGATGAATGGATACAAAAACAAGACCCATATATATGCTGTCTAAAAGAGACCCACTTCAGGCCTGGGAACACATACAGACTGAAAGTGAAGGGATGGAAAAAGATATTCCACAAAAATGGAAATCAAAAGAAAGCTGGAGTAGCAATACTTGTATCAGATAAAATAGACTTTAAAATAAAGACTGTCACAAGAGATAAGGAAGGACACTACATAATGATCAATGGATCAATCCAAGGAGAAGATAACAATTGTAAATATTTATGCACCCAATATAGGAGCACCTCAATACATAAGGCAAATGCTAAAAGCTATAAAAGGGGAAATTGACAGTAACACAGTAATAGTAGGGGACTTTAACACCCCACTTACACCAATACATAGATCATCCAAACAGAAAATAAATAAGGAAACAGAAGCTTTAAATGGCACGATAGACCAAATAGATTTAATAGATATTTATAGGACATTCGACCCAAAAGTGGCAGAATACATTTTCTTCTCCAGTGCACACAGAACATTCTCCAGGACAGATCACATCTTGGGTCACAAATCAAGCCTCAGTAAATTTAAGAAAACTGAAATCATATTAAGTATCTCTTCTGACCACAGTGCTATGAGATTGGAAATCAATTACAGGAAAAAAACCTGTAAAACACACAAATACATGGAGGCTAAACAGTTCACAACTAAATAACCAAGAGATCACTGAAGAAATCAAAGACGAAATTAAAAAATACATAGAAACAAATGACAATGAAAACACGATGACCCAAAACCTATGGGATGCAGCAAAAGGAGGTCTAAGAGGGAAGTTTATAGCAATTCAATCTCACCTCAAGAAACAAGAAAAATCTCAAATAAACAATTTAACCCTACACCTAAAGCAAATAGAGAAAGAAGAACAAAGATAACCCAAAGTCAATAAAAGGAAAGGAGTCATAAAGATCAGAGCAGAAATAAATGAAATAGAAATGAAGAAATCAGTAGCAAAGATCAATAAAACTAAAAGTTGGTTCTTTGAGAAGATAAACAAAATTGATAAAGCTTTAGCCAGACTTATCAAGAAAAGAAGAGAGAGGACAAAAATCAGTAAAATTAGAAATGAAAAAGGAGAAACAACAAATGACACTGCAGAAATACAAAGAATTATAAGGGACTTCTACAAACAAGTATATGCCAATAAAATGGACAACCATGAAGAACAAATTCTTGGAAAGGTACAATTTTTCAAGACTGAACCAGGAAGAATTAGAAAATATAAACAGACCTATCACAAGTAATGAAATTGAAACCGTAATGAAAAATCTTCCAACAAACAAAAGTCCAGGACCAGATGGCTTCACAGGTGAATTCTACCAAACGTTTAGAGAAGAGGTAACACCTATCCTTCTCAAAATCTTCCAAAAAATGGCAGAGGGAGGAACACTCCCAAATTCATTCTGCGAAGCCACCATCACCCTGATACCAAAACCAGACAAAGATATCACAAAAAAAAGAAAATTACAGACCAATATCACTAATGACCATAGATGCCAAAATCCTCAACAAAATACTAGCAAACAGAATCCAAGAACACATTAAAAGGATCGTACACCATGATCAAGTGGGATTTATCCCAGGAATGCAAGGATTCCTCAATATACCCAAATCAATCAAGGTGATACACCATATTAACAAATAAAGGAATAAAAAACACATGATCATCTCAATAGATGCAGAAAAAGCTTTTGACAAAATTCAACAGCCATTTATGATAAAAACTCTCCAGGAAATGGGCATAGAGGGAACCTACCTCAACATAAAAAAGGCCATATATGACAAACTCACAACAAACAACATACGCAATGGTGAAAAACTGAAAGCATTTCCACTAAGATCAGGAACAAGATTAGTATGTCCATTCTCGTCACTCTTACTCAACATAGTTTTGGAAGTCCTAGCCGTGGCAATCAGAGAAGAAAAAGAAATAAAATGAATACAAATAGGAAAAGAAGAAGTAAAACTGTCATTGTTTGCAGATGACATGATACTAAACATAGAAAACCTAAAGAAGTCACCAGAAAACTACTAGAACTAATCAATGAATTTGGTAAGTTTTCAGGATACAAAATTAATGCACAGAAATCTCTGGTATTCCTATACACTAACAACAAAAAATCAGAAGGAAAAATCAAGGAAACAATGCCATTTACCATCACAACACAAAGAATAAAATACCTAGGAATAAACCTACCTAAGGAGGCAAAAGACGTGTACTTAGAAAACTTTAAAACACTGATGAAAGAAATCAAAGATAACATAAACAGATGGATAAATATACCATGTTCTTGGATTGGAAGAATAACTATTGTTTAAATGACTGTACTACTCAAAGCAATCTACAGATTCATTGCAATCCCTATCAAATTGCCAATTGCATTCTTCACAGAATTAAAACAAAAAAATTTACAAATTGTATGGAAACACAAAAGACCCCAAATAGCCAAAGCAATCTTGAGAAAGAAAAACGGAGCTGGAGGAATCAGGCTCCCCAACTTCAAACTATACTACAAATCTACAGTAATCAAGACAGTATGGCATTGGCACAAAAGCAGAAATATAAATCAATGGTACAGGATAGAAACCCCAGAGATAAACCCACGCACATATGGTCACCTAATCTATGACAAAGGAGGCAAGAACATACAATGGAGAAAAGACATCCTCTTCAGTAAGTGGTGATGGGAAAACTGGACAGCTACATGTAAAAGAATGAAATTAGAACACTCCCTAACACCATACACAAAAATAAACTCAAAAATGGGTTAAAGACCTAAATATAATACAGGACACTGTAAAACTCTTAGAGGAAAACATAGAAAAAACACTCCCGAACATAAACGACAGCAAGATCTTTTTTGACCTACCTCCTAGAGTAACGAAAATGAGAACAAAAATAAACAAATGGGACCTAATTAAAAGCTTTTGCACAGCAAAAGAAACCATAAACAAGACGAAAAGACAACCCTCAGAATGAGAGAAAATATTTGCAAGTGAAGCAACGGACAAAGGATTAATCTCCAAAATATACAAACAGCTCATGCAGCTCAATATCAAAAAAACAAATAACCCAGTTAAAAAATGGGCGGAAGACCTAAATAGACATTTCACCAAAGAAGACATACAGATGGCCAAGAGGCACATGAAAAGATGCTCAACATCCCTAATTATTAGAGAAATGCAAATCAAAACTACAATGAGGTATCACCTCAAACCAGTCAGAATGGCCATCAGCAAAAAATCTACAAATAATAAATGCTGGAGAGGGTGTGGAGAAAAGGGAACCCTCTTGCACTGTTGGTGGGAATGTAAATTGATACAGCCACTATGGAGAACAGTATGGAGGTTCCTTAAAAAACTAAAAATAGAACTACCGTATGCCCAGCAAGCCCACTACTGGGCACATATGCTGAGAAAACCATAATACAGAAGGACACATGTACCCCAATATTCACTGCAGCACTATTTACAATAGCCAGGACATGGAAACAACCTAAATGTCCATCGACAGATGAATGGATAAAAAAGATGTGGTTCATATATACAATGCAATATTACTCAGCCACAAAAAGGAATGAAATTGGGTCATTTGTAGAGATGTGGATGGACCTAGAGTCTGTCATACAGAATTATGTAAGCCAGAAAGAGAAAAACAAATATCGTATATTCTGCATATATGTGGAATCTAGAAAAATGGTACAGATGAACCTATTTTTAGGTCAGGAATAGAGATGTAGACATAGAGAACGGACATGTGGACATGGGGCGAAAGGGGAGGGTGGGACAAACTGGGAGATTAGGTTTGAGGTAAATACACTACCATGTGTAAAATAGATAGCTAGTGGGAACCTGCTGTATAGCACAGGGAGCTCAGCTCCGTACTCTGTGATGACCTAGATCAGGGTGGGGAAAGTGGGGAAGGAGGTCCAAGAGGGATGTGATACAGGTATACCTAGAGCTGATTCACCTCATTGTACAGCAGAAACTAACACACCGTTGTAAAGCAATTTTACTGCAACAAAAAAAATTGGCAAAGACAAAAAAAAAAATCATACATTAAATATATATATATAAACATGCAATTCAACAGAAAAATAAAAGCCTGATTTAAAAATTGTCAAAGAACCTAAATAGATGATTAAATAGATGACTATGAAAAGAAACGTAAAATAGTCAAGCCATCAAGCATATGAAACAATGCTCAACGTCACTAATGATCAGTGCAATGCAGATTAAAACTACAATGAGATATCATCTCACATCCTTAGAATGGCCACTATCAAAAAAACAAAATAACAAGTGTTGGTGAGAACGTGGAGCAATAGGAACCCTGATGCATTACTGGTGGGAATGTAAAATGGTCTGAAACTATCACACACATAAAAGGAAGAATTAATATAATTTGACATGTCAGCTTAAATGAAATGTAACTTCAAAAAGGAACCACTCCCTCTCATGCTCAATTTTAGTTATAATATATAACAATTGTTATTAGATGAATTGTAAGCATTCAATAACCGCTTAAATTTGCAGTTGCTATTTTCAAAAACACCTTCCATCTCCCCATAATTATTGCAGCGTTTAAAAACATAAACCAAGATTTTGACTACCCACATCTATATAAGCACACTGATTACTTGTGTATTTGGAATATGTAATGCAAACATACTTGGCTTAGTTGAAAATAATTACATTTTAACCAATTTTTTAAGATGCACAGAACTAGGGTACAGAATTTTGATGTTTTTAAAAATTTATATGTGGTTGTAGATAATTTCAAATGAAGTTTAAAAAGTTTTTAGCTGGTTGAGAATAAGTTTTATCCTAATTTTTGATGACACTTAACAACTGGAACTAATCTTTTCTCTGTAGGATTTAATTTCTTCCTGAACAAGTTCTTGATTAGAGCAATCCAAGAATTGATGAATAAATTTAATATTAATATACGCTTAAAAACATATCTCTTCTTGAATAGGTTGCAAATAAGGTATTCTTAAAATTCAGCAGGAATTTTATTTTTAAAGAAAAGTCCAAGATTATGACAATATGGAGAGGGAAAATTTTCTAATTTACTGATGAAATCAAATATTTGGTTTAAAATTTGGGACTGAATGTAGTACTTGAATACTTATACTTTAGCAGGTTAAGAAAAATAAATCTGAAAAACCTAGATATTTCAGTGATGAGTATTTGTGTGTACAACAGTATGATTATTAAGGCTTATGATGTCAAATCTGTTACTATTTCTTTCTATATTACTTAAATAGGAGCAGCTTGCTGAAGTGTTATGAAAGTGTATAAGACTTATGTGAGCCAACCAACTGCTAAATAATTTAAAGTAACATTCACAGCCTTCTAAAAATATAGGTATCCAGCCACCCAGGAGATTAGCCTATAGCTGAGAACCTCTGTGACATGCCATGATTATGACCGCTCTGCTGCAAAGGGGTTGATGTGGAAATGCGACTGAGCATGATCTTTCCTTTGCCAAAGAAAAAGAATTCTCGTGTCTTGTTCTTTTCAGATTTCTGGTCAGAAAATTTGGAATTGATTTTATTTGGTACCAGCAGATGATTCTTATTGTACCACAGAGAGTGGGCAGCCTAAAAAACTGAAAGTTTGCTTCTAAAATACTTGCTATTATTGTTTCTTATAAGGTGCTGTAGTTCAAAGAATATATTTCTTTGCAATAATATCAGTCCAAAACCAACCAACCGACCGACCACACACACACACACACACACAAATTAAGTTCTATAATTAAAAAAAATTGAAGCTGTGATACAATCTGTCCCTAGATTAACGTAAACTCATGGAATTTAGAAAGAATTCACCATTTCCCCCTTTTTTGTGGGGTTTTCACTCACCCTTTTATACAGGGTAATTTTTTATTGCAGGTCTCTCCTAGTATTGCCTAGTGAAAAACCTATCCCCAACCTAACAGATTACAAACATACACACAGCTGTTTCAACACTTCTTCACAGTGAAAAGCTCTCTGACAAGATACCAGAAGATCAAGAGAGACTACAATGTTTTAACTGCTGGGCCTTAAGGACAACTCTGGTTGCATTTAAATCTCAGTGTCAAGTGCAACAAGCGTTCCCTGCTTATATTTGTGCCTTTATTCAATTAGTAAAGAGATCATAACAAGTAACTTGTTCTAATTTTCCTTTCACTATCCCTCATCCAAATGAAACTATGGTAATGCCAAAATGAGTTATTTCCATAATTAGCTATAGGGATTTACATAAGTTGCTTAACCTATAAATGACTTCATTTCTCAATGGTAATTGGAGGATTGTGTGTCCACCCAGTAAGGTTGTTGTGATGATGGCATAAACAAGACTGGATGCATAGAATGTGAACATTTAAGCAAAAGCACTTCACAACTGCAATCACCTAAAGGAAATATATGATGGTAGAGAGATAGGTACATAGATAGATAGATGTAATTATCAGAATAGAAAAAAATACCTTCCATATCTTTAAAATTATCATTTTTATGATAGCTAAAGATATGTTTTCTGAGACTGTTTTGGAAATTCCGAAGTTTAACTAAGCATGACCTTTCTGTTTTAAACCGTAGAAGAAAATAACTGGATATGAGAAGCAGAAATGAACACACAAGGAACATCCTACACAAAAATGATATTATCATATCAACATATGTGACTGCAATACAAACGTTTTCTATCACAGGAAAATGTGTTTGATCAGTCATATCAATATAGCCTCACACCTCTAGCAACACTTATTATTAAACAGTCAAACCTAATTTAATTTCTCTATTGCCACCAATCTCTAAACATGAAGCTAGGGCCAAGGTCAATTCTTTGTAAAATGAGAAAGAGCCCACTGTAAGTTCAGACTTCAAACACATCTTTGTGTAATTCTGTATAAATCATGATTCCATGAATAAATAAGACTGGGTTAAAGTTACACAAAAGTTAGAGGAAAATTTTTTTTTCGAGTTTGTTTATAGACTTTTAGTTTCAAGAATTCAGACAAGTTTTATATATAAAATAAACATGTAATTTATAACAATTACATGTAGTAAAATATTTTAAGCATTTAAGCATAGACCAAGAGAGGCGATAACATGAAGTTAAAAGAAATTGGAATTTATTTAGTAACTACGAGCATTCAGAGATATTTTCATTGGGTGGGGAAACTTCCATCTGAGTCTTTTTCCATTTTTATAAGAAATGGCACATGTTTACAACCAAGTAGCTTCTTCAGTCTGCTTTCTGCCCGTGGATAACTGGATTGCCAAGGATCTCTTTATATTTGAACTGTCCTTGCATGTTTTAGTAAATGCTGATAAAATTCCTTTAAACAGTTTGTGGGCTTTCTGTTTTTCAAATTATACAGTTCTTTTATTTCATTATTTTCTGTTTTATTTACTTTATTTATAGTTCATTTCTATTTATTTTATTTTAGGCAAAAAGAGAAGTCAGTTGGAAATTTCAGAATTTCTTAGAAAATCACTTATCCGGATCTGAGATCATTAGGTACCCTTCTAATCTTCCTGTTAGTGGAGGCAAAAATGTTACTAACCATTCTGCAAGGATACTGAAACCAAGGCTAGTTATCAGTTAGACCCATTAAACTATAACTTGCTTAATAAATGATGAACTGTAGTCTGCATTCATGGATCAAGCTCACTATTATTGTTGTTACAGAAACTTTGCATGTCCTCCAAGCATCACTAGCTTAAACAATAATATGTTTGCCCAAGTTGTTTTTCAGGAACTTGGAGTCAGCTGTGTCCAGTTTGAGCTCAAGCCTGTTAAGACTGGTCAAGACCACCAACCCTCTAACTGCGCATGCTGGAGGGTCTACCCAGTGATCTTTTAAATTCAGAGGGCCAAAAACTCCACCCTCAGAACATGCTTACACAGCCATTTTATGAACATGCTTTCCATGGAGAAGCATGTAGCTTCCTTGTGCCTGCACAGAACAACAGTTACCTCACCTTTTTCTTGTCTCCAATTACCTTTCCCCATGCTCCGCATGCCGCAGACAACCCTACTTATCCCATAATATCCCCAGCCCCTTGCCTTTGCGGGGGCAGATTTGAGGTTTGTTCTCCTCTCTCCTTGCTTGGCTGCCTTGTGAATAAAACTTTTCTCTGCTGAGAACCTAAAGGTCTCAGTGTTTGACTTGCTGTGCATTGGGCAAATGAAACTGGTTTGGTAACAGTACAACATGTGCAGTTTTTTCCTATCTCCAGTAACATAATCCTCACTATTATTCACTTAAGAGTTTCATCAAGGCTCTTCCATTCCTTCTGCCTTAACTTGATGCCAAAGCCAAAGACACTTTTTTTTTTATAGCATCACCCCTTTTCCAATACTAAATTTTATTCTTGTTATCTATTGCTATATAACAAACTACTCCAAAACTAAATGGTTTAAGAGGACAATGATTTGTTTTGAGTGACATGTTTTTAAATCTCATATTTCTAGTTAAGAATTTGAGCAGGCAATTATTCTTTTCCCACTAGAGTCACTCAGTTTTAATCGGATTGGTAAAAACAGAATGCTAATACAATTAAATTAATCTAGCATGTATGAACTAATATAAATAATATTAAATAAGTAATTAAGCATGTCCAAGAAATGTTTTTATTAATCATTGCTAAACAATGACTACCTGCTCATAATATTTTACCCTTTAGTCTCAGTTTAGTAATATAAATGGTTGGTTAAGAACATGGACTTTGGATTCACATAAACCTAGATTTGATTCCTAGCTCTGCAATAAACTGGCTGTGTAATTTTTGATGATGTATTAAAATTTTCAGGCCTGACTTTCCTCTCTAGAAAATGGAAATGATAACACAATATCCAGGGTCATTTTGAAAGTTAAACGAGATTTTTTTATGCAAAACACCTGATACAGTATCTAGCACTAGTGTCTACTCAATGTCTAAATAAACATCTGTTTTTAGAGATAAATCCTTATTCTTTCAGGACAGGTTATATCCAGAAATTACCAAGTGGCTTTAGGCCTTTTGTGGTTGCTGTTATCCAAAGTGCAAGACTGGTTAGGTAAGGTGAATGAAGAAGACTTTCATTACGACCTCTGCTCATGGGCCATTTTAGTACTTTGCAGGCTTGAAGCCACAGATCCACTGGATCACTGCCTGGGTTGTTACTTTCATTCCTCCCTTTTGTTTACTCATATAAGGAAAAAAACTAGTTCTTCTGATTCATAAGATTCCAACTCAGCTGAAAATTTAGAAAAAAATATATTTTCTACTTTGGGGAAAAAAACTTATTTAAAAGTTCCTTCTCATGATATAAAGAGGGTTCATGAATACCCAGAGAAATATAGGACAAATCTCTTCCAAATTTAACTTTAATCATGTGATTAAATTGGGCAAGTAGCAGGGTAAAGAATAATCAGTTCTACACAATTCAGTCTACACAATTATCTTCCTTTTCCTTCTTAAAAAAAACCAAGAAAATCATAAACAAACTGTACAAAAATTAGTCAAATAAATGGCTACTTTAGTCACTTCACAAATACGTTAATTTGAAATATGTCTGCTTCAATTGCTATGGTAGTTTATAAAATCCAGAGCAGTAGTATCTCCTCAACACCAGAGTGAGGGCAACAGTACTTCAAAAAATAATACTTTCCTAATATTCAAAAATATTTTATTTTCCTTGTGAATAGATAAAAACTGAGTAGGCTCTGATGTGCCTCACTAGCCACACTGACCTTGTACCAAAGTGCTGATAAGACTATGCAATGTGCCAAGAAGGAGGAACGTGGACTGCCCCATGTGGAGAAAATTCTTCATCACTAAGTGCATCCCTGTGGAGACGGATTGAAAGGAAAACTGTTCAGATCAACACAGCAGGAATGCTGTGTGATACCCTGAAAATTTCTCAAAGGTAGTTTTTCTTACTTTCAATAAACTACACCGTTAGTTTGTCTTCAATTTTTATAAAGATGTACATGTTCCAAATCTATATTTAAAAGTTATATAATAGCTTTATGTTAAAAGAGCATTAAATTTTCGGATTTTAAAACACTAACAGATTCTCCCATTTAAGGTGGGAAATAAGCTGCTGACTGGAGCGGTGAGCACCCTAGCTGAGCATCAGAAGAGTGACCTAATAGAACCAATCTGCAAGAACTGGAAAGTGAATTACAACAGGAGAAAATCAGACTTCTATGCAGTGGATGCTTGATGAATTTTTAGAAGCCTAAGATGCGCTCCTCCAGCGACTGGCCTTATGTCACTTCCGCCAGCTCCAGGTTTCCCGCCTCTGGGTCCCGAGCATCTCCTGTGTCACACTATCAAGGCTCAGTTTTCGAACTTTGTACCAAAGCCCTGTGAGTGGCTTACCTAGAGCCCTAGGCCAGGAGTCATTGGGTGCTGTAATCTCTCAACTGGAATCCTTGGCTCTGTGAAGCCCTGTGGCTGACAGGGTCTTTGTGCTCTGGCCGTGTGTCAGGCCTGTGCCTCTGAGTTGAGAGAGATGAATTCAGGACATTGGTCTACCAGAGACCTCCTGGCTCCATGAAATATCAAATGGCAAAAGTTCTCCCAGAGATCTCCATCTCAGCGCTAAGACGCAGCTCAAGTCAACAGCCAGCAAGCTCCAGTGCTGGACGCCCCATGCCAAACAACCAGCAAGACAGGAACACAACCACATCCATTAGCAGAGAGGCTGCCTAAAATCATAATAAGGTCACAGACACACCAAAACACACCACTGGATGTGGTCCTGCCCACCAGAAAGACAAGATCCAGCCTCATCCACCAGAACACAGGCACCAGTCCCCTCCATCAGGAAGCCTACAAAACCCACTGAACCAACCTTAGCCACTGGGAGCAGAAACCAAAAAGCAATGGGAACTACAAACCTTCAGCCTGAGAAAACCTTCAGCCCAAACACAGTAAGTTAAGCAAAAAGAGAAGACAGACAAACACACAGCAGATGAAGGAGCAAGGAAAAAACCAACCAGACCAAACAAATGAAGAGGAAATAGGCAGTCTACCTGAAAAAGAATTCAGAGTAATGATAGTAAAGATGATCCAAAATCTTGGAAATAGAGTGGAGAAAATACAAGAAACGTTTAACAAGGAACTAGAAGAACTAAAGAGCGAACAACCAATGATAAGCAACACAAGATGAGAAATTAAGAATTCTGTAGAAGGAATCAAAAGGAGAATAACTGAGGCAGAAGAATGGATAAGTGACCTGGAAGATAAAATAGTGGAAATAACTACCACACAGCAGAATAAAGAATGAAAAGAACTGAGGACAGTCTCAGAGACCTCTGGGATAACATTAAAAACACCAACATTTGAATTATAGGGGTCCCAGAAGAAGAAGAGAAAGAGAAAGGGTCTGAGAAAATATTTGAAGAGACTATAGTTGAAAACTACCCTAAGATGGGAAAGGAAATAGTCAATCAGTCCAGGAAGGACAGAGAGTCCCATACAGGATAAATCCAAGGAGAAACATGCCAAGACACATATTAATCAAACATTGAAAAATTAAATACACAGAAAAAATATTAAAAGCACCAAGGGAAAAACAACAAAAAACATACAAGGGGATCCCCATAAGATTAACAGCTGATCTTTCAGCAGAAACTCTTCAAGCCAGAAGGGAGTGGCAGGACATATTTAAAGTGATGAAAGGCAAAAACTTACAACCAAGATGACTCTACCCAGCAAGGATCTCATTCAGATTCAATGGAGAAATTAGAACCTTTACAGACAAGCGAAAGCTAAGAGAATTTAGCACCACCAAACCAGCTTTACAACAAATGCTAAAGGAACTTCTCTAGGCAGGAAACACAAGAGAAGGAAAAGACCTACAATAACAAACCCAAAACAATTAAGAAAATCGTAATAGGAACATACATATCAATAACTACCTTAAATGTAAATGGATTAAATGCTACAACCAAAAGACATAGATAGGCTGAATGGATACAAACACAAGACCCGAATATATGCTGTCTAAAAGAGATGCACTTCAGACCTAGGGACACATACAGACTGAAAGTGAGGGGATGGAAAACGATATTCCATGCAAATGGAAATCAAAAGAAAACTGGAGTAGCAAATCTCATATCAGGCAAAATAGACTTTAAAATAAAGACTATTACAAGAGACAAAGAAGGACACTACAGAATGATCAAGGGATCAATCCAAGAAGAAGATATAACAATTGTAAATATTTATGAACCCAACATAGGAGCACCTCAATATGTAAGGCAAATGCTAACAGCCACAAAAGGGGAAATCGACAGTAACACAATCATAGTAGGGGACTTTAACACCCCACTTTCACCAATGGACAGATGATCCAAAATGAAAATAAATAAGGAGACAACTAACTGCTAAACAATCATCTACAGGAAGACACTGGAACTCACCAAAAAAGATACCCCACATCCAAAGACATAGGAGAAGTCACAATGAGATGGTAGGAGGGGTGCAATCACAATAAAATCAAATCCCATAACCACTGGGTTGGTGACTCACAAAATGGAGAACACTTATACCACAGAAGTCCACCCACTGGAGTGAAGGTTCTGAACCACACATCAGGCTTCCCAACCTGGGGGTCCGGCAATGGGAGGAGGAATTCCTAGAGAATCAGACTTTGAAGGCTAGCAGGATTTGATTGCAGGATTTCAACAGGACTGGGGGAAACAGAGACTCCACTCTTGGAGGGCACACACAAAG
Organism: Balaenoptera borealis; assembly: GCF_965194805.1. NCBI lineage: Eukaryota > Metazoa > Chordata > Mammalia > Artiodactyla > Balaenopteridae > Balaenoptera > Balaenoptera borealis. The sequence goes on from NC_138865.1 coordinate 92,973,747, forward strand.
TACTGTGTGCATCGGAACCAAGGGGAAGGAGAAGTGACCCCATAGGAGACTGAACCAGACATATCTGCTAGTGTTGGAGGATCTCCTGCAGAGGCGGGGTGTGGCTGTGTCTCACTGTGAGGAAAAGGATACTGGCAGCAGAAATTCTGGGAAGTGCTCCTTCGTGTGAGTGCTCCTAGAGTCAGCCATTAGGCCTACCAAAGAGCCCAGGTAGGCTCCAGTGTTCGGTTGCCTCAGGCCAAACAAGCAACAGGGAGGGAACCCAGCCCCACCCATCAGCAGACAAGTGGATTAAAGTTTTACTGAGCTCTGCTTACCAGAGCAACAGTCAGCTCTACCCACCACCAGTCCCTCCCTTCAGGAAACTTGCTCAAGCCTCTTAGATAGCCTCATCCACCAGAGGGCAGAGAGCAGAAATAAGAAGAACCACAATCCTGCAGCCTGTGGAACAACAACCATGTTCACAGAAAGACAGACAAGATGAAAAGGCACAGGGCTATGTACCAGATGAAGGAACAAGATAAAACCACAGAAAAACAACTAAATGAAGTGGAGATAGGAAACCTTCCAGAAAAACAATTCAGAATACTGATAGTGAAGATGATCCAGGACCTTGGAAAAACAATGGAGGCAAAGATCGAGAAGATGCAAGAAATGTTTAACAAAGACTTAGAAGAATTAAAGAACAAACAAACAGAGATGAACAACACAATAACTGAAATGAAAAATGTACTAGAAGGAATCAATAGCAGAATAAATGAGGCAGAAGAACAGATAAGTGACCTGAAAGACAGAATGGTGGAATTCACTCCTGTGGAACAGAATAAAGAAAAAAGAATGAAAAGAAATGAAGCCAGCCTAAGAGACCTCTGGGACAAAATTAAACGTAAAAACCTTCGCATTATAGGGGTCCCAGAAAGAGAAGAGAGAGAGAAAGGACCAGAGAAAATATTTGAAGAGATTATAGTCAAAAACTTCCCTAACATGGGAAAGGAAATAGCCACCCAAGTCCAGGAAGCGCAGAGAGTCCCATACAGAGAAACCCAAAGACAAACATGCCAAGATACATAGTAATCAAATTGGAAAAAATTAAAGACAAAGAAAAATTACTGAAACCAGCAAGGGAAAAAAGACAAATAATATACAAGGGAACGCCCATAAGGTTAACAGCTGATTTCTCAGCAGAAACTCTACAAGCCAGAAAGGAGTGGCATGACATATTCAAAGTGATGAAAGGGAAGAACCTACAACCAAGATTACTCTACCCAGCAAGGATCTCATTCAGATTCGATGGAAAAATCAAAAGCTTTATAACAAGCAAAAGCTAAGAGAATTCAGCACCAACCAAACCAGCTCTACAACAAATGCTAAAGGAACTTCTCTAAGTGGGAAACACAAGAAAAGAAAAGGACCTACAAAAACAAACCCAAAACAATTAAGAAAATGGTAGTAGGAATATACATATCGATAGTTACCTTAAACGTGAATGGATTAAATGCTCCAACCAAAAGACACAGGCTCGCTGAATGGATACAAAAACAAGACCCATATAAATGCTGTCTACAAGAGACCCACTTCGGACCTAAGGACACATACAGACTGAAAGTGAGGGGATGGAAAAAGATATTCCAGACAAATGGAAATCAAAAGAAAGCTAGAGTAGCAATACTCATATCAGATAAAATAGACTTTAAAATAAAGAATGTTACAAGAGACAAGGAAGGACACTATGTAATGATCAAGGGATCAATCCAAGAAGAAGATGTAACAATTATAAATATATATGCACCCAACATAGGGGCACCTCAATACATAAGGCAACTGCTAACAGCTATAAAAAGGAAATCAACAGTAACACAATAATAGTGGGGGACTTTAACACCTCACTTACACCAATGGACAGATCATCCAAACAAAAAATTAATAAGGAAACACAAGCTTTAAATGACACAATACACCAGGTAGATTTCATTGATATTTATAGAACATTCCAAAACAGCAGATTACACTTTCTTCCCCAGTGAGCATGGAACATTCTCCAGGATAGATCACATCTTGCGTCACAAATCAAGCCTCAATAAATTTAAGAAAATTGAAATCATATCAAGCATCTTTTCTGACCACAATGCTGTGAGATTAGAAATGAATTACAGGGGAAAAAACGTAAAAAACACAAACACATGGAGGCTAAACAATACGTTACTAAATAACCAAGAGATCACTGAAGAAATCAAAGAGGAAATCAAAAAATACCTAGAGACAAATGACAATGAAAACACAACGATCCAAAACCTATGGGATGCAGCAAAAGCAGTTCTAAGAGGGAAGTTTATAGCTATACAAGCCTACCTCAAGAAACAAGAAAAATCTCAAATAAACAATCGGATCTTACACCTAAAGGAACTAGAGAAAGAACAAACAAAACCCAAGGTTAGCAGAAGGAGAGAAATCATAAAAATCAGAGCAGAAATAAATGAGATAGAAACAAAGAAAACAATAGCAAAGATCAATAAAACTAAAAGCTGGTTCTTTGAGAAGATAAACAAAATTGATAAACCATTAGCCAGACTCATCAAGAAAAAGAGGGAGAGGACTCAAATCAATAAAATCAGAAATGAAAAAGGAGAAGTTACAACACACATCACAGAAATACAAAGCATCCTAAGAGACTACTACAAGCAACTCTATGCCAATAAAATGGACAACCTGGAAGAAATGGAAAAATCCTTAGAAAGGTATAACCTTCCAAGACTGAACCAGGAAGAAACAGAAAATATGAACAGACCAATCACAAGTAATGAAATTGAAACTGTGATTAAAAATCTTCCAACAAAAGTCCAGGACCAGATGGTTTCACAGGTGAATTCTATCAACATTTAGAGAAGAGCTAACACCAATCCTTCTCAAACTCTTCCAAAAAATTGCAGAGGAAGGAACACTCCCAAACTCATTCTGTGAGGCCACCATCACCCTGATACCAAAACCAGACAAAGGAACTACAGAAAAAGAAAATTATAGACTAATATCACTGATGAATACAGATGCAAAAATCCTCAACAAAATACTAGCAAACAGAATCCAACAACACATTAAAAGGATCATACACCACGATCAAGTGGGATTTATCCCAGGGATGCAAGGATTCTTCAATATATGCAAATCAATCAATGTGATACACCATATTAACAAATTGAAGAATAAAAACCATATGATCATCTCAATAGATGCAGAAAAAGCTTTTGACAAAATTCAACACCCATTTATGATAAAAACTCTCCAGAAAGTGGGCATAGAGGGAACCTACCTCAACATAATAAAGGCAATATATGACAAACCCACAGCAAACATCATTCTCAATGGTGAAAAACTGAAAGCATTTCCTCTAAGATCAGGAACGAGACAAGGATGGCCACTCTCACCACTATTAGTCAACATAGTTTTGGAAGTCCTAGCCATGGCAATCAGAGAAGAAAAAGAAATAAAATGAATACAAATTGGAAAAGAAGAAGTAACACTGTCACTGTTTGCAGATGACATGATACTATACATAGAGAATCCTAAAAATGCCACCAGAAAACTTCTAGAGCTAATCAATGAATTTGGTAATGTTGCAGGATACAAAATTAATGCAAAAAAATCTCTTGCATTCCTATACACAAACGATGAAAAATCTGAAAGAGAAATTAAGGAAACACTCCCATTTACCATTGCAACCAAAAGAATAAAATACCTAGGAATAAATCTTCCTAAGGAGACAAAAGACCTGTATGTAGAAAGCTATAAGACACTGATGAAAGAAATTAAAGATGATACCAACAGATGGAGAGATATACCATGTTCTTGGATTGGAAGAATCCATATTGTGAAAATGACTATACTACCCAAAGCAATCTACAGATTCAATGCAATCCCTATCAAATTACCAATGGCATTTTTTACAGAGCTAGAACAAATCATCTTAAAATTTGTATGGAGACGCAAAAGGCCCCGAATAACCAAAGCAGTCTTGAGGGAAAAAAACGGGCTGGAGAAATCAGACTCCCTGACTTCAGACTAGAAAAGACAGTCTCTTCAATAAGTGGTATTGGGAAAACTGGACACCTACATGTAAAAGAATGAAATTAGAACACTCTCTAACACCATACACAAAAATAAACTCAAAATGGATTAGAGATCTAAATGTAAGACCGGGCACTACAAACCTCTTAGGGGAAAGCATAGGGAGTACACTCTTTGACATAAATCACAGCAAGATCTTTTTTGGTCCACCTCCTAGAGTAATGGAAGTAAAAACAAAAATAAACAAGTGGGACCTACTGAAACTTAAAAGCTTTTGCAAAGCAAAGGAAACTACAAACAAGACAAAAAGGCATACCTCAGAATGGGAGAAAATATTTGCAAACAAATCAATGGACAAAGGATTAATCTCCAAAATATATAAACAGCTCATGCAGCTCAATATTAAAAAAACAAACAACCCAATCAAAAAATGGGCAGAAGACCTAAACAGATATTTCTCCAAAGAAGCCATACAGATGGCCAAGAAGCACATGAAAAGCTGCTCAACATCACTAATTATTAGAGAAATGCAAGTCAAAACTACAATGAGTTATCACCTCACACCAGTTAGAATGGGCATCATCAGAAAATCTACAAATAACAAATGCTAAAGAGAGTGTGGAGAAAAGGGAACACTCTTGCACTGCTGGTGGGAATGTAAATTGATACAGCCACTATGGAGAACAGTATGGAGGTTCCTTAAAAAACTAAAAATAGAATTACTCTATGACCCAGCAATCCCACTACTGGGCATATACCCAGAGAAAAACATAATTCAAAAAGATACATGCACCCCAATGTTCATTGCAGCACTATTTACAATAGCCAGGTCATGGAAGCAACCTAAATGCCCATCAACAGTCAAATGGATAAAGAAGATGTGGTACATATATACAATGGAATATTACTCAGCCATAAAAAGGAACGACATTGGGTCATTTGTAGAGACGTGGATGAATCTAGAGACAGTCATATAGACTGAAGTAAGTCAGAAAGAGAAAAACAAATATCATGTATTAACGCATACATGTGGAACCTAGAAATATCATACAGATGAACCAGTTTGCAGGGCAGAAATTGAGACAAAGATGTAGAGAACAAACGTATGGATACCAAGGGGGGAAGTGGAGGGGGGTGGGGATGGGTGATGGTGGTGCTGTGATGAATTGGGAGATTGGGATTGAAATATATACACTAATATGTATAAAATGAATAACTAATAAGAACCTGCTGTATAAAAAAATAAATAAAATTTAAAAAAAAGAAAGAAAATAAATAAGGAAACACAAGCTTTAAATGATACATGAAACAAGATGGACTTAATTGATATTTATAGGACATTCCATCCAAAAACAACAGAATACACTTTCTTCTCAAGTGCTCATGGAGTATTCTCCAGGATACATCATATCTTGGGTCACAAATCAAGCCTTGGTAAACTTAAGAAAATTGAAATGGTATCAAGTATCTTTTCTGACCACAATGCTATGAGACTAGATATCAATTACAGGAAAAAATCTGTAAAAAATATAAATACATGGAGGCTAAACAATACACTACTAAATAACCAAGAGATCACTGAAGAAATCAAAGAGGAAATCAAAAACTACCTAGAAACAAATGACAATGAAAACACGACAGCCCAAAACCTATGGGATGCAGCAAAAGCAGTTCTAAGAGGGAAGTTTATAGCTATACAAGCCTACCTCAAAAAACATCTCAAACAGACAACATAACCTTACACCTGAAGCAGTTAGAGAAAGAAGAACAAAAAAACCCCAAAGTTAGTAGAAGGAAAGAAATCATAAAGATCAGATCAGAAATAAATGAAAAAGAAATGAAGCAAACAATAGCAAAGATGAATAAAAGTAAAAGCTGGTTCTTTGAGAAGATAAACAATATTGATAAACCATTAGCCATACTCATCAAGAAAAAAAGGGAGAAGACTCAAATCAACAGAATTAGAAATGAAAAGGGGGAAGTAACAACTGACACTGCAGAAATACAAAGGATCATGAGAGATTACTACAAGCAACTATATGCCAATAAAATGGACAACCTGGAAGAAATGGACAAGTTCTTAGAAATGCACAACCTTCCGAGACTGAACCAGGAAGAAATAGAAAATATCAAGAGACCAATCACAAGCACTGAAATTGAAACTGTGATTAAAAATCTTCCAACAAACAAAAGCCCAGGACCAGATGGCTTCACAAGCGAATTCTATCAAACATTTAGAGAAGAGCTAACACCTATCCTTCTCAAACTCTTCCAAAATATAGCAGAGGGGCGAGCATTACCAAACTCATTTTATGAGGCCACCTTCACCCTGATACCAGGGTTATTAAAGCAATTATACTCCAATAAAGATGTTAAAAAAAAAACAAAGAACACAATGTGGAAAAATATAGAGTATTTAAATTAAACATAATTTCTTTGTTCAAAAATAATTTTCAAATTCTTAATATTTTATAATTCATGTAAATATAAAACAAACGCTTTTACGCAATTAGTATCATACTATATATTCTATTTTGTCCTCTTTTTATGTACTCTTTAATTCTTCTCCTAGTACTATATATGCATTTCTCATTATTTTTCAGAAGTATAATATTAATGTTTAGCTATATAGCATACCACTATATGAATTACTATATTTAAATGATTGTATTCTTGGACACTTGGTTTTTTTTTAAAATTTTGCTACTTATACGTCTAAAATGAGAGCATTGCATGCTATTCTCCAATGACTTATGTGGTAACGAATGACAAATGTCTGTTTCCTAAATTATTCTGAAACCCACGGACTAAAATATATTGGGTCATTTATTTCCAGATGCTGAGAACAGTGGTATCTGTAAATTGAATGTATAATTTCATAGTTCTTGACTTTCAGAAGTCTTCTTAGTAACCTTATAAACTCCATATAATCTTCATGCTTCACTTTTTCTGTTTTGTACCCACCTCACTAGCTTAGGACAGTTTCTGGGGACCGTAACACATATTTTGGTATAAAGAAGATTTACTGAGCATATGCCATTTGGTAAGTATCAAATAAATCATGAAGAACACTACTCTGTTTTCTTCATTTCTCCCTAAGCCCTTAAGTCATTAGTTCTCAAATTACTGACATCTTCTGATATTCTATGCAAGAATGACATTTTCTTCCCTTCTGCACACACTTGATCAGTCCAAATGACAGTTACCATAAATATGCTTGTGCGTATTGGGAAAAACAAGCATACTCTGAAGAGCTGTAGCTTTGTACATGTGTATGAGACTACATTTTTTAACATGAACCTTGGCACATGAAATATGTTTGACTGATTGACAGGCTAAAAGCTACTCTTAAAGCTCTAGGAAGAAATGCCCTCCTGCTCATGGCTTTGTTATTCTTGTTCCAAATATATGGAGTGAGACTACTTCACAGGTCCCATCTCAGATCAAAAACTGTAATTCAATATTTGGTTTAAAGTTTTTGCTTGTGATTTAGTGTTTTAGTGAAAAATAATATCTTTTAAGCATTCTGTAAGCTAATCACTTAAAATCCCCTCATCTATTGGCGCTTATTTACAAATGATTAGGAAACTTTAGAAATTCAGTTAAGGAAGCTCATTGGATAAAAGTTTTCTGTTTTGTATAATTGCAACTTCATTCCTGAGGATATGAACCTCCAGCTGTCATATGCATGTGATTAAGTGGGTCCTTTCCAGCTATTAAGGAAGCCCCACAGTGTTTCTATGTTTTCTGGCAAAAATAGAAGTTAGCTTAACATACATCTTGGCAAACAAGTTGCTGGCACAGAAAGGCAAAATATGCAAATTGGCAAGAAAAATACCTGTGTATGAAATTCCAAAAACAGCAGGTGCAAAGCCAAATTCACCTTACCTAGTCCTGTTATAAGCACAAATTTATGTAAAAAAAAAAGAAATACTTGTCTAACAATATTATTCTGGATATTATTACTCTTGTTTTCATCTTCTGGAAGAGGAAATACTTATTTAGGATGCAGTTTGAAAAAATCTTTCTGTCTCTGAGTAAGAAGAATGATGGCTCTGCCTTCTGGTGAATGGAATATTGTTGTTTGTTCGTTTATTTTCTGGTGGTATATGCATATTTTTTTCATGAGTTATAAGAATCTCATCCCATTTCCATGAAGTTGTGGCTTTTGACAACCGATTTCTCACTCTCAGTGTCCTCTGACTCCTAGGGTGTCCTTTATTCCAGCAAAAAGAATTACTGTGTTTACTGTAGGTGCACACATGGGAGCCACTTTGGGCTATTATAATAACAATAACATGGGGTGTGTGTGTGTGTGTATGAGTGTGTGTGTGTGTGTGCTATTTTACATATAAATTATGATGATTTTATGGTTCATTAATATTCCCTTTAAGTGAAGTTTTTGTTATGTTCACATTTTATTTGTCTGCTTTCCTTATAGAACATGTTAAGGCATGAAGAATTCTATAGTTAGCTTCTTCCATACATTCCGATCTCAGTGAATTTGCCATTCATCCAGACATCAACCTCAGAATCTGACAGATGACTTTTCCTCTCTCACTAACCCTCATTCAATTGTTAAACAGGTTCCATTGATTTTCCCTTTTTAATATTGTTTATTATCTTCTTCATGAGTATTAACCCCCATTGAGACCTTAATAATCTCATGTAATAGAAAACTTCACTTGTCTCTCAAGTAATTTTTTTTTTTTTTGGCCTCTACTTGCACATATTTTCAATTGATTTACCCTTTTTAATACTGTTTATTATCTTCTTCATGAGTATTAACCCCCATTGAGACCTTAATAATCTCATGTAATAGAAAACTTCACTTGTCTCTCAAGTAATTTTTTTTTTTTTGGCCTCTACTTGCACATACTTTCAATTGATTTAACATCGATGCTAGACTATCTTTTCCCAAACAAACTCATGTGTGTACCTTATTTAAAACAGCTCTTCAACATCAACATAATTAAATTCAACCGACTATGACATGAAAATCTCTATGACCTTACTACTGCCTACTCTTGAAGACTTACCTAATAAAATTTATACTTCCCCCTGACTCTTGTGCACGTCAAAACAACTTTTAGATGGAAAAATGTGACAAACTAGAATTCCTTGCTTAGAAAATCAGACATTTGAGACTTTTTAAAAATCACCATTAATTTCCAGTGCATGTCTGGAATCTTTTTGAGTCTTCTAAAGCAAAAACTCCATGGCCCCTCTACACCTTTGTGTACATATAATTCCATCATGAAAAGTATACAGTCGAGTTATTTTCACATGTAACACTCAATTTAGACTGCAAATTCCTGGATAGAATAACTTTATTTTTGTATCCCTAAAGAATATTTATACATGGGATGAATCCTGTCCTTTAATTAAGTTTACCAAGCATTTTGAATTATGAGGGTTAGTCCATCTTTTCTAACCATACCTGATCGACCCCTACCAAAAATAAAAATAAAGTCCCTAACCCCAAAATCATTGCCAAACATCACTACACATTCTCTCACCAACATTATCCTCAAATGACTGAATTCCTGAACCACAAATCCATGAGGTATAAGAAAATAGTTATTGTGTTAGAGTACTAAGATTTAATTAGTTTGTTATATAGTATTAGGTAACTAATATTCCTGTTAATCATATAAACTTCTATAGCTGCACTGGAAAATTACTTAGCACTATCTGCTAAAGTTGAATTTATGTATGCCCTATTACTTATCATTTCCATTCTTAGGTGTATACCTAAGGGAAATGTGTATCTATTTATAACAGCATTAGTTGAAGACAATTCAAATGTCTAACAACAGAAGACTGCATAAATGAAGTATGTTCTCTTCACAAAATATAATATCATATGGTAATAGAAATTGACATATCACAGCCAAACACATCGATGTGGATGAATCCTGCAAGAGGGAAAAAAGCCAGGCACACCATAATGCATACCATATAATTCCATCAAAACAAAAACAAACCAGGCAAAACTACTATATCAAACAGAATTCAGGAGAGCAACCAATTTTGTGGAAGAAGCAGAGCATAGTGATTGGGCATGGACAGAAAACCTCCTAAAGTTTTCTATTTCTTTGGGTAGTGGTTATCTATGTGTGCTCATTAGGTGGCAATGTATTGGGCTGTGCACTTATGATCTGTGCACTTTCTACTTACATGTTATACTCCACAAAAAGCTTAAGAACAGGAGAGTATTTCTAATTTTATTCTCAAGAAGATTTTAGTGGATATTGTATCTGTGTTTCCAGCATTAAACAATCACTGTGAAGAAATACTTTGAGATGAGGAAAGTTGAAAAACATGGAAAACATGATGCCCAAATAAAATGAAATTAAAAATAAAAAAGAATATAAGGAGCAGGTAGAATATTTTAAAAAATGCAATTGGTAAAGTAGAAGAAAGATTTTTAAAATTCACCCAGAACTAACATGTTAAGCTCAGAAGTAAATAAGAAAAAGGAGAGACATGGAGACAATGACATTAACTCCATTAATGTCATTATCAAACAGGATTCCTAGAAAAAAAGATCAGATCAGATGGAACAGAAGCAGTGAAGAGGTAGAGTGAGAGTGAGCAGGGAGAGGGAAGGGGGAAGCGAAAGGAATTTATAATATTTAGAAAATTATCTAATTGGAAATTAAAAGAAGTTCTGATTATGGCAAAATTCAGTAAAAATAACATCTTCATTGAAAAGATTTAAAAAAAAATAAAATAAAAATCCCAAAGGAGGTAATGCTGGTTTCTTCTAAAGACTATTGCTTTGTATTTTGAATTAGCAAAAGAAAATGGAACCTGTGGGAAACAGACTGAACTCTGAATTTTATGCTCAATTTGCCACTCCTCTGCAAAGTAATCGGAAAGGTGTTACATACTCAGGGGGTCAGAAAGTTTAAACCCACAAAAGTCTTACTGAAAAAACAATGTACTCTTAGACATTCTTTGACCAACCAAACTTTAAATCAATTTGAAGAAATAGTGACTGGAAAAACATTAAAATGGTTAGATAATGAACAATTAAGTGACTTAACTTACAATTGCCTAAATGATAATAATTAATATACTTAAGAAATCATTCAAGTAAAAAACTATCATCAAAAGATCAAATAATAATTGAACAAATAGTTTGATAAAATTTATCAGTAGAAAGATAGGACAAAGAATATAAGAAATTGAGAGTAAGAGGTAAGAAAAATAATGCTAAATTTCTCATATTAACATATATTAATATCATATTGATATATTATGTATAATAAATAAAACTTCAATAAAGAAAAGTAAGTTCAAATAAATTTTACAAAAGTTTGACTATTCATTAATAGAAAAAATAATTGTATATAACTTTAAAATCAATGGGCCAAAAATTCAAGTAAGCAATATAGATATTGCACATGTTAAAATACATGGAATTAGACAAATAATATAGTGAATGTTAAAAATTAAGAATCAGAAATAAAATAGAAAACAAAACTTTCAGGGACAAAAAAGCAATAATGTAAGAGCTTTTAATTAGCACACATTATATTCTCATAACTTATCTCTCCACATATAACCCTTCATACAACTCAATTATGTATGTGAAATTATACTCATTTTGCAAGTAAAGAGATTTAGGCCCCAAGAAATTCAATATATAAAACTACTGAGCTAGAAGTACTGAGACATGATTGACACAAGGTCTACATAATCTCAAAGCCTGCACTCACAGCCACTGTACTTTGGTTCTTTATTCAAGTTATTTACAATTCAAAGACAAAATGACAGGAACTGGTTAACCATAAAATACTGGGCAAATATTGACAAGATGGATACCAAAAGCTACACACACAGAAAGTTATAAAGTCTAAGCTACTATTACATAAAGTTGGATTAAAATAGAAAATTTATGCAATGTTACTTTTATACTAATAAGATATAGTATTCATATTTGATATGTACAGTGATTAAATATTATTTTTCTGGAAATAGTATTAATACAGAAAGCTAAAAATGTGGCTAAAGAGAAACTGACAAAAAGATATTTCTTGCAACTTGAAACACATTTTCAGTAAAACACTAAAGAAGCAGGCACAATAAACCGACAGAAATTTATAGTGAAGAAAAATATTAAATGAAATACACACATACATATAATATTCCATGTTTGTTATAGTACACCAGCATTTTCTAGGATATTACCACACCTGTTCTTTGCCTATAGAGTGACTATTCCTTGCAAAGATATAAATGTAAAAAATTAAATTATCACAGGATAGTCCCCATTTTGTTTATATTTTGATCCTGGTGTGCCTTTCATTAGTGCCAGAAGGATCAGATTTCTTTGCAATTGTATGTTCCCTCTGTCACTTCTTTAGTTTATTTCCCAACCTGTGAAATCCTGCTGGTAGGTAAGCACAGTATTCAAAATAATACAAATGTCGTCTTTGGGTACAGTGCTTTTTTCACCGTTTTTGGATTTTCCCTCCATTTACTGTTAGAAAATGTGATAGGATGAGTAATAGGCCATAAGTACTGTGCTTATTTATATTGTATCTCCATATCACACAGTGCAGTTGGAACTTCTTGAGGGTCTGACTTGTGTTCTATCACAATTTCCATACCTCAGCAGGAAGCCCAATATCTGGAATACATCAGAGCTTCAGTGATGTTTGTTTTTGAATGGATCTAAATACAGGTGTATATACTATAAAGTGAACTTACTAAAATAGAATATCAATTTGGAGATTTTCTTCTCAATTTAAACGGAAGTACAAAGAGTTTTCCACTGAGATATTGAAAGCATTAATCTTTTTAATCAACAGCGTGAAAATCAAAGCAAACTGAATTTAGATACATCCAAGCATATAATCAGCACAATTTTTGTGAAAAGAATATTCCTATATTTAATACTTTCTGTTAATGAGGATAGTTAGAAATGGATTGTAATTAGGGTTCTTTCCGTAATAACCTAACAGTTCAGGTTTAAAAAAAAGAAAAATCTACCATAAGCAAACAAAAACACACTTAATGCTGTCTAAAGAGGAACAAGCGTTAAGTTGTTGACTATAGCACTTGACCTCTCTGTTTCTTCTAATTCTGACATTCTGTGATTTTTAAATTCCTTTTTATTTATCATTTGTCTTTATATAACTTGAAGGCTTTTGCAGTCTCTGAAACTATGGACTTGGCCGAAACACATGCTGCTATTCACCCACTCTGCCATTTATGTGAATAGTTTGATTTCCCTTGAATGAAAGAATGACCTTATGCTAATCAGGTCACACAATTATATCCAGTTCATGTTTTGACCAGCCAAATATGCTCATGAAACAATTATGAGGCGGAACAGTACAGTATGAATCTATGGAACTCAGAGACCTCAACTGCCTTATACAGAAATACAATATTAAACTTAGCCACATTGATGTATACCCTAGTACATTTCAAATACATAAGCTGGAGGAATGATATAAAGAAATTTAAGGGAAAAAAGATGAACTTCTTAAAATAATCAGTAGAATATTCAATTTATAGAATTTTAAACCCCCTTATATTTTAACTTCTTCATATATTAGGATGTTCTATCTTTTTAGTGACATCTGCATAGAAGGAAATAATCCTCCTTTGCACAAGGGAACAGTAGAGAACAACACCACACTTTGTAGTGAATATAACATTTTTCTGGAGTCTACTCAATATGAAAAAAAACTCTTCTATCTCCCCTTTGTAAAACAATGTTTAAATAGTAGTGTAAAATTTTTATCAATACCGGTAAAAATGTCGAAGAATACAAGTCCATTACTTACTCTGTATATAAGGATTTTTGTTTGTTTGTTTTGCTATCTTGCTTAATATAAAATAGTAACAACACTGCATGCATACTCACATATTGGTTGAGTAAATCAAGTTAGATCATGTGACTAAGTATACTTTCATCTCCACTCAACATTTGCAGGGCTCTTTAAGAACACTTCATATGCATTTTACAATTTAACCTTCACAATCTTCTCTATATTCTTTAAATATAGGGAACAGGCAAAGATAAGTAAACTAGTCTATGAAGTGGCAAAGCTGTAATTCAAATCCAGTCAATCTAACACAGTAAGATCAGTGTGCTTGCCTTTCATTTGCAATCCATTTCACAATTTACAATTGGCTTTGACTTGCTTTGATTCTCACAGCAAGCTGGTAAAATAAGTGAAGCTGCCATTATTTTAACCTTTAAGACTTTGGCAAAATCAAGGTCACAAAGCAAAATGATGGACTCAATATGAACAAAATCTTCTTATAACAAATTCAATTTTCCCTGTATCACCGAGATTATAAGCAATGCTCTCCATCTCATTCTTCCTTCATGGGTTACTTTTCCTTCCTTTGTCTTTCTTTATCCTTCTATCAATTTTTCTTTCCCCAACCCTCTGCCCCTCCGCCACCTATTTTCATGAGTTTCTGAGTGCCTAATATGCCATATTTTGCTTTTCTCTCATACAGGAAGAAAAAGGACTTTAAATTGAAAAAGAGAACAACCAACATTAAATGAAAATAGAAGAGCAGATGTGAGAGAACATAGTAAGAGTTAAACCTGTGCTTTCATGAAACTTGAGTAACTAGTTCCAGTTGAATTAAATGATAGAATTCTGAAAGCTGTAGTTCGATGCACAAATGATTAAACTCAACTGTTGAATCTAACTCAAAATATTGAGTAAGAGACTTCCTTCAGTCTCGGGGAAATGCTGAACATTCTGGTCATCAATCTTTCTCTGATTTGGATAGAATTTTACAATGCTTGATAAATATGTTTGTATTCCCTAAAGATGAAATCAATATTTTATCTAAAGGTTATAGTAATACACTCACTACTGAAAGATAAATCACAGAAAAAAATAAAGTTTTACATCTAGGTAGCCAAAGATGGTATAAGAGTTCAGAATAGGGGAGGGCAGTTGGAAACTGCTTTTATTATTATACTGTACTCAAAATAGTTGCAGTTCTCACATGAATTTTCATTCATCAAATATTTATTGGCGCATTTTATGTGCCAGACACTTTCCCAGGCACTGGAGATATCAAAGAAAATAGAAACAAAGATATTTGCATAATAAAATAACATTAGAATGTTAGAATACTTTTCAGTTCAAGAAAGATTTGTATCAGAAAATTTTCAGCTAAGAGTTTTTCAAAGGAAAGGTGCATTTTAAAAAATCAACAAATTATTTAGATAGTATGAAGAGTTAATTTCTCAATGAATATAAATGCCCAGGTGAAATTAAGTACTAGTACCTTCAGTATTAATAGAATTTTAAACAAGGCTATTTAGAGCTAAATGTTTTCTGGGAGAAATTTACTTGTTCTTTTAAACATCATTTTTTTTGTCAATGTAACTTTTAGTAATAAAAAATATTATAGCTTAGTAATAAAGAAATCGTGGTCTGGAATCTTCCAGATTTGGTTCAAAGTCCAGCCCTGTCACACAACTTTTCAAGTGATCTTGGTCTGATTAGTTAACCTCTTTAAATCTCAGTTTTTTACTTATAAAATGACCTAATTATAGGATTTATTTCATTATGTTTTTGTGAGGATTAAATGAGACATTTAAAGTATGGGGACCATATTTAAAAATACCTCTTCAAAAATATCACGAGTATGGCGATCTCAGACTGAACACTGAGCTGAGCATGTCATCCAACCTAACATATAGAAGAATACAGCTTGCTATATATAGGTGGTTAAAAGCATATTCTTACTAGATCATGTGAGAACCTTGCCTCAAGTGTATGCAGAAGAGCCTGGCAATGCAGTGACTTGGTCTAGGCAATGATATAGTTCAAAAGTTGATGGACGGCCCTTAAAAAACTAAAAATAGAACTACCATATGACCCAGCAATCCCACTACTGGGCATATACCCTGAGAAAACCATAATTCAAAAAGAGTCATGTACCACAATGTTCATTGCAGCTCTATTTACAATAGCCAGGACATGGAAGCAACCTAAGTGTCCATCAACAGATGAATAGATAAAGAAGATGTGGCACATATATACAATGGAATATTACTCAGCCATAAAAAGAAACGAAATTGAGTTATTTGTAGTGAGGTGGATGGACCTAGAGACTGTCATACACAGTGAAGTAAGTCAGAAAGAGAAAAATAAATACCGTATGCTAACACATATATATGGAACCTAAAAAAAATGATCATGAAGAACCTAGGGGCAAGACGGGAATAAAGACACAGACCTACTAGAGAATGGACTTGAGGATACAGGGAGAGGGAAGGGTAAGCTGGGACAAAGTGAGAGAGTGGCATGGACATATATACATTACCAAACGTAAAATAGATAGCTAGTGGGAAGCAGCCACATAGCACAGGGAGATCAGCTTGGTGCTTTGTGACCACCTCGAAGGGTGAGATAGGGAGGGTGGGAGGGAGGGAGACGCAAGAGGGAAGAGATATGGGGACATATGTATATGTATAACTGATTCAGTTTGTTATAGAGCAGAAACTAACACACCATTGTAAAGCAATTATACTCCAATAAACATGTTAAAAAAAAAAAGTTTGATGGAGTAAAACATGCAATAACTGCAGTGTCTTTCCAGACGTCATAAGATACTAATGCTCTGGAAGAGATACTCCTTAATCATATTGAATTCTCTGATACTATTTTAGATGTTTTAAATTTCAAACCTCAAGTGTGTTGCCCCAAATGCTTAGCATGATGTCAAGAACTCAAATGATAAAGGTCACAGTGCATCTTACCTGGGCTAAAGTTTATTCCTGGTAGTGGATAAACCTGTGTAGATTATGAATGGATATAGGAGATCATTCCAGAGAGGTATAAAGAAGAGACCAATAGAACATAGAGATTCATAATGCACAAAGAAGAATTTCTTGATGTCTGTAAACTTATTTCTGAAAATTATATTTTTTAATTATGGAATAGGGGAGTTTAGCAGAAATGAAAAAGAAAAGAGGAAAAAGTACAATCAGCCATTTCTATAGAAATATAAATTAGAAAATAAATTTTAATTTCAGGAATTCATTGGTTAAATTACTCTTTATAAGACATCCGCAAACCAAATAATCTTTTAAGATATTGTTGCTATTGATAAAGAAATTTCAAGTTTACTAAATGTCTTAGAAATTGTGATACAGAGTCCTTTTGCAAGTTGGGGCTGCCTACATACTGTAGTGATTATAAAATAGCAATGAGTCCAGCTTGCTCACATAGTAAAAAGCTGTCTTTTATGTTCTTTTAATTAGAGTAGATGTTTCTCCCTTGATACTTAAAATTACAGATTATACTTGTAACTTGGAAAGTCATAATGAATTTCTGATGACAGTTAAGAATGTGGGACCTTGGGAATAGTTGCCCTCAGCAAGAAAGCCAAAATTGTGTGTCAGTAAATAGATTAACATAATTTTATGTGTTCTTCATGGTATTATTACTAACTGGTAATAAAACCTTATTAGGGATTCACTGTGTATGAAAATTTTGAAAGATTTTATGATTCTATATGACACAGTCACGTTTATGGTTTGTTTACCTTTTGTACAAGTATTTGCCAAGTACTCTTCATTTATCTTTTCTAAGTATCAGTCAAATATTATTTTGCCCTCAAAGAAATGACTAGGAGTTAGGTAGTGCTGTAAAAAAGATGTTTTATCTTAATTCTCAGAAGAATAGAATTTCTTCATTACTTGATTTTCTCCAGAATTAGACACCAGACTACAAATGTATGGAATTACTTTAGATCCGAAGGAGAAAGCAGTCAACATGCAAATCATGTTGTAGAATATAATCTCATCCTCTCCTCAAGGAAGATAATATCAAGACCTATTCGGTCATGCTATTTGTCCTAAAGTTCAGCATCTCTAGGTGATGAGAGTGATGTGTAACTTGCTTTTCTCACTCAACACTTTTAGAGATCTGTTTACACTTTTAAATTTTGATATAATTTATTCATTTTACTTCCTACACTGTGTTTTCCATGCATATAAACAGTGTCTTCATTCATTTTCCTACTATAGACATTTTATGTTGTTTCTAATTTTTTCCTAATAGAGACCATACCTATGTGGGCATCCTTATATAAATTTCTGGTATAAACATGTAAAAGTTAATCTGGACACAGAATATATTTAGAAACAGAAGTGCAGGGTCTTAGTTTATTCTTTAAGGTGTTGCAATATCTTGACATGACCTGTAGTTAATTTCCAACTTATTTATATTTTGACAAAACATGATATTGTCAAACTTTCTGACTGTCCCCAATAAAATTCAGGTAATGATATTACATTGTTGGTTCAATTAGCTTTCCCCTTACTACTAGTGACATAAGAGGATTTTTTTTTTTTACATTTTTAATGGAAGTTTACTTTTCCTCTTGCGGAAATTGCATGCCTGAAATACTAATCCAATTACTACATTCTTTGTGATTTTTGTGGTGACTTGCTGGAATTCTGTATGCATTGTAAAGCAATTTTGTGCATAGAATACTTTTCTTCCCTGTGTATAGCAGGTTCTTTAACTTCATTTACATCATCTTCTGATCTTATATCTTTGCTCTCCCATATGAATATTTAGAGTCAGTATGTCTAGTTATAAAAGGGATGGTATCTCAAGGAATGTGATAGAGAAAAACGTGAAATGATCACCATCACTCACTTCCCATAAATCAGAGATAATCTGGTATCATTCACAGTGAAGGTTACAAGACTATTAAATTATGTTAAAATAAAAGGAAAGAGGCCAGATAGTAAACACTTTAGGCTTTCCATGCCACATACATCTCTACTGCTGGTAAATTAAGGATTTTTTAAAAATAAATGCATGATAGCTGCATATATGTTAACTATGTAAAAAGCCACTTAAATTTTTTTTTCATAATTATACTGTGGAAAAATCTCTGAATAGGCAGCAAACTAAATTAAATTACAGTTGAAGTGCTTTCTATTTCCAGGTAAACACATTTTCTGGTGGAATTCTTTTAATAATTTAATAAACAATCAATTACTTAGAAACTACCAGAAAGTTTGAAGTCCCAAAGTTCATTAACCAAGAAATATTCCTAAGTAAAATGTAACCAGCTTGTTTGTACCCTGTATAGTCTGAGCACAGTTTACTGTTTTTTCTTTATTCTAATATAACAAATACAATCATTATTAGACTGATGTCACACATGGAAACTCTAAGGCTAGAGAGGGGAAGCAATGCAATGAAACAGGTTTTTGGAAAAGAAGGTGGTTTGCATCAGTCAGGTGCAATTAAACCAGTCCTATAATCAAAGTACAATAAACCCCAGGAGTCCAGCCCTGATTATCTGTGAGTTACCGATGTGTGAGATGGAATATTCAAGGTGGTAATGTGAAGTATAACCCTTTGATTAAAGCCAAGAGCACTCACAAGGAGCTTCTAGTGATTTAACGGAAAGTAAAATCTCACTATGGGATTCTAGTGCAGTGAGGCCCAATATATAGTGATTTTACTATATATTGTCAATGATATTGATAGTGGAGTTGTTTATTCATGGGTCAAATTTAGATATTACCCCTTGTGTACACAGTTTCAGTCTACTTTTAAAGTAAAACCTGTAAAGTAAAACCTATGTTAGATATTATTTTGCTCAGAAACCCTGAGTATTGTCATACAGATGCTGTTCAAGGCAGCCCAACTGAGGAAGGGTGTGAGTACTAAAATTCAGCCTCTTTGCCAAGCCATGCACCTTGGCACAAGGCTGCATACACTAAAAAGAGGTGCCTTTTTTATAATTATCACAAAAATGCCATATGAGCTAAATCTGACCTCATTTAGTTTTTCCCATTATCAACATAATCTCAAAGTCTCTTTGTGTTGCTAATCAGTATTGAGTCAGTAGTTTAGAGAAAGATGTTTGTGATAAGGCTAGGGAATCAAAACTGTGTCATTGTAAGTTAATTAGCATACTCAGGAACAATACTGTCATCTGAAAAATGTCATTTCTCCCAAACTTCTAGGCCACATTTCAAAACACCTGCTTTATAGTTTCATCTCAATATTCCACCAATGCCTCAATTCAGTACAAATTTATTACCTATCCACTCCAAGCTGCTCCTCCTCTTATTTCTTTATTTAAATAATCCCATTTTATATCAAATAGCTTAAAACTCCACCAGCATTACTTACCCTTTGCTCTCCACCCATTTGTCACTTTCCCAGAACACAATCTTTCTTAGTACCTCCTCATTCTAATTTATCATGTATTGATACTTACTGCTACTTACATGTATCAGAGATACAGCTCTAGTTTTGTCATTTCCAAGGTCAAACATCTTTAATGGCTCTTCATTTCCTGAACAATTACTTTTAAACTACTTGCCCTGATATTCAAAGTCATCCATAAACTGCCCCATCCTGCCATTTTCCATTTTACTTTCCAGGATTTACGCCAGAGAAGCTATTTTCCCATAGATGAGCCATGTAGAAGGAAAATGCCTTACTCAAAATGTTAATACCAACACATTCTTCTGAATTCCCAGTATCTTTCATGAACTTATTTTTAAATAATAGCTTATTGAGATAAAATTCACAATTAATTCACCCATTTAAAGTGTACAATTCATTGGTTTTCACAGCACAGAGCTGTGAAACCATCGGCGCAATCAATTTTCATCACGCTAAAAGTTAACACTATATCCATTAGTAGTCACTCCTCAATTCCTCCTAATTCCCCAGTCCTAGGCAACTACAATATATCTTCTGGACACTTCACATAAATAGAATAATTCAATATGCGGTATTTTGTGACTGACTTCTTACACTGAGTATAATATTTTTAAGGTTTATCCATGCTGT
The DNA here is from genome assembly GCF_965194805.1 of Balaenoptera borealis. Lineage (NCBI taxonomy): Eukaryota > Metazoa > Chordata > Mammalia > Artiodactyla > Balaenopteridae > Balaenoptera > Balaenoptera borealis. The sequence continues at coordinate 92,994,641 of NC_138865.1, forward strand.
AGCATGTGTCAGTACTTCATTTACCTTTATTGCTAAAAAGTATTACATTATAAGAATATACCAAACTGACAGTTTTCCAAAGTGGCTGTACCATTTACATTCCCTTTAGCAGTGTATGAGAGTTCCAATTCTTCCATAATCTCATTGATACGTATTACTATCTGACTTTTTGATTATAGCCATCCTAGTGGGTGTGAAGTAGTATGTCACTGTGGTTTTGATTTTTATTTCCCTGATAGCTAATGATGTTGAGGATCTTTTCATGTGCTTATTTGCCAATTACATATTCTTTCTGGAGAACTATCTATTGTGATCCTTTGTTGTTTAATTGGGTCACTTTCTTTTACTGAGTTTTAAGAATTCTTATTCTAGATTCAAGGCTGTTATAAGGTAAATTATTTTCTCCCATTTTTGTGGGTTGTTTTACCCTTTGTGATAAAATTCGATTTATTATTGTTCTTTTGCTTGGGCTTGGTGTCATACCTAAAAGGCTTTGCCTAATTCAAGGTTATAAAGAATTATGCATAATTTTCTTCTAAGAGCTTTATAGTTTAGTTCTTACATTTAAGTCTATGATTTCTTTTGAATTCATTTTGTGAATAATGTGAAGAAGAGATCCCATTTCATTCATTTGCTCATGAATATCCATTTGGCCCAGAACCATATGTTGAAAATATTTATCTTTCCTTAATGCATTTTCTTGAAACCCTTGACAAAATAAATTCATCATAAATGTGAGGGTTTACTTCTGGATTCTTAATTATATTCATTTTATCTATATGTTTAACCTTAGGTCTGCACCGCATGGTCTTCATTATTGCTTTGTAGTACAGTAAGTTTTGAAACTGGGATATGTGAGTCCTCCAACTTTGTTCTTCTTTTCAATATTGTTTTGGTTCTTCTTGGTTGCTTGCATTTACAGTTTGAGGTTCAGGCTTGATTTCTGCAATGAAGTCACATAAGCTTTTGATAGGAGGTGTGTTGAATCTGTAGATCAATTTCAGGAGTATTGTCATCTTAACAATATTAAGTCTTCTGATCCATGAACATGGAGTGTCTTTCAGTTTAGTTCTTCTTTAACTTCTTTCAACAAAGTTTTATAGTTTTCAGAGTACAGGCATACCTTAGAGATACTGTGGGTTCAGTTCCAGACCACAGCAATAAAGCGAATATTGCAACAAAACAAGTCACACAAATTTTTTAACTTTCAAGGCATATGAAAGCTATGTTTACACTATACTGTAGTCTATTAAGTATGTACTAGCATTATGTCTAAAAAATGTACATACCTTAATTTAAAAAAAACTAAAAACCGCTAATCATCATTTGAGCCTTCAGTGTGTCATAATCTTTTTCCAATACTAACATCAAAGATCACCAATCACAGATCACCATAACAAATAAAAGTTTGAAATATTGCAAGAATTACTAAAATGTAATACAAAGTCACAAAGTGAGGAAATGCCACTGGAAAAATGGCATTGATAGACTTGCTTGATACAGCATTGCCACAAACCTTCAATTTTTAAAACACACAGTATTTGCTGTGAAGCACGATACAATTAGGTATACCTGTATAAGTTTTGTTCTTATTTTGTTAAATTTATTCCTAGGTATTTTATTCTTTTTGATGATATTGAAACAGAATTGTTTCCTTACTTTTAAATTTGAATTTTTCATTGCTACTGTATAGAAATACAACTGATTTTATTAGAACTCATTTATTAGTTCTAATACATTTTTTTAAAGTGGATTCTTTAGGAATTTCTATATACAAGATTAGGCCATCTATGGATACACATAGTTGAACTTATTCCTTTCCAATCTGAATGATTTTTGTTTTGCTTCTTAAATTTCTTGGCTAAAACCTCCAGTTGAAGAGAAGTGATGAGAGTGGCATTCTTTCTTGTTCCTGATTTAGGAGAAAACATTTCATTCTTTCAAAATTAGATATTACATTAGCTGTGGGTTTTTCATACATGCCTGTTATCAGGTTGAGGAAGTTCCCTTTAATTCATAGTTGGTTGAGTGTTTTATCATCAAGTGATATGGGATTTTTATCAATTTTTTTCTGAATCTATTGAGATGATTACGTGGCTTTCTAAAAAAAATTGTTTAGTCCATTATTATATTGATAATGGCATATTGAATCATTTGATTTTCAGATGTCAAACCAACCTGGTATTCCTGGATAAATTCTACTTGGTTATAATGTATAATTTTAAAAATATTTTGCTGGATTTGGCTTTCTATAATTTTGTTCAAGATTTTGCATTTATATTCATGAGATATTGGTCTGTAGTTTTCCTTTTTGTGCTTTGTCTGGTTTTGGTATCAGGGTAATATTGGCCTCAAAGAATGAATTGAGTTCACTCTCTTCTTTTCTATTTTTTGAACTGTTTGTAAAGAAATTATATTATCTTTCATACGTTTGATAGAAATCACCAATGAAGCCATCTGGGCCTGAGCTTTTACTGTATGGGTAGTTTTTGATTACTAATTCCGTATCTTGTTATAGGTTCATTCAGATTGTATATTCCTTCTTGAGTCAGTTTTAGTAGTTTGTATCTTTCTATGAATTTGTCCATTTCAACTAAATTGACTAACTTGTTAGAATACAATCGGTCATAGTATATTCCCTTATAATATTTAATATAGTATAATTTTTTCTGTAAGAACAGTAGTAATATCACTTCTTTCATTTTTGATTCTTGTAATTTGAATGTTCATTTTTTTTCTTGGCCAATCTAGCTAATGGTTTGTCAAATTTATTGAAATTTTCAAAGAACCAGCTTTTGTTATTTTTATTTTCCCTATCATTTTTTATTGTCTTAATAATTAATTTCCATTCTACTTTTTAAAAACTGTTTCTTTCTGCTTGCTTCAGATTTAGATTGTTACTCAAATTTCATCATGTACTAGCCAGCAGGTAGGATGGAGGAGTCAGGAGGCATGGAGTGCGCACGCATTTGTTTAGGGGTCACAATGAATAATGGGTGCTTATCATTTTTACTCACTTATATTGTCTAGCAATAATTATACAAGCTTTAAAGGGAGCTGGGAAATGTAATCTCTACCTGAGGAGTCATGCACCCAGGTAAAACTTGATATTACATTATTACAAAGAAGGATATAAAGATCAGTGGATAATATTAGGTAAGACCTAGAAAATATCAGAAATTATTAGGATGATTTGAGCAAATGAATGTTGGGAAGAATATTTTCTTTCTGATATGGAAGAAAAAGTATTAGAATACCTCGCAAAGGAGCAAATATAACTACATACAAAAATATAATAATATGAGGGAATATGCTAATTTTGTTGTGAGAATATTATATAAAAAAAGAAGATGGATAAAATATTTTAAAAGTACAGTGTATTGGACTTGTGACTATTACTATAATTTACCAATTAGATAAATTATATTCAATGAACTAGAGTGAGCAAATCTACAGCTATACAACTAAGGATAATGTACATGGTTGAAAGAACCATTACATGACTAAAATTTTTTGAAATATTGATTGAAATATTAAACAGTATGGATTCAATCTTAATAAATATTTGTTATTCTAAGTGTGCTTTTGCCAAATAAAACTGCCAATACCCTGCAATTCTCACATGAAAAGAAATGATTATTAGGGAGTTTCTCTCATTTCAAACCAGAAATCATCTCTGTAGAAATGATTGCATTCTCTCTATTTACAAAAGCAGCAACCCATTTATTTGTATTCCCCAAATGAATTCTAGGTACTGCATTTTGTTATACTATAGCTCTTTTTAAAAGACCTATGAGTCAGAAAATAATAATAAATACAATTGTCTCTACTTATATTTAGTATTTTCTTTCATTTTAAGATGCTCTTCTTACTCAACTGCAGCTCTTTTTTTGTTAAATATCTTTAAAGTCCTTCTTTTCACATGGTTTTCCATTGGCATTGTAATTGATTTTAAGGTTTTTGTATATTAATTACCATCACTATATATATATTTAGCAAAACACAACACAGGATCTTAGAATACAAGAATGGGCTAGTGTGCATTATTGCATTATTTACAACATATATAAAAGTCAAAAAGTCTAGTTTAGAGAAAAGGGAACCCTTGAACACTGTTGGTGGGAATGTAAATTGGTACAGCCACTATGGAAAACAGTACAGAGAGTTCTCAAAAACTAAAAATAGAACTATCATATGACCCAGCAATTCCACTCCTGGGTATATATCCAAAGAAACCCCCGAAACACTAATTGAAAAGATATATCCACCCAATGTGCATAGCAGCATTATTTACAATTGCCAAGACATGGAAACAACCTAAGTGTCCATCAGTGAATGAATGGATAAAGAAAATGTGGTATTTATATATTTACATACACACAAACACACACACACAATGGAATACTACTTAGCCATAAAAAAAAATGAAATTTTGCCATTTGCAGCAACCTCGATGGTCTTGGAGGGTATTATGCTAGGTGAAATAAGTCAGACAGAGAAAGACAAATACTGTATAATATCACTTATATATGTGATCTAAAAAATACAACAAACTAGTGAATATAACATAAAAGAAGCAGACTCACAGATATAGAGAACAAATTAGTGGTTACCAGTGGGGGGGGCAATATAGGGGTGGGAAAGTGGGAAGTACAAACTATTGGGTGTAAGGTAGGCTCAAGGATGTATTGTACGACACAGGGAATATATCCAATATTTTGTAATAACTGTAAATGAAATAATTGTATAAAAATATTTTTTTTAAAAAAGGGAAGGGAGAGGGGATTGTTATAGAATAAGAGACTTAAGGGACATAACAACCAAATGTAACATGTAGATCTTGTTAGGATCTTGATTCAAAAAAGAAGCAACTCTAAGGCATTTTTACAGATCACCAGAGAAATTTAATTATAGACTAGATATAATAAAATATCATGGAATTATTGTTATAATGTGATAAAGGCAAGACATTATTAAAAATATTTCTTATCTGTTAGAGATGCATACAGAAGTGTTCACAGATTTTAAAAATATGATATCTAGTTATGCTTTAAAATATCCCAAGAATAGCATGTGTGAAGAATACATGGAATGAAATTGGCAAAAGAGTGATATGTATTCAAGCTGCATAATAAGACATGAGGATCATTATAGGTTTCTCTCTCATGTTTGAAATTTTTCATAATAAAAAGTTTTAAGGGATGAAAACAATTGTAAGTAAATAAAAGGGTACCTAGTCCATTTGATCATCCCTTATCATTGAGCTTTGAAAGGCTGGTATATTTGTGCTAGAAATTTTCTTTAGTTCTCTACACATATTGTTCATTAGCAATCCGATTTCTATTACTTTAAGATAGAATGCCTTCCATACCGCATATGGAAAGGAAGTTTACAACTGACCACATTCTCAATCTATATAACCAAGGTTAAAAAAAATTATCATAAATAAAATATTACTTCTAATGCTCAATAAAAAAAAGCTGTTTATATATGCAATAAACATCTAATTTAGAAATGGATAAAGGACTTGTACTGATTTTTAAAGTGATAAACCATACAATGGACAAAGTGTACGGCCAGGCAATTCACAAAAGAGGAGTTTAAAATAACCAATAAAAGCATGGAAAGAAAGTTAACGTCAACAGTAAACATAAAATTGCACATTTAAACAAAAAAAATGTATTTCCAAACTTCAAATGGAAGAAAATGAAAAGAAAAAAATTCTTACTTCAGTGAGAAAGAGAAGATGTAACTCTCTTACCTTGACGGTGGACTCTAATCTCAACAGTCCTGTTCGACAGCGATATGACAGCATCTAGTAAAACTGATAATGCGGAAAAATACTCATTTCCACTTCAAGGTACATGCAACTGAACATTTTGTTTTAATTTCAAAAGCAGTTATGTAAAAGAATGTTTACTGCAGTATTGTTATAAATGACGAAACTCTGAAGTAAACTAAATGCTTATCAGTACAGGAATTAACACTATGTAATAGTTAAAAATGAATGAATAAATTACACTTCCTTGTATATATAAACCATGGATATATAGTTAAAAATAATTTTAGGAGGAAAATGCAAGCTTTATCAATGGCATATTGTCTCAACTCCAACATAAGCACAAAACAACTGTATGTTTTAAGCATGCATATATATGCATCTAATAAAATTGACTGTAAAGATACACATCAAACTCGTGACATTGTGAATTATGGATTTTTGCAGGAATAAAAGCGGTAGGGAAGAATAATAGGGTGTGGTGAGTTTCTAAAATAAAAGGCAATGGCTACTACATATGACATTAGCAGTTCACTAAATGAATACAAAATATCTTCATGTAAACTTACACATGAGCATATTAATTATATCATTATTTTAAAATGTGAAATAGTGGAAACAACATAATGTACAATGAATGGGAATTAGGATAATAAATTATGGTATATCTATATTATGAAATAATATACAGCCATGAACATTTAGTGTTTTAGGAATTGCTCACAGTATTGTGCTACATTAAAGAGCATGTGATAAATTTTAATGTCATTATCCTAGATATGAAAAAATGGGCATCAAAATATAATACATTTACAAACACAGTGCACAATCCCACAAGGAAATCAATCACATAATGTTGGAAAGGACAGAAGATGTTTCTGAGAGCCTTTTTTTCAAACAAGAATTATTTCTCAAAGCCTAGAGGCATAAGTTTCTAGGTCTTGATTGTGATCTTAGTGAAACATATTAGAAGCTCACATTATGGAATGTGATATGATGGGCTTGGCATCAGAAGGATAGTTTTAGACTCAATGCCAATATTACTATTGTATTTTAAACTTTTTATCTTGAGGCAATTTCAGCATGTTGAAAAAGGATATTTTTTTTTCCCTAAGAACTGAAATTTAGGAATGCTTATATCTGAACCACTCTGTACTCTACTGCACTACACTAGCCATACTCTTTGCCTAAGCTAAACTTAGTGCACTAAATAAAAATGTGAATAAAAGTATAAAATGTTTCCTAAAGCCTTTTCAGACACCCACTGCTATGTAATTCAAGCCTGACAAATGTAATAATCCTTTACATTTTAAAGCATAGTTAATTGAGGAGAAGCCAGAGGTCTGGGAAATAGAGCATATTATCAAAGATTAAAAACATTCAGTAAATATATGAATGAATCAATAATGTTTCAATGATTAGTAACGGGATGTACTAAAATTTTCTATATACTTTTGAAATGAGTGTGTATACACCTTAATTGCAAATGTTATAATATCTTGTAAATTACAAAATAATATATAATCCACTAAAAGCTTAAATAGTGTTCTGAATGAGTGTATTCTAAGAGGGTCATTATGTAACTTTTATGTCAAGAAAGCTTTAGACTAAATAGTTTTTAAATCTCTTATAATCTTACATGTATCTTGAATGCAAACTCTCTCCTCAAAGAATACTCAGTAAAATGGGGAAAGACTTGACATAAAGATTCAAGATTCTAAACATTCTATAGTAGAAATATTTAGGCATCTTCTCAGCCCTCAAAACATTATTTTTATTTAAATTAAATTGATTGAATGACTGATTGATTGAAAGAGCATCTCCCTATCCATTCCAGAGCACTGGATCCTCACAGCCAATGTTGTGCCCATGTACAACTTCACATGACTAATTAGACTAGTAATAAACACCTTAAACAAGCCATGGGTTCTTTCCCATAGGATGATGGAATTGGACACAGCAGACAGTCAGGTCCTCCTGGTGGTCAAATTTGTATCCTATGAATTCAAGGTCCTCAGTGAAATATGTTCTGCCATGAAAGCAAGGAACAGAAAAAGCTTGGCTTTGACATGGAAGAATACAGTGCAGAAGGTAAACGATAGGAGAGACTGAGTCAATTATGAAGTTCTACTAATTTCTGGCCCTTGTCAATTTCTGAGGAAACCATCATACATTTCAGCTATAAGGGTTCATGAAACAACCATGTGTCCTTATCCCAAATTCTGCTTTTGAACAAAAGCTTGCTCAAGTTAGTTTTAGTTAGTTCTAACTGTAGTCTAATGGATTCAAGTTCTGTATATAAGCAATTGTCAAATCAATAATTGTATGGAAACTGTTCCCTAAATGCTCCTTAAATGCCATCCTCAAAAGACACAGTGAAACAAGATAACAAGGTAGGCAGTCTTCTCTCAAACAAATCAAAGAAAACACCATTGGTTAGGATTCTAACACAAACTTGTTAAAGCACAGAATATTCCATTTCCTTTATTTCATCTCTCTGCTAAGCCATTCCTGGATCTTCAGTTTTTAATAGGATTATTATAATTAGACTAAGATAAGAACGTGCCCTTTCAGAGACCTACTCTTTTTTCTTTCTTGCTTTCTTTATATCTTTCCTTGATTCTCAGTGATTAATAACAGTGTCACTAAGTCCTGTAGATGTAGACTGGCAACATTAACCAGAGGATTCCTGTGAAAGTCTGAACCAGCATGTGTAATAAATCATGCCGATTGCTTAGGCCAGAGTAAAAATTCTCTGCTTACAACAGAGGGGTTCTTTTGTAGAGAGAAATTAAAACTCAAAGGAAGTTTGAATTACACCATTAGAAGTGACTGAGATTTTTGGCTTGTTATTAATGGATACATCCCCTTTTAAATATAAATTTCTCAATTATTGTCAGATAAGTAAATTGTTGTTTAGTTTTAAGCAAGATACTTAAAAGTACAGAATTATAGACTATTATAACTGGAAATAATTTAGGTATAATTTAATCCATCACTTCTTTTAACAAATTTATAGACAGAAAATTACTCCCTCAAGGTCACATAGAAAATTAATCATATAGTTGAGCTTAAATCTGGTTCTGACAACTCTTTGTATAGCTGTTTCATTTAAAAAATATCTTATATAACCTTTCAATTATAAATAATACCCAATTGCTAAATGAATAATTTATTAACTTAATATTCTTCTTAGTTCACCATTTTTAAAGGCCACTGAGATACAGATTCAATGATTTTTTTCTGAAGTTACTATGAAGAATAAATATGGTCGCAGTCCTCAAGAACACAGGGATGGATAGAGATTAGAGCTACAAATGCAAATATCTATTATATAGAGCAATATGTAGTGTAATAGATAGATCAATAATGTAATAGATAAATATAAAAAATGTCCTGGAAATACAGGAAAAAAAAAACTTTATAGAAGAGGTAACACTTGACTGAATTGTGAAGTATATGTTTGGGTCTGCAAAGTAGAGAAAGAAAAAATTCTTATTAATTGGTATCAGTATGGTAGCATCCCTTGTGAACCTGAAATTATTTCAAGTACTTTACACACTATCTATCTATGGATCTATCTATTATCTATCTATCATCTATCTACCTACCTACCCATCTCTTAACAATAAAATCATATGGGGAAGTTATTTGTGCATTAAAAAAATAAAATGGAGGGGGAAAGACCCAGGAAATTAACATTTGTAGCAATTGTACAGTTAGTAAATGGAAGAACCATGATTCAAATCTATGGCTGCCTGACTCAAACTCACCCTTTTGGAAACATTGCACATGTAAACACATGCATGTGCACACATACAATTACACAATTTAAGAAAACACAAAAAAGCAAAGAACGTAAAAGAATAATTTTGCAAATTGATTCTTTTTTGCTGAGTTGATAGCCAAATTATGAAAAATTATTGTGCTTTCTTAAAGTTTTCCCAAAATGTTCTTGTTTTCTCAGATTCATGCTCCATATAACAAGTCAAACAATACAAAATATATAGACTTTTTAAAAAAGTTAACAGTGAAAGGTAATTGTCTAGCTGCTTTACTTGCATATAGATGGTACTGTGTGTGAGATGGAATGATAATAGATCCAGGAACAAGTGTGAGGGGTAACAATCTATTTGTATCTAAGGGTCTAGCCATAATATTTGACATTGATATCTGCAAAAGCTTGTATGTGTTTTTGGCCCCTGAAAAGCATATTGCTCTCAGATGATGTCAGTATTTAGTATAAAAAGTTTATGTGTTCAACTACTTTTCAGATTTCTCTTATAAAAAAAAGGTTTTACCTTACATTGAATATTTTAACAATACAAAAATTGATAAGTTCAGTTTCTCTTCTAATAAAACAGATCTTCTCCCTCACCACTCTCAAATTCCTATCTCAGTATCCATTTTTAATATTTGATGCATAGATTTAATCTAGACACTTAAACAGTCCAGTTACAAAGATGTAAATGTTTCATTATGATTGGCTTCCTTATAAAAGATAAATTGCTTCTAATGCTTAAAACAAATTTAATTATGGGGTGGAATTTTGGGGTGAAAAATAAGAAAAGTGAAATGGATGTTGTGCTACATAATTTTTACACATTTAATTGTGAACATTCATTAGAATTAAAAACTATACTTTAATTTTATGACCCTAAATTTCCAGGAATTAAAGCTTTCAGCATCCTCTGGACTGGCTGGATAGAAGAACACTAACAGAACACAAAAACAACTGTTAAGAGACTTGGACAGAGGTATTAACTGACATCAGCCATCCATTCAGGCAAGAGATACTAAGTGAATAATTCATTTATTAGCTTAACCAAATATTGATACAAAGCCCCATAGATACCTAAGGAAATATGTGTAGTTCAGTATAGGTACAAATAAAGAACAACACAAATGTAACAGCACTAGTCGCTTTTATAGATTATACTATCTTTGAGGTAATACAGTATCATTTACATTACAAGTGAGATATCTTGGATTATCCTTAAGAGCACCTTAATTCTCATTGCACATAATTTATTTTTGTTTTCTGCGGGGGCATTATGTGCCCTATTAAGACTAGTTAATTCCCCTTATTTTGGAGAGAAAGGTTATATGATTTGTTTGATTTTTTGTGTGTGTGTGTCTTTTTTCCCCATAAGAAGAAACTATCTGGGATTAGGACAAACATCATTTTATTACATCTCAATCTTTTTATCCTTATATTCAATAAATATGATCTCCTATTTCTGTTTACATTGTATTAGTATAAGACTTATATTTTTGAATAAATTTTTAAAATATACTTTATCTTAGTCAATGGAGAGCATATTAATTTTTTTTGCACCAAACTTACTTTCCAACCTGTAACGCTTCATTGAAATCTCAAGTAACCCAGAACTTTTCCCTAGGAGTCACTTTAATTTTCATTGATTTTTATCTAATGGACTTGTTGTAAGGATTAAAGAAAAAAATAAAGGGGAGGGGAAATTTATTGATAGTTATTAAATGACATAATATGTTCATATACTGTAATAGCTAATCTTTGCACTAAACTAATAAAATTAAAAGTATTAATCTCATTAAAAATGAGAAATTTTTGACTCATTTATATGGTGCCGTATTAATTAATCATTCAAATTATCATTTTATTGTACTGGGAATTCAAATTCTATGGGATTAAATGAAACAGTAATATACACTTTTTTATTCAACTTCCTAATATTTCCTGCTGATCATTCTCGCTCCCTTTCTCTATCATTCTGTATATACACGTAAATCTATCACCTAAAGAAACTGTCTACTTGATTGAAATGAATAGGAGACAGCACAACTCAGTTATATTGCCTTGGACTCAGAAATAGCTATTGCTCCTGTGCTCTGTAGGGTAAGCCTTACAGAGGTATTGCTCCTGTGCTCTGTAGGGTAAGCCTTATATTTTGTCATTTTTTTTTTCCCCTTGATGATTGTCTACCTTCCATATTATTGGTTTCTTATATCTGCTGACAGAAGTTTTTATTAGCCTGCCAGAATCATACAACTATGAAGTACCTCATTCCTTGCTCTGTCACATGTTTTTAAAGAGTCACTTGATGATGGGCATTTAAGCTGTTTATAGTTTATCAATTTTACAAATAATAGAGCAATATTCACCATTGCACATCTACTAAGTGGTAGTATCTGCAAAGGATACATTCTAAAATTTAAATTATTGTGACTAAAGATATAGTATTTATATTAATTTATTTAGATGTCAACAACCTTTGCACTAAAAAAAAAGAGCTTTAATTCATACCAACAACATGTATTAAGGCAAACATCTGCCACTCTATGTCTTTTCCAACTGTAGGTTTTCTTTCTTTTTTGTAATAAAAGCTAGTTGTTAATTTGCAGGGAGAAAAAGTCTAGGGGCATTTGCAGTGTACATTTCTTATAACAGTCCATACCAACACAGAAGGGTTTGGCAATTTGAATATGTGATTTGGGGTACACTTTCTCCTTAGCTAAACATGTATGAATGCTTGCCCTAATTTAAAATAAAACAACCATTCTTTCAGTTTTTCTTGCTTTGCATGGAAGTTTAGTTTAACCCTACTTTTGTTGACAAGGGAGGAAGTTTATCAGCTGGTATACCCTGCTGAGGAGGAAAAAATTACATATTTCATCTCAAATGGATTTCGATGCAAAGGATGTTAGAATACTGATTGTGGAAGCAGATCACCTGATTCTAAATCCTAGTTCCACCATTTACTGTGTGGCCCTTGGAAAGTTAGTTATCCTCTCTGTGTCACATTTCCTCATCTTTAAAGGAGAATAACAATAGCACCTATATCATACGGCTTTTGTAAGGATTAAAGGAGTACATAGAGTTCTTGGAACACTGTCTGGTATGAGTATTATTAATTTTATTCTTATATAGTGCACGAAAATAATTCTAAATGTTCTGCATTATTTCATAACTATATTAACCAATAGACAACATTTATTGCCACAATAAGCCTAACATTTTGTAACAAAAAACATGAGTCACAGGAAATAAGGCAATATATATTTAAAATTACAAATATAATTTCCTGCTTTTGAGAAATTTATTGTCCACTAGAGGAGACAAGTCATGTATACACAAATATGTGTCTAACAACAAAATGCAGCACATGTTAGTATCAGATCTGTGACCCAGAAAACTTAACTCAGTGGTAGTGGAAAGAGCATATCCTCATGAGATGTGAAACTGGACTGTGCTATGAGATTTGTGAATAAACTTTTGAAAGTAAATTCATAGTTGTAAGATCTAAATTCTATTATCTGTTAAATGAAAATACGGGACTATAAATTATCCAAGAGGCCTTCCAACCTTAAAATTCCATTTGTTTTAAATCTATGAACAAGTGCTGCAGGTTCAGAATAGTGAGAATTAGAACGAACAGCAGTAATGAGAATGGTTGGTACATTGGAGAAGGGAGTTAAATTGAGTATTCATAGTCAGATTCAAGTGGGAATTATTTTCTAGAAAACTGTGCTACATAACTATTTTACTATGCTTGTTATTATTTTCATGTATTTGTCACTAAGGATGTGGTAGGTTTTACATTAAATGGTTTAAGGTTATCTAATAGCTTTCTTGAACCATGTAATCACAATTTTTAATAGCTAATTTTAATACAGTATGCCATCAGTATAACCTCTTATGAACCATCAAGTGGCTTCTCTGCTTGCTTGTTTTCAAAAAAATTCAATATAATTTAACAGTCTATAAATGGGTAAATTGAAATATTATAAGGACTAACATATACAAGAAGGATGAATTTTTGTGGCAAGGAGAACTAGCACAATCTTACTTCTAATACATAGGAGCCAGAATGTGACCTTGACTATACCAATCAGATGAAATTCTCCAAGTCTGTGGTAGATAGAGAGCAACCCAAGGAAGGAGGACAAGACACAAACTCCATATCCTGGTAAAGGTTCTGGAGTAGAGCGAACATTTGGCTTTAGAGATATGAGTGGAAGAGTTACTAGTGGTGGGGTCACATGCACATCATCTGTATTGTCAGCTGTGGTATAATGACAAGAAGCAGTGCCGTCCATGCTGCAAAGAGGCTGCTATGAAATGGAGTTTCCTCCTGGCTGCAAACACTCGAACTTGATTTTGGTTTTCCTAGATATATTTCCATTTAATATCTTAGAATTAATTATTCTGCTAATACTAGTATTTTGATTGATATCATTTTTAAAGAAATAATTTACAAGCCCAGATCATGTGATTGTGTAAAATTTGTTGTAATGAATACTTCAAAAAAATGTTTAGAGGTGTGACTTCAGGGTAAGATGATGCCTCCAGCAGAGGTGTATACATCAACACTCAGAGAGAAATCAGTGGGGCTAACCAAAGATATATATAAAATTACACAAACAAAAACAAAAAACATGTAGTATTTATTGGAAAGTAGAGAAATGTGCCATCCATATTTCATTATTTCAAGATATTCATGTTATATGGTGTGCAGTTGGGAAAGACATTGCTGTCTAAGTCATAAACCCAATAATACATTGATATTATAGTTGATAATTAGTATAACCATCTTGGAGGTTGGAAAACAGATGGAATCAAAATATTTTAAGTAAATGTTTTACTGGGAATTTTATGTTTCAATTTTATAATTTAACATAAAAAAAGACCTTATTTATCCCATAAATAGTTGGAAATAGCAATGATGTTTATTTATGTGTAAGAATTTACTTTTAAAAAAAAAAATAAAGGTGTTCAAATAGCCCCTTGGAAACCTCTTGTCTATGGGTTATAGAGAGAATTCAGCTTAAGCCTTGATGAAGGCTAAACTTCTGGCTGATTATATGATTCACTGCTTTTTACTGTGAGCACAAAGCAAATCTGCAACACAAATTCCTTAGCACCAATTTCAAAAATTAATCCTTTAAATATAGGAACATAAGAAGAAGCTATTTCTAAGAGAAATATTCCGATTTTCATTTAAAATGTTATTAAATAAATGGTAAATTTTAGTTCTAGTGTAGTTTCAAATCCACTAGTCTTCTTTAAAAAAACAAAAAGCATGATTCACCATTCATAAATCAGGATTCAGAGATTGAAGATAGTCTGAAAATATGTGAAACCAAAATGCTACAAATCATAGATAAAAATCCATACATTTCCCTTGTTGTAGATTTCAAGTATAAAGATCTTCACCAGGAGTAGATTCTATGTCAAAAAAAAAATCACTTTCCCTGCTCATCCACAAGAAGCAACTCCTTAGCCTTTAAAGTTTCATCATGAGATTGTAGCAATTCAGTCACATCTTCAGGCTCCGCTTCTAATTTCTAGTCTCTTCTATTTCCCCCAAATATGCAGTTACGTCCTCTACCGAAGTCTTAAACCCCTCAAAGTCATCCATGAGGATTGGAATCAACTTCTTTCAAACTTCTGTAAATGTCAATATCTTGACCTCTTGTTATGAATCATGAATGGTCTTAACTGCTTCTAAAATGGTGAATCCTTTCCGTAAGTTTTCAATTTACCTTACCCAGATCCATCAGAGGAATCATTATCTAAGGTAGCTATAGCCTTACAAAATGTATTTCTTAGATAATAATACTTGAAAGCCAAAATTACTCCTTGATCCATAGGCTGCAGAATGTACCTTGTGCTAGCAGGCATGAAAACAATACTAAATCTCACTGTACATCTCCATCAGACCTCTTGGTTAACTAGGTACATTGTCAGTAAGCAGTAATAATTTTGAAAGGAGTCTTTTTCTGAGCAGTATATCTCAATAGTGAGCTTCAAATATTCAGTAAATCATGTTGAAAACAGATATGCTGTCATCCAGGCTTTGTTGTTCCATTTCTAGAGCACTTGCAGAGTAGATTTAGCATAATTTTTAAAGGCCCTAGGATTTTGAGAATAATGAGCACTGGCTTCAACTTAAAGTCACCAGCTGCATTAACCCCTAATTAGAGAGTCAGCCTGTACTCTGAAGCTTTGAAGCGAGGCATTGACTTCTCCTCTCTAGCTGTGAAAGTCCTAGATAGCATCTTATTCCAACAGAAGTCTGTTTCATCTACATTGCAAATCGGTTGTTTAGTGTAGCCACTTTCATTAATTATCTTAACTAGACCTTTGGATAACTTGCTGAAGCTTCTTCATCAGCACTTGTTGCTTCACCTTGCACTGTTTTGTAATGAAGATGGTTTCTTTGCTTAAACCTTGTGAACCAGCCTCTGCTAGTTTCAGACTTCTTATTCTGCTGCCTCCTCTCCTCTCTCAGCCTTCAGAGAATTGAAGAGAGTTAGGTCCTTGCTCTAGAGTAGGTTTTGTCTTAAGGGAATGATACGGTTGATTTGGTCTTCTATCCAGATCACTAAAACTTTCTCCATATTACCAATAAGGCTGTTTCACTTTCTTATCACTCATGTGTTCTCTGGAGTAGCACTTTTCATTTCCTTTAAGAAATTTTCCATTGCATTCACACCTTGGCTAACTAGAGCAAGAGGCTGAGCTTTTGGCCTACGTCAGCTTTTGACATTCCTTCTTCACTAAGCTTTTGATATGAAGTGAAAGATGTATGACTCTTCCTTTTACTTGAACACTAAGGGCCCATTGTAGATTTATTAATTGGCCTACTTTCAATATTGTTGGGTCTCAGGGAATAGTGATACCCAAGGAGAGGGAGAGAGACAGGGAAATGGCTGATTGGTGGAGCAGTGAGAACACAGACAACATTTATCCATTAAGTTCGCTGTCTTATATGTGTGTGGTTTGTGGTGCCCTAAAACAATTACAATAGTAACATCAAAGATCACTAATCACAGGTCACTATAACAAATATGATAACAATGAAAAAGTTTGAAATATTGTGAAAATTTCCAATGTGACACAGAGGCACAAAGTGAGCCAATGCTGTTGGAAAAATGTTGCCAATAGACTTGCTGTACATGGAGTTGCCACAAACCTTCAATTTGTAAAAAAAAAAAAATGCAATATCTGTGAAGCTCGATAAAGTGAAGCATAATAAAACAAGGTATGCCTGTATATAAATGATGTGTGGATAGATGACATATACTCATTTACTTCATTGGTTAGTTTATTTCTTTATTTCCTTTTTCTCCTAAATGAATACTGATTATTTATTTAAAAAATAGAAACGGAAGTAAAAAAGGATGAAGAGAAAGAAGGGAGAAAGGGAGGAAGATTAAAGGTCTGGCACATATCTCATGATTCTCTCCTAAAATTAACAAAATGACTAAGAGAATGTAAATATCTGGGGAAATGCAATAGCATTAGAAGAAATGTAGTCAAGAAATCCACTTTCCTGAAGGCATTTTTCTTCTGTAAATAGTCTTCAAAAATTGATTTGCTTTTAGCAATTTATTGTTCATATCAGGTAATTATTTTTCTAGGTTCTGCTCGTAAAACACACAAAAATCATTCTAGTCTCTTTCATCAAGTGATTTACATGAATTTAGATAAATAGATGGATAGGTAGATAGATGACAGATAAACAAACTTGAGTGTAACTGAACTTTGTTTTCATAGGATATTATAATTATCCCTTAAAGACATGGCCTCTTGATAGACTAACACTGAAATGTTAATCAGTATTTTGCATTTATATTTGCTAATTCTGCAATTCCATTTGTCATCATGCTATTTCCCTCACTCTTTAGAATACAGAGTCACAGATTCTATTCTCAGGGTGGTGGAAATTGATTCAAACACTGACATTTAAGCCCCTTCAATCAAAGTGCAATAGTCATGAAAATGTAAAAGATTAAAGAACAGATTGTGCAAACATATACTCCTCAAAAGCAAGTGCATTAATATTTTAAATAAATTCCTACCAGCACTGTTAATTATGAGAGAAAAATATGTGTTCAGTATCTTTGAAAAATAATTTTAATTTAGGTAAACCCATAAAAATGATATTATAATCAACAAAGTTGCCATCAAATTGGAAGAGCATTTTAAATTATATATCTTTCTTACTCAGAATTATAGACAGTTTGTATTTCAAAAATGTTTCTCTAATCCATCCCACTTTTCTCTTCTTGTAACAACTTCCTTAATTTATGTTTTGTCATTTCTCACTTGGGTTAATAATTATTCCACCTGGTTACATTGCCCTTATTATCTTCCTTTAAATCTACCTTTCATATTTTTACTAGAATTATCTTACTAAAGATATATGAATGTTGCAATCTCTTGCTTAAAATAATTTTTGATGGCCATCAATTTAAAAAGTAATTATTTTGTATGACTTTTCTGTGGTAAGTCTGTTTTATGTACTTATGTGTAGGGTAGTCTTACATCAGCTAGGTATAAACAGCTGTAGCCTTATAGCCCAACATAGTGATGGCTTTGAATTAAAGTAAAAAAGTAAATTCCTATCAAAAGGTAGAACTCCAAGTAGTATAATCAATCTCATGATTCATTTTATCTGTAAGGAAAGATAAATGCTGAGAAACACTCCAGTTTTGGTGCAGTGATTAAGGGAATGGCAGTATGGTCAGGGAAATGAATAGGAAAAGTTAGAGGACTGATTTTAAGTATATTTGGTGAAGCTTCATATTAGATATTTAAGACTAAACCTAGAGGGACAGAGAATTTGTCTCCTTGCAAATTCGTATCAAAAGTCTCTACTGTGTAAGCAGCTCTAAATAGCCAGGTAGACAAGATGATCTACTTAGGAATGACATTCATCCTTCCTTTCTTGACTCTGTTCTAATTTAATTAGATCATGATCAAATTGGCCATGGTAATAGGAATAGAGATTATACATGAGCTTATCCACATGGAATTAGCATCACTTAGACTGATCTTTCTACTACCACTGCTTGGTATTCAAAGACCTGTAGTTGTGACTAAGAAAAATGGCTCACATAACCCTGGAGGACCAGTTAGCTACTTACTGCAAATTAATTATATTTACATTCTACACTTTATGATCATGAAATGATTTGCCTTTGCTGAAATAGAAAAAATGCTGTTAGTAGTAAACTTCACAATTTAAAAGTTGCAGAATGTCAGTACTGAGTTATAAGAGAAATTCATGAGGAGTAGATGGACATCTTTCAAACTATAATAAGATATTAGAGTGATGATGTTTGGCAATGGACACTCATACTCTCAGTCATACCAGAAAGAGTTACTCTATATTAGATGAACACATTTTAGAAGTATATACTATGTACAGATGCTTAATGTTTTTGAACAGAGAAAAGCAAGGACTAAGCCAAACATATATGATTATTTTCACTCTGTTTGGACTATGTTCCACTAAAAGCCCTCCCTAGGAAGTTAGTTCCTTTAGTGTGCAATTATTACTTGCTGTTCAGTTTCAGCCTTGTGTACTTTGGGACTAAGGAAGCAGTGTAGTAGTCTCCTGGTTGTGCCTCCCTTTCAGCTAATCCCCCTGACTACTGCCCCAGGGATCACCTGTTACTTTGGATTTCACTCACTCTGAGATTGTAGTTTGCTAATTCTAGGTATTATTGCCATAAGCCTCTTTGTCACAGACATCTTTGTTTGCAAGCATTTCACTACAAACATTTTGGTCACATAACTGATTGTCCATAAGGCAATTTTGCCATAAAAGATTAAATAACAAAAAATAAAAGAAATAAAATTTTTAATAAAATTAAAAAGAACATAAATGAGAAATGAATGATAATACAAATGATAATACAAAATATTTGAATACATTTAAAATGTGTGTAGATAGACTGCAATACTGCGCTAATAACTGATTTTATTTTGTGGGTTGTATCTAAGCAATTGTCTTTGAAGTTTTTCTTTCATAGTATACTTTTTTGGGGGCTTCTTGATTTGTCTTCTTGTTCAGCATGCACTTCTTCTTTTTCACTAAAATTTCTTCCTCTATTAAGAGCGGTATCAATTTCTAAATAGTAGGATAAGTATTGTAATCCTTGCAGGACATTTGGTCCCATACAAAATGTTCATTGAGACATTTGGTTCATGCCAAAAGGCCCTTGAAATTTGATCCTGTCCAAAACGTTCATAGAGACATTTGGTCCATGATATGCTAAATATCAAAAATAACTTTGCTGAAAGATCCCTGAATTTTGGACCCGTGCAAAATGTGTGTTGAGATATTTGGTCCATGATGTGTTAAATAATATAAACATTTGATTTTGTTAAAATTTTATTTGTTATTCTTATGTAATTCGTGATGACCTTTGGATTTCACACTGATTCTTGTTCTTTATCATGAAGCTTGGTAGGGTTACTCTTAAGTCAAAGAGTAATTGTTCTCAAGTATATATAGACCTTGGCTTTATATTTATAAATATTTATAATTTAATATATTTATATTTATAAATATATTTATGTTAGCTTTATATTTGTTATATCTGTTAACAGTTTCAGTTATACTAATTTGATTTTATCAGTATCATCTGGGAGTTGGTGGCCCTATTTGAGTGTGAACACCAGGAACTTGGGTGATAACTTGTTCATTGCTTTGCTATTTGTCTTTTAACACTTCAGTAAGCCTCCAAATTGAAGGATAATGCACTACTATCAGCTTTTGAAATTTGCTTATGCCAGCCTTCCACTGCATTGTTCATCCTGTGTTTGACATTCAGTACTGATGTATAAATATTCCAAGTTTCTGGTGGAAATCTTGGATCTTTTGGTCTTTGTCTGCCTCTGCCATGCCTTCCACAAACATACACTTTCTCAACATGATCCATTAGGTCATCTACATTTTCTTCTGAATTATACACAATGTATTCATTTATATCTTCCAAAGGAACAAATGGAAGTCCAAACAACATGGATGTACACTTATGGGTGTTACTTTCCATTGTCACACACTCAAGTGTTAGATCTAAAGAAGTTATTTTTTTACCACAGTGATTGTGAAAAGCGAAACAAGCATTCTTTTTCTTGTGCCTTTAGTAGGAGTAATCAAATCACATTCATATTTGCAATCTTGAAATCTATCTTGCATAATCAAGGGTTAACGTTGAGATTTCTTTCCCATGCAAACACAAATACTTGGGCAATATTTAGTTGTAGGGCATTAATTAGATGCCTGGTATCTCCCTCATGATCACTATTACACCCAACCTCTATGTGGTAGGAGAGCCATACCCATTCTAACTCCTTCCAAGTAAACAAGACTCTGTATAAAGTGTTTATGTCAATGCACTCAGCTCTCGTTTTACACAGCAGCTTGACCAAGCCCCTCCTTTCAAACTCTGTCCTTACTGAATGACCCAGCCACATGCAACCAAATGCTCAGTGATATATTAACACACCATCCACTTCTAGATGCCACTCTCAACTTGTCATCCTCTGTGCATTTCTCTAACTGTAGAACTTTTCCTCAGTACCCTTAGTTTATATAAATGCTGTTCTTGTGCAAGATTCAAACCCTGACCCATCTGCCTAACCCCATGTGCCATTACCAGCTAGGCTACCAAGCCAAGAAGGGTTATTACCAGCAATATAGCCACAACAAAATTATTGGATCAATAAAACATGATTTTATGTATTTTTTATGTATTAATCCTGTAAACAAAAAGTATAAATAAACACTATAGGCTATTTGAACCTAGAGATGCTTTCTAAGTGTAGACATTTTTGACAGGAACAAATATCAAGGACTATTTTGCATGAACCAAATATGCTCATGAACCAAATATGTTTTTTTTTAATTAATTTATTTATTTATGGCTGTGTTGGGCCTTCGTTTCTGTGCGAGGGCCCTCCCCAGTGGTGGCAAGCGGGGGCCACTCTTCATCGCGGTGCGCGGGCCTCTCACCATCGCGGCCTCTTGTTGCGGAGCACAGGCTCCAGACGCGCAAGCTCAGTAACTGTGGCTCACGGGCCCAGCCGCTCCGCGGCACGCGGGATCCTCCCAGACCAGGGCTCGAACCCGCGTCCCCTAGCATTGGCAGGCGGACTCCCAACCACTGCGCCACCAGGGAAGCCCCCCAAATATGTTTTTGATAGGACCAAATTTCAAGGACCTCTTGGTGTGGACCAAATACCTCAATGGATGTTTTGGACAGGATAAAATGTCCACTTATCTTTGTAACTGAGTTTTGTATTGTGTTGTGAAAGCCTTCCACACTAATGTTTGTGTTCTTGTCATATTGTCACATGTTTGTTGATAAATATTCCAAAGGTCTATGGAAATGTGGGTTCAACACTGCACCTCAGAGACCCTCAGCTTCTTTCTCCTCCAGTGGAGTGTGTTTCATATTAAGAAACCAACTCTTGGGGTAAATCACTGTCATCTGTTAGCTCGATAAATCTAACACATTTCAACCAGATGAAACCAAACTCTCAAACCCAAAACGGGCAAACAGTTATTTTTATCTTTAACAGAAAATGGCCTTAGGGCAAATTAGTTATGTGCAAAAATATTTGCAGCAAAAATGCTTGTAGCAAAGATGTCTAAAGCAAAGAGGCGTCCAGCAAAAATACCAGGCACAAGTTTTGCCATCTCTGCCACTGCAATTTACCCTAGCACAAGCTTTTCTACTATGTTTGCTAATCTGATCCCCTTTGCTTTCAAACTTTTAGACTGATTCTAATTTCTAGTCTGCTGATGCTATATTTTCTCATTGTTGAGCTATTACGAATTTGTTTTTAAATACATATTCCAGTTACTTTTGAGTGATTTGGGGTATGAGAAGAGGCAGGCATGTGTGTTCAGTCTGACTTTAGTTCTAAATATATTAAACCATGTTCACAGATAATATCCTCTAAAATATAATTTTTTGCACACACTTTTCCAGGCTATCTCTTTTTGGACTAAATATTTTCTGCTTGTTTTAGACTTCAGTTTATCTGTGCTTATTCTAGAAAGACTTAGGAGTCACTGATTCTGGGTTAGGGGCTCAATCCTTGTTCTTACAGAATTTCCTATATCTAGTCTTATTATAACATCTGCCATAAGCTATTCTCATTGCCTTTTTACTATTTTTCCCTCTACCATCATATTTTAAGCTTATTGAGAGAAAAGAATAGTATTCATCATAGTATCTTGAAGGCTTGACATTTGATATGTACTGAATGAACTGGAGAAATAAATTACCACATTGATCAATTGACAAATTTTAAACTTTTTGTTCAAAAAGTTTAAAAATTTTTATGGAAACACAAAAGATCCCAAATAGCCAAAGCATCTTGAGAAAGAAAAACAGAACTGGAAGAATCAGGCTCCCTGACTTCAGACAATATTACAAATATACAGTAATCAAAACAGTATGGTACTGGCACAAAAACAGAAATATAGCTCAATGCAACAGGATAGAATGCCCAGAGATAAACCTATGCACATAGGGTCAATTAATCTACAACAAAGAATGCAGGAATATATGATGGTGAAAACACAGTATCTTCAATAAACGGTGCTGGGGAAACTCGACAGCTACATGTAAAAGAATGAAATTAGAACATTCTCTAACACCATACACAAAAATAAACTCAAAATGGATTAAAGACCTAGATGTAAAACTGGATACTATAAAACGCCTAGAGGAAAACATCGGCAGAACACTGTTTGACATAAATTGCAGTAATGTCTTTTTAGATCCGTCTCCTAGAGTAATGGAAATAAAAATAAAAATAAACAAATGGGACCTAATTAAACTTACAAGCTTTCACACAGCAAAGGAAACCATACACAAAACGAGAAGACAACCTACAGAATGGAAGAAACTGTTTGCAAACAAAGATACGCACAAGAGATTAATCTCCAAAATATACAAACAGATCACATGGCTCAATAAAAAAAAATCAAACAACCCAGTCAAAAAAACAGGCAGAAGATCTAAATAGACATTTCTCCAAAGAAAACATACAGGTGGCCAAAAGGCACATAAAAATATGCTCACCATCATTAATTATTAGAGAAATGCAAATCAAAACTGTCAATACAACGAGGTATCACCTCACACCAGTCAGAATGGCCATCATCAAAAAGTTTACAAATAATAAATGCTGGACAGGGTGTGGAGGAAAAAGAACCCTCCTACACTGTTGGTGGGAATGTAAATTGGTATAGCCACTATGGAGAACAGTTTGGAGGTTCCTTAAAAAAAAAAAAAAAAAAAAAACTAAGAAAAGAGCTAGCATACAATTCTGCAATCCCACTCCTGGGCATATATGTGGAGAAAGCCCATAATTTGAAAAGATACATGCACCCCAATGTTCACAACAGCACTATTTACAATAGCCAAGACATGGAAGAAACCTAAGTGTCCATCAACAGATGAATGGATAAAGAAGATGTGGTATATATACAGAATGAAATATTAACTCAGTCATTAAAAAAAAAGAATGAAATAATGCCATTTGCGGCAACATGGATGGACCTAGAGATCATCATACTAAGTGAAGTAAGCCTGACAGAGAAAGACAAATATCAGATATTGCTTATATGTGGAATCTTAAAAAATGATACAAATGAACTTATTTACAAAACAGAAATAGACTCACAGACATAAAAAAACAAACTTATGGTCACCAAAGGGGAAAGGCAGGAGAGAGGGATAAATTAGGAGTTTGGGATTAAAATATACACACTGCTGTATATAAAATAGATAATCAACAAGGACCTACTGTACAGCACAGGGAACTATACTCAACATGTTATAATAACCTATAATGGAAAAGAATGTACAAAAACTGAATCACTTTGCTGTACACCTGAAACTAACACAACATTGTAAATCAACTATATTTCAATATAAATATATATATTAAAAATAAAAAAAACTACCCACATAAAAAAAGAAAATACATTTCAAACAAGAAAAAATAAAGTTTTTGTTCAAATAAAATTATCCAGCTGTGGCAACCATGGAAATGCAGCACTTGTATCTCCCTGCAAGAGAGAAGTTACTGATTAAATGAGAGGAGTATAATTAGCTGACCAAGCTCACTTTCAGCATCTTCAGGATAAGTTTCATTTTATGGGACTAAAACAACTCTTCATGGGCAGCCATAAGCCAATGACTGAACATGGTGTGCAAATTATGGCAATACAAGATTCCATTAATGGACCATATTTGATTCAGAACTTCGCATTGGGTTATCTGAGACACTTTCAGATTTGTATCATAGTCTGAAGCCCTGCCCAGTCCTTCTCCATGTCTCTTTCCTTTCACAGGTGTCAAAGTAGGTGGAAGGTATATTCTGCCCAGTTCAGCTCCCTCATCCTTTTATCTTTCACTGGAGTTATTCCTCAATAAATTTGTATACTACTAACTCCTATTCAGCATCTGCTTCCTGAAGGACCAACTGAAACATTACTGATGTAAAACAAAATTTTAAAATCTGAAATCACACAAGAATATGAAATATTTTGAAGTTCGAAATGAATTCAGATATCTGCTCAGTTTTGAATTGATAACCATATTTCACTTGGTACTCCTTAGTCAGCCTTTTGCTTAAGCCTCCATGTGTTTAGAGTTTGATCTTATTTTCTTCAGTATACTTTGTTGTTATGGCTCTAAATTAATCTCAGTTTTTTTCTCTGAAATATGTGTAGTGTCACATTAATACTTACATACTAATTTCTCAGCAACATTAAGCAATTGCTTTATTATTATAGCTTTAATTCTTATGTTCATGTTCCACAGAGGATTTCACTACACAGGTCAAAACTTAGTCTCTAACTGCAGTCTCTATAATTGAATCCATTATTATTGCAAATTGAAAAAATGAGAGTTTTAAAGCACAATTCACTTAACCCTGTAAGAAACAGTGATTCTGGAAATGAAACCAAAGCAAGTCAAATGTGGTATTACCAAGATATTGTTCACTGTACTGTTGTCGTTCGTAATTTTAAGACATCTGTTTCTCTCCTCTTCCCCTTCTTTCTCCCTTCTCCGTATTTTCCTTCTCTACTTGAAATATTTAGTCCAATAACTGTTAAGTTAGGCTTGGACATGGTGGAGAGTCAGGGGAGCCATGGTGACCAGGAATGGAAAGTCAGAGCCTAAGCAAGATGAAGAAGATATCCATGTGGGAGGAACTGGAAGGTGATGCTGACCTGATGCAGGATGTCAAAACCTGATCCTGGAGGGAGGGCAGCCATGTGAGAGGAGGCCCAGAAAGAGGACAGAGAACAAAGGAGCCGGCTTAAAGCAGACCACGCTGGCCAATTTAAGGATCAAAATAAATAATGATAATAAAATTTTATATTCTTCGAATAAAATAGGAGTCGATGAGTCCATACTGATTTAAAAGAATACATGAATCATTTGAAAGTTTGATGAAGAATGGAATATTTACGTACTTTAAAAGTACTTTTCTACAAAATAATCATTAATTACTAAATAAAACCGAAGTACCTTTACAATAGAGAATCCTGTGAGATACTACTCAAGAGGGCTATGTACGGGACAAATCAAAATCACACAATATCAGATAGGAGGTGATGAGAAGAATACACATTACATCTCTGATATTCCTGCCTAAGAGGCAAAACTCAAATTAAATAACATTTTACAAACCATACTGCCTGAATTCTCAAAAGCTTCGTAGTTATGAAAGTCAAATAGAGACGGACAAATTCTTCCAGATCAAAGGAGACTGAAAGGATCTTACTACTAAGTATAACACTAGATTCTGGACTGTCTATTTTGTTATAAGGACATTATGGGGACTATTGGTGATATCTTATGAAGAGATAGTAATACATTATTGTTAATTTCCTGATTTGGTGGTTATAGTGTGATTATATAGGAGAATGTCTTTGTTTGTAGGAACCACACACACAAATATGAGACTGTAATGGGGCATGATGTCAGCAACCATGTCCCAAATGAAATTTAATTTCATAAAAATTAAAGGTTAGGATACGGTAATTGAAAGTTTTCTGTAAATTAAAATTGTAAAAAAGAGAAAAGGAAAAGAATTCTGTTTCAAGACACATGAACACAGCTTCTCATAAAAGTATAGAGAAGTGACAGAAGACAGTGGCAGAAATAAATGAAGGTAGTTATCCTGTGATTGATTTAAAATCATTTTAATATTAAATTAAAATACATAATTCCTGATTCCTAGGAAATTTAACAGAAAGAATAACATTATCAAAAGCTAAAATTCTGGTATTTATTTCCAAACCATATAAACACTCATGTCAATAGACACTTCCAGTAATCCATTGGGGAAGAGTTTTATGAGAAGTAATTCTCCTAGGAGACTGCAAGGTTATACAGAGCTAGAAAGATAGTTGTACAAGTCAGAGCTAGAGAGGAAGAACTAGTCTGCTCCCACAATGGTCTTATTATAAAGAAGTTTTCTTTTTACATTTAAGAATGAACTAGTGGAGAAATAAGAAGCACGGAAAATTGCACAGAGAGAAGGGGGATGGAGTCTGGCCAATATGCATGACCATCAATCTGAGTTAAAATATGTAAATAGTTTACAGGATTTTATACTTTAATTAAGAAAATGAATCAAGTTATAATATTGATAAACCCAGGTAAACTGTTTCCATGTGTAAGAGAAACTACTATCTGCAATAAGACTGCTAATAAAAAAGAAATGTCAAGAAGAAATGCACAGAAATGGAGAGACAGTTGACATAAAACGGGGAAACTATACTCAGACTTACTACATTTATCTGTAGGTTTTTTAGTTTAAAGCAACTGAAATGTAATATGGAGTTAATTTAAACAAAAACAGTACTTACTAAAAGAATATTATATAGCTCCTAGAAATTATGAAATGAGGCACAGAACTAAACAGCAATGAACCATGACAAAAAGGATCCACAGAACTGATTGCATGAAAACATTGCTGCTTCATCTGCTGAGTATAAATACCACGTTTGCAACACTGACATCAGTGACACTTGACAGTAGAGATGCTGCTGCTCCATCAGAAATGATTTGGTGAGGTTGCTGTTTATTTGTGTCTCCAGTTTATGATACGATATCTGGGGAGTGTGTATCTAAATGGTAGTCATTGCATGTTTCCTTCATTCAAGGGAAGTAGGTTGTAAGATAATAGCCAATCCATGTGGACTGCACACAATGTGGAGGGGGTTATTAAAAGGAAATATGGAGCTGTTTCAAGAATGCTACACAGGGCTTCCCTGGTGGCGCAGTGGTTGAGAGTCTGCCTGCCAATGCAGGGGACACGGGTTCGAGCCCTGGTCTGGGAAGATCCCACATGCCGCGGAGCAACTGGGCCCGTGAGCCACAACTACTGAGCCTGCGCGTCTGGAGTCTGTGCTCTGCAACAAGAGAGGCCACGATAGTGAGAGGCCCGCGCCGCGGTGAAGAGTGGCCCCCGCTTGCCGCAACTAGAGAAAGCCCTAGCACAGAAACGAAGACCCAACACAGCCAAAAATAAATAAATAAATAAATATATTAAAAAAAAAAAAAAAAGAATGCTACACAGCCAGAAAAGGCAGATGTCCACTAGAAGTGATTTCATTATTTTCGATTCTTTAGTTCTAGAGGTTTATAAATACACGTGCATACATAAACACATGCACGTAATTGAGAAACAATATAAATTGTTATTAATATATGTATATATATATGCATATGTGTGTGTGTTCTGTGTGCATGTATGTTTAAAGAACAGTCAATCACAATGGTAATTGAATTAAATAAAACAACAACACTGGACATGGGGTCCCTCTATCTGCACACCCCTCCATCCTGCTCCCTAAAAAACACTTCCACACTCTGTCTCTAGCAATGTAAAGAAAAAATGAATTATACTCCTCAGTCATTTTCTACTTATGAAAAAATAAAGTCAGAATTTTGAACTTGCATAATAATTTTGATAGAACATTTATCTATATATATCAAAATTCTTGACCAAGCAATTAAAAATTCTAGGAATTTATTTTGAGTAAATAATTGTGTGTAAAATTATTTAGATAAAAACATGTTCATCTACACCAGAATTGGCTTTGATAGGAGAAGATTAAAATAGGAAAATAAATATTTTATGTGTATTGCTATAAGAATAAAATATAACTGTTAATATGTTACATATGTTCACAGAAGACTTGTCCAAAATGTTCACAGTAGCTTCATTCATATTAGCCAAAAATTGGAAACAACCGAAATGATTTCCAAATTGTGATATATAGTGAAATACCACTCGAGTAAAAACTGAACTACTAATACATGCAGCAACATGAATGAAAGTCTTAAACATTATGCTGAGTGAAAAAAGCTGGATACCAAATAATAGACAATTTATGATTTAATTTTCATGAACTTCTAGAATAGACAAAGGTAATCTCTAGTGATAGAAATCAGATCAGTGGTTGCCAGACACAAGGGGAGCATATGAGACGGTTGGCAGTAGTGATTGCTAAGAGGCAGAAGGCAACTCTCTCTGTTGAGACAAAATGATTTTTTATCTTTATCGGGGTGTTAGTTACATGACTATATATGCCAATATTGGGGAGTGTTGAAGGGATTGGCAAATATATATTCATACATATATATGTTAAAAGTCATTGAGAATTATACTGTCTGTAAATTATACCTCAATAAAAAATATTAATGGTTTAGAGGTGAATTTATGACATGGGAAATACTCAAGAAATATTATTAAGTCAATAAAGGAGGTTTCAAAAATCTATACAATGTATATCTAAAGTGTGTGTGTGTGTGTGGCGGGTGTGTGTGTGTATGTAAAGAAAAAAATGCTAGAAGCACACAGACTACAATGTTTGTATCTATTTACATTAAATTTTTCAAATGTTATGCATTCACTTGTTTTCCACAGCTAATAGTATTAAAATAAAAGCATAAGTATTATACAAGAAATTATTTGGAAACAGAAATCAGAACACATAGAATTTTAAACAATATATTTTGGAAGAAAAATTAAATATATTCAAAGTAGTCTCAAAAACTTCAACAGAAGATTCAATCAGTTTCTTTCTCCACTTTACTCAACTAAAAACCCATGCATTCCTCCTTTTACTTTTGGGGGCAAGGCTCTGTAATAGCAATTCATCATTCCTGTTTCAAACATTTGCCAATAATCACTTATCTGTATTTCTTTGTTCTCAGGTTCCAAACATAACCCAATCACTGCTATTGCAAAATCAAACCTCTTTCCCTAAACTCAAAGAAATGGCTCAATTAACTACTTAATAAAATTTATCTCTTGTTAGAACTGACAAATGAACCTTAGAAAAGAAAAACTCTCTCAATGCTAGTTAGTGTTAAAGGAATTGACAGATGGATATGTTGATTATAATTGATTTTTATTTACACTTGCTTCATCTGATCTTTTCCCAGATGTGTGATGAAATCTGTCTCCTATAGAAAATATTTTCTTTTGGAAGAGGGCTAAATATTTAGTTCTACTCAGCCTTCTAATCAAGTGTGTATTTAGGGAAAAATAAGCAGTCCAGCTGACTTGTTTTCAATCCCAAGGCAAATTGTGACAATACAGCTAGAATAAAAGCTTCAATAAGGAAGAGATTTTGGCTATCCTGGATATTACTTAAATATCAAGATGCAGGACACTTTATCCAGGGACTTGTAAGCTATCAGTTAATATTATTGGATGGTCGATGGGTGGATAAATGGCTACATTAGAAGCAATGGACGTAGGTGCTGTGTACTTAGATGTAGAAAATTTCCACTGCAACCACTGACATAGTTTTCCAAAATTCTAATCTCTGTATTTGTCTCTCACCCCACCCCAATCTGATATTTTATCATTTATTTCATCACATTTTCATTTCCTAATCATTTATTATTATTATTACACTTTCTGATTTTTCTTTCTGTTATATTATATATATATATATATATTATTATTATTATTATATATTATTCCTGCATGTAAGGGAAAAACAAAAATTTTCATTTTTATATCCTGGTGACTAACAGAAAGTAAGAATTAAACTGCTAATTAAACAGATGAATAGATTCCCTAGGTGCAGAAAATATATTATGTCTATGATGGCCATATCTAGAAATAAATTTTTCTTGTAGGCCTGGTCACAATGGAACAAAGATGGCTAGGACAAAAATAAGTGTCTTTAGAGATTATTTTGACCCCCTGACCTTTATCAAAATTCTGATTTGACGACAGGTCAAAGAATTTGTAAATTATATTCCTTTTATAGCACTTTTCTTTTCAATCATTAGTTTAGCACAGGTCATTTTATATCTAAACTTTCTCAGTTTTCATCACCACTCCTATTTGCTGCTGTCCTATAAGAACTATGCTATGTGTTTCATATAGGTTGTTAAGTATATATGCAGTCTTAACATATAGTGTAGCTGTGATATAAATGATTTAATTTATATAAAGAGTATTATGCTACAAATATTATTCCCTTTTTATTACCCAGAATTATGTGTGCATTCTTACAGGCCTTGGGAGACTTTCTCTAGGATATATACCTTGAAGTAGAATTGCTGAACCACAGAGCAAACACATACACTTAATTTCAATCAATAATGCCAGATTGCTTTCCAAGATGACTGTATTTATCCTCCTGAGAGCAGTATCTGAGGTTTCTCTTTCCTCACATCCTTTACAACCCTTGGTGTTATACTCCAATGTAGTATTTTATTATTCTAATATATATTGTGCTATTCCTCTTGCAACAGGGGTGAAAAATACACCTTTGTTATTTTAAGTCATTGAGTTTTGGATTTTTGTTACCAAAGCATAACCTGTTGTGATTGATTCAATGACCGTTCAAGTTTTCACTCTGCTGAATGTTTAGAGCCATATCGGTTGGGTGTCCCTAAGGTTGTTAAGCTCAAGGCTGTACTTTGGCAATTTGGATATTGAAGGTACATTCGCTTGTTACCACATTACCAACTATTTATGGTGGAAAGTGAAAAGAATTCTGGAGTGCAACACCAGCCAACCAACTGTGAGCATATAAAATGCCCATTATTCGATGTAATCCCTACAATTATTTATAACATCATTATTTTGGAGTTGCTCAACTGCAAAGCCTGCTAATACATGGCATGCTTCTAATTCTCTATTGAAGGGTTAGATACAAATACAGCCAAAGTGTTTTGCAGAAAATGTTCAGTTCTTGAGTAGGTAATATCTGATTCAGGTAGATGAAAAGCTTGATTAAAGCAATAGCAATCAAAGTACTGGTCAAGGCAGTAAAATTAAACACTATCCTTATGTAGTTCCAGAAATACTTGCAATTTAGTGTACTCTACAATTAGAATTAAATCAGAGCAGTGATAAGCTGTCACAATTTCAATTAATCATGACCTTTAATTAAGCATAGCAATGGAAGAGCTACTCTCTTAAAATAATTAGGGTTTATACTAGTAAGTGGGTTAGAAACAGCATAAAGTAAGCATTTTGCTGGCCTGAAAGCAGAGAAACAAGACAGATCTGAAAATATCTTTTTCTGAACTTCTGCTTTTTTTGCTCTATATTTTCTTCTTTACCACAAGCATATGACTCAAAGTAAAATTTCATAGTTTTTTACTCTTTGACTGACAGTGAGGTAGTCACTGACATTTCTTCTTTCTTGACTTTACCAATTGGATAATGGGAATAATGAATGGTAGGTAGTTGTAAAAGGATAAATTAGTTGTATAAAGATAAGGTCCAGGGCTTTCGTTTGATTGTAGGACAAAGAAAACTAATCTGAACCAGTTTAGGCAATACAAAGAAAAATAGTATTTGGCAGGGGACAGATGAGCTTCAGTGATGGATAAAATCAGGGGCCAATGCAATCAAGACTAAATTTGTTTCCCATTTTTCCTATTTCTCTATGCCAATTTAATTCTCTTATCAGAGATGTCTTCATGAGGCTGTAACCATGGCCTTTATATATTTCTAGTTTTGCCACAGGAAATTAAAAACTTAGTTTCCCTTAGTTCCAATTCTAAAATTCCTTGACCAGGACTCTAAATAGCCTGCTATAGATTACATAATCATAACTATGGCAAAGGGCTGGGCAGGATACTTGATTCACAACTCTGATTAAAATACATAATTGTGGTTAAGGAAAAAGCAATACCTGCAAATAAGTGTGAAGGGGAGGTAGAGACAGAGAGTAGACTATCTGTGTGATTTTTCTAAATTTAAAAGTTGAATGTTGATAATTGATTAAAACTTTCCTATAGATATGTGCAAGTCAACAACAATAGTAAACAAAAACAATGAAATAACCATTGAGCTCTTATATGCACCCCCACCCCAATAAAGGATAACAACAACAAAAAAGGTTAAATACAAAATATCCATTTAAATTACCCACAGTTGTTGAAAGACTCTCAAGATATCTGCCAATTCCATAAATACTACAGAAAAATTTGGGAAAGGACATAGACAATACTACTTCTTAGGTGGAGGAAAATTTTGCAAATTTTACAGTATAAAGAGCAGCTAAAAACTGTATATGGGTTCTATCCCTTATATTGATGGAACAGCTTTTACTAAACAAACACACCTGCCAATAAAAATCATGAATATTGGATAAGCTAAGTATTTTTTAAATGCTTACACATGTGGTAAGCAGCCTAATATATGAACAAATTAATGGCTCTTGATCCTTGAAATGAAGACGGCAAACTAGGAGAGCTCCATGTTCTAATGATTTTCCCCCTCAGGGTATTTCCCAGTTTACTGAGGTCCAAGAGGGAATGAGTTTCAAGCAGTAAGCGGAGAAGTCTTACTAGGATAAAACAACTGTGCTTGTAGTTTGAGACTGTAAGAGTGACCAGACATTGAGGGGGCATTTTCCTAGAAAAAAGGAAACCACAGTGGGGGAGTCCCAAATCAATATACAAGTATACATCACATGCTTGGTTCACTCTGAAACTCATCATTTGCTACTCTAAAGAAACCTGTGGAAAAAAACAGTAAATGGGAGGCTAAAAATTAGAGTGTCTGCAAGAATAAAGCAATGTGGAAGTAATTTAACTGTCTTGCAAAATTAAAAAGAATGAGTGAATAGATTTTAATAGAGGATTAAAGACTCTATGAAAAAAGTAAATGGAAGTTATTTACAATTCAAATATAAAACATGTAAAATGAAAACAAAAACATACTAGATGGTCTGGACACAGCAAAATATAGAACCTCTGAACTCAAAATCAGATTTAACAGACATTTTTCAAACTGGACTATATCAAGAAAAAAAGTGATAAAAGTGAAAGAACATGCCCAAGTATTTGAGAATTGTGGTATTACGTCAACAGGCATAAACTTCATATAACTACAGTTTCAGAAAAAAGAGATAGAAAATTGGGCATAAGAAAAGTTTAAGGAGATAATGGATACTTTTTCCCCCCATATAGTTAAAAGATATCTAACAATGAAGCCAAAAAATTCAGCAAATCTTAATAAATACAAAGAAGACCACATCTGGGTACAACACAGACAAGCTGCTAAAAAATAAGGGGAAAAATCTTAGAAGCAACAACAGAAAAAAAAATACAGAGTAACAAAAATTAAAATGATAGCAAACTTCTCGTCAGAAACTAAGCAAACTAGGAGACAATAAAGTGACATCTTTAAAATACTGGGAGGCACTGAGGAGTGGCAAGACATGGAGTCGGAAGACCCTGAGCTCACTTCCTCCCACAAGCACATCAAAATTACAACTATTTACAGAGCAACTATCAATGAATGACCTGAAGACTAGCATAAAATATGTTCTACAACTAAAGATATAAAGAAAGAACCCCAGTGAGATGGGTGGGAAGGGGCGAGATGTGCTATTGTCAAGACCTACATGTCTGGGTAGGTGACCCCAAAACAGGAGAATAATCACAGCTGCAAAGGTGCTCCTCAAGGAGCAAGAAGTCCAAGCCCCACATCAGGCTGCTCAGTCTGGGGATCCTAAACCAGGAGACAAGCCCCCAGAATATCTGGCTTTGAAAGCCAACAGGGCTTGCATTTGACAGAGCCAGAAGGCCATAGGAAACATAGACTCAGTTGTAAAGGGGGCATACAAAATCTCACTTGATGACCCAGGAAGAAGCAGTAATTTGAAACAAGCCAAGATCATACCCTTTAGCTGAACTTGGAGAGCCTCCCAGAGATGAAGGAGGCAACTGGGACTCACTCTGGGGACACAGATGCTGGCAGCAGCCATTTTTGAGAGCTCATTCTACCACAGGGACATTGGTGCTGGTAAGCACCATTTTGGAGCCCTCCCTCTTTGGTGTAGCCCTGCAGACCATCCGGTTGGCCCCTGTCCTAGGAAAATCCCAGGCCAAGCAGCCAGCATCATGGGGACATAGTCCCTTCCATCAACAGGCTCACAGCAGCTGTAGGCCCCCCTGAGCACCGCAGTTGCTCCAGGCCCTGGCCTTACCCTCTGGTACTGACAGCCTCAGCATTAGGCAGGGCCTGGCAATCAGCTGGGCCAGAGGCCAGCCACACTTACCAGTGCACCCACAGTAGTCAGCCCTGCCACAACAGAAGGGCCCACATAGCCTACACAGGGGGCACCCCAAAAGCATACAGCTCCGGGGAACAGAGAGGATCAGGCAAAATGAGGTGACAGAGGAATATTTTCAAAACAAACAAAATGAAACACCAGAAGAAGAGCTAAACAAAATGGAGGTAAGCAAACTACCAAAATAATGACCATAAAGACACTCAGTGAACTCAGGAGAAGAATGGAAAACATGGTGAGAAGATTAACAAGAAGTTAGAAAATATAAAGAAGAATGAAACAGTTGAAGAATACAATAACTGAAATTTTAAAAAACACTAGAAAAAAATCAACAGTACAATAGATGATACTGAGAAACAGATCAGTGAACTGGAAGACAGAGTAGTTGAAATCACTCAAGTTGAACAGAAAAAAGAATTTTTGAAAATAAGAACAGTTTAAGAGGCTTCTGGAACATCAGGAGTATGAACATTCACATGGGGGTTCTGGAAGAAGAAGAGAAAGAAAGGAGCAGAGAATATATTGGAAGATATAATAACTGAAAACTTTCCTAACCTGGGAAAGGAAACAGACAGAGGTCTAGAAAGCACACAAAGTCCTAAACAAAAACCAACCCAAAGAGGTCCAAAGGTACATCATAATTAAAATGTCAAAAATTAAAGATAAAGAGAGAATATTAAGGCACCAAGGGAAAAGCAGTAAGTTCCATATGAGAGAAACCCATAAAACTCAGCTGACATTTCAGCAGAACCTCTGCAGGCCAGAAGACAGTGGCTGAATACATTTAAAGTGATGAAAGGAAAAACCCACAACCAAGAAAATTCTACCTGGCAAGACTGTTTAGATTTAAAGGAGAGATAAAGAGTTTTACACACAAGCAAAGACTAAAAGAGTTTAGTACCATTAAACTGGCTTTACAAGAAATGTTAAATGAATTTCTTTAAGCAAAGAAAATGTCACAACTATGAATATGAAAATTACAAAAGGAAAAATCTCATTGGTAAAAGCAAATATACAGTAAAGATAGTAGACCAGCCACTTGTAAAGCTCGTAGGAATGTTAAAAAACAAAAGTATTAAAATCATCTATTTCCACAATAAGTAGTTAAGGGGTATGCAAAACAGAAAGAAGTAAAATAGGATGTCAAAAACATTAAATATGGGGTGGAGGAGTAAAAATGCAGGGTTGTTAAGATGTGTTTGAATTTAAGAGATTATCGGTTTAATATCATGGTAACCACAAGACAAAAATCTATAATAAATACACATACAAAAGAGAGAAAAGAGTCCAAACATAACCCAAAAGATAGTCAGCAAGTCACAAGGGAAGAAAGCAAAGAAGAAAGGAAAAAAAGCACCACCAAAAAAACTGGAACAATTAACAAAATGGCAATAAGCACATACTTATCATTTATTACTTTAAATGTAAGTGGAGTAAATGCTCCAATCAAAAAACACAGTGGCTGAATGGATATAAAAACAAGATGCATATGTATGCTGCCTACAAGAGACTCACTTCAGACCTAAAGACACACAGAGAATTAAAGTGAGGGGGTGGAAAAAGGTATTCCATGCAAATGGAAACAAAAAGAAAAGTAGAGTAGCAATACTTATATCTGACAATAGAGATTTTAAAACACAAGGTCTGTAACAAGAGACAAAGTTAGAATTACAGAATGATCTAGGGATCAATCAAACAAGAAGATATAAAAACTGTAAATATATATGCACCCAACATAGTAGCACCTAAATACGTAAAGCAAATGTTAACAGACATAAAGGGAGAATCTGACCATAACACAAAAAGAGCAGGAGACTTTAACACCCCACTTAAAACAATGGACAGATCATTGAAACAAAAAATCAGTAAAGATACACTGTCCTTAAATGACACTTTAGACCAGATAGAATTTATATTTTTATATACATAAATATACATTTATATATATATATAAACACATATATGTGTGTATATATATATATAAAACATTCCATCAAAAAGCAACAGAATACAGATTCTTTTCAAATGCACATGGAAGATTCTCTAAGACAGATCATATGCTAGGACACAAAACAAGTCAGTAAATTTAAGATCGAAATCATATCAAGCATCTTTTCTGACCACAATGCTATGAGACTAGAAATCAATTACAAGGAAAAAAAAATGCAAAAAACACAAAACATGGAGGCTAAACAATAAGCTACTAAACAACCAATGGGTTACTGAATGGATCAAAGAGGAAATCAAAAAATACTTGGAGACAAATGAAATGAAAACACAGTGATTTAAAATCTATGGGATGCAGCAAAAGCAGTTCTAAGAAGGAAATTTATAGTGAAACAAGCCTACTTAAGGAAAAAAAAATCTCTAATAAGCAACATAAGCATACACCAAAGTAACTAGAAAAAGAACAACAACAACAAAAAA
The DNA here is from genome assembly GCF_965194805.1 of Balaenoptera borealis. Taxonomy (NCBI): domain Eukaryota; kingdom Metazoa; phylum Chordata; class Mammalia; order Artiodactyla; family Balaenopteridae; genus Balaenoptera; species Balaenoptera borealis. The sequence goes on from NC_138865.1 coordinate 93,032,231, forward strand.
CCCCAAAGTTAGTAAAAGAAAAGAAATCCTAAAGATCAGAGCAGAAATAAATGAAATAGAGACTAAAAAAAGATGCAAAAGATCAATGAAACTAAGAGCTGGTTCTCTGAAAGGATTAACAAAATTGATAAACCTTTAGCCAAACATGTCACACAAAAAAGAAAGAACACTCAAGTAAATAAAATCAGAATTGAAAAAGGAGAAGTTACAACCAACACCATATAAATACAAAGGATCATAAGAGATTATTACAAACAAGTATATGCCCATAAAATGAGCAATCTAGAAGAAATGAACAAATTCCTAGAAATATACAATCTTCCAAGTATGAATCAGGAAGAAATTTCAGAAAATAACAGACCAATTATCAGTAATAAAATTGAATCAGTAATGAAAAAACACCCCCAGCAAACCAAAGTCCAGGAGCAGACAGCTTCACAGGTGAACTTTACCAAACATTTAAAGAACAGGTAATACCTATCCGTCTCAAAATATTCCAGAAAACTACAGAGGAAGGAATGCTTCTGAATTCATTCTACGAGGCCAAAGACACCACAAAAAAAGAAAATTTCAGGCCAACATCACTGATGAACATAGATGCAAGATCCTCAACAAAATATTAGCAACTGGATTCAATCACTCATTAAAAGGATAATATATCATTGTGATGTGGGATTTCTCCCAGGGATGCAAGGATGGTTTAATATCCGCAAATCAATCAATGCGATAAACCACATTAACAAACTGAAGAATAAAAATCATATAATCATCTCAAAAGATGCAGAACAAAGCTTTTGACAAAATTAAACATCCATCTATGATATAATCTCTCAAAAAAGTGGGTATAGAGGGAACGTACCTCAACATAATAAAGGCCATATATGACAATGCCACAGGTAACATCATACTCAATGGTGAAAAGCTGAAAGCATTTTCTCTAAGATCAGAAACAAAACAAGGATGCTCCCCTCATCATTTTTATTCAATGCAATACTGGAAGTCCTAGCCACAACAATCAGAGAAGAAAAAGAAATAAAAGGAATTCAAGTTGGAAAGGAAAAATTAAAAGTCACTGATCTCAGGCTATAGGACACCTGGATGCTCAGAGCCTGAGGCTGATGCCACCAGGACCACGAGGGGGTAGGGGGGGCAGGGCTCTGCTCCTGTCTTCCAATAAAGCTGTTGGTATAATTAAAAAGAAAGAAAAACAGTCACTGTTTGCAGATGACATAATTCTATATAGAGAAAATCCTAAATACACCAAAAAACTACTAGAACTCATCAATGAATTCAGTAAAGTTGCAGGATAGAAAATTAATATACAGAAATCTGTTACATTTCTATACACTATCAATCAATTATCAGAAAGAGAAATTAGGAAACAACCCATTTACAATAGCATCAAAATGAACAAAATACCTAAGAATAACTCTAACTAAGGGGGTAATAAGACCTGTACTCAGAAAAATATAAGACACTGATGAAAGAAACTGAGATAACACAAACATATGGAAAGATATACTTTGATCATGGATTGGAAGAATATGTTAAAATGGCCATACTAGCCAAGGCAATCTACAGATTCAATGCAATCCCTATGACAATACCAATGTTATTTTTCACAGAAATAGTTTGTATGGAAACACAGAAGATCCTGAATAACCAAAACAATCTTAAGAAAGAAGAACAAAGCTCAAGATATCACAATCCCTGATTTCAAACTATACTACAAAGCTACAGTAATCAAAAGAATATGCTCCTGGCTCAAAAACAGACACATAGATCAATGGAACAGAATAGATGGCTCAGAAATGAATCCATACTTATACGGTCAATTAATCTACAACAAAGGATACAAGAATATACAGTCGGGAATAGACAGCCTCTTCAATATATGGTGCTGGGAAAACTGGATAGCTACATGCAAAAGAACAAAGTTGGACTACTTGCTCACACCATATACAGTAATAAACTCAAAAGAGTTAAAGACTTAAATGTAAGACCTGAAACCATAAAAGTCCTGGAAGAAAACATAGACAGTATGCTTTCTGACACTGGTCTTAGCAAGTTTTTCTGGATCTGTCTCCTCCCACAAGGGAAACAAAAGCAAAAGTAAAAAAATGGACTACATCAAACTAAAAAGCTTTGCACGTCGAAGGAAATTATCTACAAAATGAAAAGGCAGCATACTAAATGGGAGAAGATCTTTTCAAATGTATATCTGTTAAGGGAGTAATATCAAAATATACAAAGAAATCACATAACATCATATAACTCAACATGAGAAAGCAAATAACCTGATTAAAAATTGGGCAGAGGACCAGGAATGGACATTTTTCCAAAGAAGACATACTGATGGTCAGCAGGCACATGAAAAGATGCTCAGCATCTCTAATCATCACAGAGATTCAAGTCAATCCAAAATGAGATATCACCTCACACCTGTCAGAATGGCTATTATCAAAAAGACAACAAATAACAATTGTTGGCGAGGATGTGGACAAAAGGGAGCCCTCCTGCACTGTTGGTGGGAATGTAAATTGGGACAGTTACTATGGAAAGCAATATGCAGATTCCACAAACAAAAGTATAACTACCATTTGATCCAGCAATTCCACTCCAAGGTATTTATCCAAAGAAAAGAAAAACACAATTTCCAAAAGTATATATACACCCATATGTTCATTGCAGCATTATTTACAATAGCCAAGATATAAAAAAGCAACCTAAGTGCCCATCAATAGATGAATGGATAAAGTAGATACAGTATATATATGTGTGTGTATGTGTGTGTGTATATATATATATATATATATATATATATATATATATATATATACACACACAATGGAATATTACTCAGCCAAAAAACCAAAACCAAAACCAAACTAAATCTTGCCACTTGCGACAACATGGATGGACCTAGAGAGTATTAACTCTAAGCGAAAGAAGTGAGACAGAGAAAGACAAATACCATATGATCTCACTTAAATGTGGAATATAAAACACAGAACAAACAAATAAACATAACAAAACAGAAACACAGTCATAGATAAAGAGAACATGAGAACAAACAGGTGGTTGCTAGAGGGAAGTGGTTGGCCGGAAAAGAGACATAGGTGAGGGAGATTAAGAAATACAAATTTCCAGTTAGAAAATACATGAGTCAAGGGTATGAAATATACAGTATGGGGAATACAGTCAATAACAATGTAATATCTTTGTATGGTGACAGATGGTAACTAGACTTATGGTAGTGATCATTTTGTAATGTACAGAAATATTGAATCACTATGTTGTGTACTAGGAAACCAACATAGTGTTGTAGGCCAATTATACATCAAAAACAAACAAACAAACTCATAGAAAAAGAGATCAGATTTGTGGTTACTAGAGGTGGGGGAAGGGGGAGAAGAATTGGATGAAGGTGGTCAAAAAGTAGAAACTTCCAGTTATAAAATAAAGCAGCACTAGAGATGTAATGTACAACATGATTAATATAATTAACACTGCTGTATGTTACACATAAAAATTGTTAAGGGAGCAAATCCTAAGAACTCTGATCATCAGGAAAAAAGAATTTTTTTATTTTATTTTGTATCTATATGAGACGATGTATACTAACTAAACTTACTGTGGTATTCATTTCATGATGTATGTAAGTCAAATCATTATGCTGTATACCTTAAACTTATTCAGTGCTGTATTCCAGTTAGATCTCAATAAAACTGGAGGAAAAATAACAAAATAAAATACGCAAAGGGGAGAAAAAAATCTATAAACCTAGAACTCCATACCCAATTAAAAATAACTTTTATAAATAAAGGAAAATAAAGACTTTTCAAACACAAGAAGCTAGAATTTATTGCCATAAGACTGCTCTACAAGAAATATTTTTTTAAAGTTCTTCAGATAGAAGAAAACTAATAACTGATTAAAATTTGCATGTATACAAAGGAATAAAGATTATCAGAAATGATAATAGTTTTTAGTTACTATTAGGCATGATTTTTCTTATTACTTTTCAAAAAGATAATGACAATATGTTGTGGGGTTTATAATATACGTAGAGATAAAATACTGCAGCATATATCGGTCAATGGAACAGAACAGTCTAGAAGTTAACTCACATATACAATATATACAGTCAATTGATTTCTCACAAGTGTTTCAACACAATTCAATGAGGAATAGAAACTCTTCAACAAAAGGTGGTAGAATAAAATAACTTTTACCCCTACTCCATATCATACATGAAAACTGAATCACAGATATAAATATAAATGCTCAAACTATAAAGCTTCTGGAATATTTTCATGATCATGAGATAGGTGAAGATTTCCTACATAGAATAAAAAATTCCTAATTGTTAAAGAAAAAATAATAAATTAGACTTCCTGGAAAGTATAACTTCTGGTCAGTGAAAAACACTGCATAAGAAAATGAAAATGCAAGTTTTACAGATGTTAAAATAATTGCTATTTATAGAAAGCTTTATCTAGAATATCTAGTAATCTTCTATAAGTAAGTAATAAAAAGTTAAACCAATTAAATATGGGCTAAGACTTAGACCTTTCACAAAAGAGGGGAAACTATCCTTTATTTAATGATAAGCCCTATGGTAAAGCCATGGAAAATGTCTTTGGAGTTAAACATTGGCTTGTTATTTTCATTTCTCTACCTTTATTTTTAGTATGATATTTTATTTTTCAAGTAATAGTCTATGACCACTAAACACCACCCGCCTCCACACACACACAGAAACATGAACAACTGGAAGCCTAGAGAGTTCAAATAAGCTATTTTGAACATCTTGCCTTGCATTGTAAATGTGTGTGTGTACATATGTGTACTTTTTAATTTCACTCCCTCCTGATCAAAGGTTTTAAAGTAACTGTCAGTCAGATATTTATTTAACAATTATTTATTAAGCAAACTTTATATGTAAAGGTATAGGGAGATTCATACCTTCTCATTATTATAGGAGTGAACATTAACTGAAGAAGATAGACATATTGACTAAAAATTGCATGTGTTATTAAATTTTTTTATTTTCTAAATTTGGGTTTTGGGCAAAAAAGTAGGATATATATCAACTTTCTATTAGCTATTTGACTGTGAAACTCCAGTTTTTCTTCCCTCCTTTCTCCTTCTCCTCCTCCTATTTGTTTTTCTTATTCAAAATAGAAGCAAAAATCTCACTACTATTTAGGGTTTATAAACAAGTATATGGTAGCACATTTTTTCTTCATTGATCAAGAAAACTATATAATGGTCAATGAAATTCAGATATATGAATTTTTGGATTTATCAAACTAATTTCCCCAAATGTAGTAGAGAAATTAAACCAGTTCAGAGAAACTGGACTTTCCTCTCTGGGTCTTAGGAGAAACTTTATCAAATAAATATGATCTTCTAATGCTAGATAAGAAGAAAGAGGAGAAAAGAGGATGAGAAGGAAGGGGGAAAAGAAGAAGAAAATACTTTGGGAAAACAACAAGTAATGGACATGAGCTGGTAGTATAAAGTTTGTGAGACCTGGTCACAGACTGGAGCTGTGGGAGTTGGCATTGAATCATGTCAGTAAGACATCCCAAGACTCAAACTTTCTCTTAGATCTCTTTCAGAGTAGGGAAAGACAGAGATTACATGTTTTACTATTAGATAAGAAATACTGTTTCTATCCTCTTTCCTTCCCTGTCTCCCTCCATTCCTCCTTCTCTCTTTCTCTCTGTCTCTTGTGATAATGAATAATTCATTCTATTAGGTAAATGAGAACAGGCTGACTACTGAAAAAATGCCTCCTGCCCAGAGGTCATTATGCAACAGTAATACATAACACAATCCAAAAAGAAAGCAGCACACTATGAAATCACAGACACAAAAATAACTGGGTGAAATAGGACTTGAGATATTTTCCATATTCCATAGTCCAAAGTAGTTAATAAAATTGTAGACAGAAAGAATGATGTATATGGCTATCTAGGGATGCAAAAGCACATAACTGAGTATACAGTATGATATAATTCTTAATATGTTACATTTAAATGTATACACTTGTATATTTATATATTCATACATGCATCTAAACGTCATTTCAACTGACAATTTGAAGTTACTGAAGTTTTGTGTATTTAGCGTTTAATATTCATGTATTTATTAAATTGTAATAATTTATTAAGATTAATGTATGTATTTACTGTTGGACTGATACATCAGACAAATTATTAAAGTGAAAATTTTGTGAATTTTTAAATACTGAGATACATGCATAGAGATTTTTACGTCCAAACCTAATGTAACTTGACAGATTTCAAGTGATATTATTTGATACTAGTGATTTTTTGACAGGGTGTTGTTACCAACATGGAGGTATTTATAACTTTCTCCCAAGATTTACTGTAAACTTAGCAGTTTACAAGATATGTTCTAAATTACCATATACTAGGTGATTTTTCTTTTTAGTTATTCCATGAAGTAATTGACTTCTGTTCCATGTTTTACCATTTACAACACTTTAGTCTTAAAGTGTTTAGTCTAAGAGTCTTTGGTCTTAAAACTACTTATCTGTCTATATTTTTTGAATCAAAAATAATAACTGTGATTTCAATGACAAGGGAAGAGCTTGTGGGGGAAAATGTACTGAAGCCCCATGACACGTTGCTCTCAATTTAAATTAAAAGTAGTCACATTCTCTAATTAAATAAGATCATTTCATTATAAGAAGATTCTGGCTTCTGAAACTATAAGTTTATGTTACATTTTCCTTAGTGAATGAATTGTTTCTATGATAGTTTAATTCTGCATTGCTTGCTATTAAAATCTTTAGTTCACATTTTTATGAGGCTCCCTCAGGGACCTAATTGTTTTGTGTACCTATGAAGGAAAACAGTTACTTCCTAATGAGGACATGCAGTGTGGAGACAAAAACACGTTTAATGTTATAGTTCTTAAGAGCATGAGCTTTGAGGCTAGGCATACCTGTACAAACTCCCTTCTTCACTTTCACTGGTTGTTTCTATTGCACAAGTCCTTTTTCCCCACAGGCACACATAAATCATAAAAACCTCTCCTTCCTAAATAGTCATTGCTTATTTGAAGCTCATGTCATCCAACAACACAGTGAATCCTTTCTCTGAGGCTGACTGCTGTTATCTACCAACACTATACCACAGCTCTTTCCTCTTTGAAGATCTCAGTTTCTGGCTTATTAACTTCCTCCCTACCCCAACTCTACTCTAGAAATTTAAATATTCACATGTATAAAATATGCTAATCCAGATATCTCATTTATTTTATCTCTTTATCAGCAATATTTTCAATTCCACCTCAATCAATTCTTACCATAGTCATAATCTGAATTAGTCATCACTTCCTCTCAAATATTCCAGTCTCTAAGACACTAAATTTTTCCAGATAACTTGTCCAAGCACCTCAATGCCAAAAGTCTTTGACCCCATCAAAAGCTACCTTCCATGACCATTCCCACCCTTGTCACCAGCTACTAGCCCCAATGGGCTTTCTCCTTTTCTAGATGTGTTTCTATGACTTATCCTTATGATCACTTCTCTTTAAATGCACTCAATTAATTGTCTCAGTCTCCTTTCAGTTTATACTCTTGATGAACTACCAATTGTGTATGCTATCTTGTATATGCCTATTTTATTTTTCTACCAGAGAATATGAAAACTGTTGTAGAAGAAATTGCACAACTGATTTCACTGATTTAAATGACTGATTTCTAAATTTAAATTTACACCAAGACTGCGCAGCTAATCCACTATTATATTTCTCTAATAGACTTATTTCCCCAGTCTTTAACAACAGGGTTCAGCAAACTACAGCAAGTGGGCCCAATTATACCACTGCCAGTTTTTGTAAATGAAGTTTTTTGGAACACAGATACACCAATTCATTTTATTGTCTATGATCACTTTTGCCCTAAAATGACAAAGTTGAGAAGTTGTAACAGAGATTGCATGGCCCAAAAAGCTAAAACTATTTACCATCTGGTTTTTAACAGAAAAAGTTTGACCATCACTGCTAATTGCAATTTCATACCTTTTCTTTGCTCCTGAAGCCTCCTAGGTACCCTCCAGCACATTCTCCACTTTCACTGGGAAAATCTAACACGTGTTAGTTTCCTCATCTCACCATCACAAACTTAATTCCATTTTCCTCTATTTTCCTTTTCTTCATTCTAGATTAAAAGCAGGAAGTACACTTCTTTCAACAAAAGGTTTACCATACATTTTGTGATCTTAATTCCATCCTCAAAATATTGAGGATGGAATACTCCTCCTTTAAATATTCCTTCTTCAAAATATTGCTCCTTTAATTATTCCTTCTTTCTCCTTGCATCACTTCTTCTCCTTTGGATCTTGGTTATTGGAAACATGAATAAAGTTAAAAGGATAAAGAGAAGATTTTTGTTTGTTTCCTAGGCACAGGACTAATCTTAGGAAAAATTTACCAGGTTCTATACCTGTGCTTTTCCTTGTAAGCTTCCAAGTTCCCATTGATTTTACTGTATCATAAACCTAAAGGGGATTGATTGATACATGACACCAGAGTAATCCATGATCTAGTTATTCTTCTCCTTTAATAGTTCAGTTTCTCAGTGAAATTGATCTCAGGTAGACTCAAAAGAAAGAAGGCTGATTGAATTAGTTCATATGACTATGGAAGGCCAACAATCTCCCAATTCAGAAACATTTTATTTGAAAAGGAATGTTTGTTATTCAAAGGAATTTCTAGCTAGTGGAATTTTTGGAATAGAACAAGAGAAATAACATTCTAGGCAATCTAAAATCAGAATTTTGTTGTTGTTGTTTGTTACAGGAGGGGTATCACAGAGGGCTTTATAAAAACATGATTATAAACACTGTTTCACAACAAAGTGTGTTTTTTTAAACTATTACAACATCAACAACAACAACAGGAGTAGCATCGATGACTAACATTTACTGTTTGTTAGGCACTGTGCGAGTGCTTTATCAATAACCCAGGAGATAGGCATTCTCAATAAGCCCATTTTACCCATGAAGAAAACAAGGGTCAGAGAGGCGACTTATCCAAGATCACTCAGTAGCCAGTAGTACAAATCAAGGCAGGCTGGCTCTTGGTTCCCTGTATTTATCTCTGCACTATATTGACTCCTACATTTCTTGTGAACCCACCCAAACCTCAAAACAACAATGCCACCTAGAAGGTGATTTCAGGACATCATCAGTACCCAAATACAGACAGAGGATCCAAAGGGCTGTGGAGGAAATACACTAGAGTTATAATAGTAATAGCTAACACTAACTGATCCCTTTACATAAATGTATCATCTAACATTCACAACAAACTCTATGAGGTACTTGGCTGTATCACTTTCTCAAGAGCCACATTTTACTGGTTGACTCATACTCTTAGAACTTAAGGTAATGAATATTGAAACTGAAATCTACTGATTCTATCAATCTATCAATCAATCAATCTATCTACCTACCTACCTACCTATCTATCTTTGACCTTCAATGGACTATACTGCATCTATTTTGCAACACTCTTTTCTCTATAGCCACATAAAATAGGCCATCCAAGGCAGGAAATAACAAGTAATGTGATAGGAAAGGGGCATCTGAGAAAATGTGCTGATCCGAGGGAGATGAGGGCTGTTGTTACAGAGAATTACAAGATGCCACTCTGGAGGGCTTTGAAGAGTAGAAGACATGGTTAAATTCGTTATCTTCTTTATTCCACATGACAACCCCCAGGAATGTACTATTATTGTCATTTGGGGAGATTAAATGACTCATTAAGCTAACAGTCCATAGTGGTAAAAAATTTAACACAGTTCTATCTAACTCCAAATCCTGATAGTTTAATATCTGAAGTGATCTCAAAAAAGGAGAAAGTGGGTAAAAACATCTTACCATGTACCAGACACGAGGAGATTTTTATTTCAAGAGGGACAAAACAGACACACCTGGTCTCACAATTATAATCTGTTTTGTTGGTAAAAGTAGGTTTGAAGTTGAATGTCTGTGTCCTTTTATACTCATATATTAAATGATAGTGGTTACATCCTACGGAAAAACCCGAACGAACTTTTTGGCCAAGCCAATATATGGCGAGAAATCACTGGGGCAAGGTTTGGCTTGGCTGAGCACTCCCTCACTTCCCCTGGATATTCTCCCAAGAAGTGGAGTGAGAGTAGAATCTTAATTACTGAGAAGAGGCTGATTACGGTCTTGGTAATGATCTTTTTGAGTCTGAAAGGAAAAGAAGGACAGCCAGCCAGGCTGTTCCCCTGTTAGCAATAACTTACTTACAGGCAGTCTGTATCTGGGAGCCTTTTATATGCTCTCTCTCTCACACATGAACTCACCTATTATGTATCTATTTAGTTAGTTTACAGGTCAGTTATTTTCGTGTGTGTGATTGGACTTTGAGATTTGTCTGGCATTCACTGAACATACATGTATTGCATGTTTACTTCTTGACAGGCATTATATTAGACTCTGGGAAGCAAAACAGATAATATATGTGCTCCCCAGGGGCTTCTAGTCTGGTGAGGGTGAGAGAACATTTTTTAAATAAAATGAATATATAATATGTGAGGTAGCTGTATGATCATTAAGACAAAGGAAGATAAGGGGATAGAGAATTATGGGACAGAGTTTGTTCATATAGACCAATCAGGGGAACCTCTCAGTTAAAAGACAGGTATAAAGTTATGGAAAGTTTGGGCTGAGGTTGGCTTTTAATAATATGTACAAAATTATGTACAATAATATTCTTAAAATAAATAAACTATAAGAGTAAACAGACACTCAGAAATGCAAGAGATAAGAAACAAGGCATCACTGAGAAGAATAATATGATAATAAACTTAGTTCTTCACATGCAAATTCCTGGTTTCAATCCCTCATGGGGTTTAGTTGTGTTTCCTGACCATGCATTATTCCATTGTTGAACCCTTTGTGATTAAGCTGGCTGTTGACTACTTGCAGCCAAATGTTACATGAATATACAACTGCATTCACAGAGTGAAATACAGTTTTCAATTTCACTTCATGGAAGGCTCACATTTTCAGGCTACTTCATGGAGACATACGGGGAAAGGAACGAGTGAAAGACCTTTTCCGTAATTCAGATCTTCTCCTCTCTTCTAGTCCTTCTTCAGTAAACTTGGACTGTACCTAAGTCTTGGATTCTTCCTTCCCTGAGGATGTTCTCTCCACCAACCACCCCCCGCCCCCAACATGCACACATGCACACACAGAAGGTTTTCTGGGCTCTCATTCAAGTGGACATCTTGTGGGACTGAAGCACGAGTCTCTCAGACATTTTTAGAAACTTCTCAATCATAAGATGACCATGATTTTTTTTTAAATGAAACAAAGACATTTTTAATAAAAGGTTAAACTTAAATTTCCTACCTTTATTATATCCTGAGAGAACTTGGGTGCAATTAAATAAAGTTAGGAAAGAGCTCCAGTGCAATAAAATGAAATAGGATGTCTCCGCCTGAAGACCAAAAAAAAAAAAAAAAAAAAAAGGATTGCATTGCCATCTTTCTCTAGACTTGGTTTCTTGAGTTTTGGTCCCTCAACTAAACATCAGCAGGAAAATAAATTTGGGAAACTAATTAAACACTATCATTTAACATATGAGTATAAAACAACACAGGCATTCAACTTCAAACCTACTTTTACCAGCAAAACAGATTATAATTGTGAGACCAAGTATGTGTTTTTTCCCTCTTGAAATAAAAAATTTCCTCGTGTCTGGTACATAGTAAGACATCTGTCATTGTTATCATTCCTATCATCATCATCTTCATCGACCTCATCATCATCTTCAGTATGTATTAGCTGAGGATAAGACTTTAAGACTGCGTAATAAATGACCAAAGAGAAAAAAAATTTCAGGAAGTATATGAGATAAGTAAATGGATGGAATTCCAACTGAATGCAATTTTCCAATGAATCTCTGAAAGTGAAATACCAGACATTTACTGTGCTTATTAACACCATGGAAGAGGCCCAAGAAGCTGCATAATTTAAGCTTTATGTAACTCCAGTTAAAGCTGCAGTAATTTAAGCTTTATGTAACTCCAGTTTAAGTTGTATTTTCATTTTACTCACTTGATAATGGTTTTATAATATGCTTTTGGTGGGGATGAGGTAGATAGTCCATGACAACCTTTCCTGAATAAGTAAATATTTTAAGATATATAGTAGCTTTAGAAGATTCAAGTAGTGGTTCAGAAACATATTAGTTTTTTATTTTGTATCCTCTTAAAGCTCTTGAGCCTCATCAGCAATAGTGGAATGATTATGATAAAATCTGCATTTGGGGCCGCTGTGGATCTTAAATGAGATGAGGTGTGTGGAATAGAGGGTGCCTAGTATGTAGTGATTGTTCAGTAGACATAAGATGCTTTCCCTTAAGCCTTAGTCAGATTTCAGTCATCATAACTAGGCTCCTAGTAAAACTTGAGGATAAATTTAATGAGATCAGATTCTTATAAATGATAAGTAAAATTGTAAAGTCCTGTGAAGTGTAAAGCAGTATTCTTATTCTTATCATATTAAACCTTGTTAAATTCAATAAGGTGTTAATCATAGTGTTAATATGCACAGTGTGTTTCTGATGCTTTACTTTCAGAGACTGTTCAATAGGGAATCACAATCATTTGGAATACTTTCCTTTTAATTAACTCATATGTTGCTTGAAAACATTTGCTTCTCTTTAGACATTACTGTTAATTCCTGACACTGTTGTCTAAGCTAATACCATTTTTTACAAGTTCTCAGAGCAATCCCGCTTCTCTCTTCTTCTTTTCCTGGTTATCCTTTTATGCTTTTATCTCTATTTTAGATTATGACAGGAATGTTCCCAGAATAGTACTAGGCATTTATAAGTTCTTATAAATTTACATGAGGTTCAAAAATCTTCTGACAGGTATACTGAGAAATACACTAGTTAGAAGCACAGAATATTAGATCTAGAATAAAATTTAGATATACATTAAGTCTACTTTATCTATTTAACATTAATTAAAATGATTCCTAATAGCTTTATGTTGGAAACAGTCTGGCATAATGGACATATCTGCATATCAAACTCCAGCTCTACTATCTCCGCTTGTGTAAACCTGGGCCAGTTACTTAACCACTCTTAAGCTTCATTTTCCTCAGTATCAAAATACTAATAAAAATATAATCACCATAGTGTTGGTGTAAGGATTAAATGAGGTCATATATTAAGGTAGCTGACATACCAAACAAGAGGCAAAATTCATTAATGACAGTATATATTATTTAGCTAGTATTACAAAGCACTTTCACATATATCATGTCACATATGATAATCTCGCTATCTGATAGAAAGGATAGCATAAATCTCATTTTATAGGTAAAATCTCTTGTTAGTAAGTAATGAGGCCAGGGCAGGAACTAGAATCCACATTGCCTACCTTCTAATTCTTTTTGTACTTTAAGTATTCAGTCAAATGTCTCTTGACTCATTTGCCTGACACAGCAGCATATTCTGCAGATATTGAGACAGCTCATCTAGGACAAGTTTTTTCCTTATTTTTTAAGCCAAATGCTCATGACTATTCCTTTTATCTGGCCTTTCAATGTCTCTGAAAGAGTTTCTCTTAGCCCAGAGGCTGGCACAAAGGCAAGAGTTAAGGTTGACTAAGTAAGTCCTTTCATATGTCCCTATTACTTATTTAAACCAAGATATTGGAGTAGCTTTCAAAATATTTTGAAAAAAAAATCATTTGAAGCTAATTATTAATAAAAAGAGAATTATGATTAATCCAGCAACAAACATTTAATAAGGATATATATGAATATTTTTCTAAACAGTACGTTCATTAGGAAAACAAGTTTAATTTGTTGAAGGCATCATGAAATCAATATAACAATTTCTCTGACCAAACCTTTATGGATGGTATAATTTTAGACTATATTTATTATAAATACTCTTGTAAAAAACTTCCAGCCAAATTTCCAATTACATTTCAAAACAGGATTCTATCCATAGTTAATGCAATTATTGGCTATGCCATGTTTTCAGGTAACTCTGAAACAGGAAAGCACAAGACATTTTTCAGCAGAGTTCGTTTTCATGAGACTGCATAACATCTTTGCTGACCAAACAGGTTCCAATAATTTGTGCCTGCAAGGTTTTTTTAATGTCTTCCCCGTACTGTATCACTATGTAGCTGAGAAAATGCTTTTCTGTATGAAAAGTGGTACAAATCCTACTCTCAGTTATACATACACTGAATACCCAGTACATAAGCACATACTACATCATGTTTAAGTTGATAAGAAATCAAATATTGATAATCTCCAGGGAAACTCAAGACACTATTCATACCGGACACTCAACTGTAGTTACAGTAGATAGTCATCCATTTGTAAACATCAAAGAGTTCACATCTCAAAGCAGCATACATTTATTGTTACGTAAAGAGTAAGTTAAGACTTGATACATGGTGGGTAAACTAAAAGGCAGTGCCAAAATTCATATTGTTAAAAAGAAACTTGAGGGGAATTCCCTGGCAGTCCAGTGGTTAGGACTCTGTACTTTCACTGTCAAGGGCCTGGGTTCAATCCCTGGTCTTGGTCTCCTGGTTGGGGAACTAAGATCCCACAAGCCACGCAGTGCCGCCGGAAAAAAAAAAAAAAGAAAAGAGAAGAAAAGAAACTAACTATGAATAGAAAGATACTTGAGCATAGCTAATTCCCCTAATCTCCCTTAAATATAATTGAAATGCCAATACTATTATTAAAAGTATTTATGCATATCATAAAATTTGTGTTATCACTAGAAATATGCAAAAGTGGTCTCTCAAAATATGTCAAAATTAACATGTCACTGTGCTTGACATAGGTAAGATTGTAGGGGAGGCCAAGATAATGCTGTGTGTGTGTGTGTGTGTGTGTGTGTGTGTGTGTGTGTGTGTAGTTTCATATAAATTGTTTCATATATTGTTATACAAAAATAAATATGTATTTATTTATTATAAATCCATGTAATGCATGTATTTTATCAATGATATATGCTTATCTATTAATTTATGTACGAATATACATCATCTAAATAATGTGAAGATGCAACATGAATGATACATGTTATATGAATGATGCATGAATAACATGCTCAATTGAAAAGTATAAACTATCCATGTATACACAAAGTTGTATAATAAAATAATGAACGGTAAACACTGGAGGTGATTCAAATAGAACTGTCCAATCTAACTTGGAAGACAAACTATATAACAGAAAAATAAACAAATGATAGAGAGATAGATAGATAGATAGAGAGAGAGAGAGAGAGATGGAGAGGAAGAAAGAAAGATAGATAAAGCTCCTACAAGGATACCAACCAAACTCGTAGTAAAGAGAAAGATATTTGGGAAAAACTAAAACGGAGTAAGGGCCACATGTGAATTAAATTACAATAATTACAGAATTTTTCTAAGGAATACTAACCAAAAAGATGCCATATCCTGTAGCTTGAAGGATTAATTCCACTGAACGTGTAAGAAAGAAAATTTAATATAAAACCTTCAAGCTTATAGAGGATAACGTAAAATTTTCCAAAAATGTTTTATGAAGCCAGAATTACCCTGGCTTAAACATTTTAGAGTTAAAAAACAAAAGTGACCTTCTAATTTTATTTGTGAATTCATATTTTTTAAAGCCAACATATAATTATTAGCAAAATATGCCTACTACATAGCACTATCTGTATGGCAAACTGTGATTTGAATTTTGAAAAAGATAATAGTAGGAAATAGAGGTCACAGAAATGAAAGTAAACAGTCTAAGGAGACATATAATCATCGAAAAATTGACTATGGCAGATCGTTTCTGAAAATAAAGAAAATTCTGATTGTGAATTTGAAATCTTTTAGAGAGTGTTACGTACAACAACTTTTCTTGGCAGTGTTTTGAGTAAATGAAAATAAAATCTGTATTTCTTACTCGGATTCTCGTAGGAAGAAGAGAAAAGAGCAGCCACAGAAGTTAAGAATACTGCTTAGGAGCCAGAAAACAATGAAATATACAGCAGTATGGACCAACTTCTGAGTGGAAATAAAACATGGAATTTTTTTCCTCAAATACTCATGATAAAGGTGGTAAATCTTTTTTTTTTTTTTTTTTAATTTATTTATTTATTTTTGGATGTGTTGGGTCTTCGTTTCTGTGCGAGGGCTTTCTCCAGTTGTGGCAAGCGGGGGCCACTCTTCATCGCGGTGCGCGGGCCTCTCACTATCGCGGCCTCTCCCGTTGTGGAGCACAGGCTCCAGACGCGCAGGCTCAGCAGCTGTGGCTCACGGGCCCAGCTGCTCCGCGGCATGTGGGATCTTCCCAGACCAGGGCTCGAACCCGTGTCCCCTGCATTGGCAGGCAGACTCTCAACCACTGCGCCACCAGGGAAGCCCTGCGGCCTCTCTTGTTGTGGAGCACAGGCTCCAGACGCGCAGGCTCAGTAGTTGTGGCTCACGGGCCCAGTTGCTCCGCGGCATGTGGGATCTTCCCAGACCAGGGCTCGAACCCGTGTCCCCTGCATTGGCAGTCAGATTCTCAACCACTGCGCCACCAGGGAAGCCCTAAAGGTGGTAAATCTTGAAAAAGTGAGGGAGGCTATATTGTCTATTATGTGAAGAGGAGCCATATAAAAAAAGATATCAAAGGATGGTTCAGCAATATGAAAAATTCTATTAATGTAACGTTCCATGTTAATAAGGTAAATTCAAAAATACATGATCTGAAAAGTCTTAATTTATTTCAGAGTAATTATTTAAAATCAAAACCTCTCAGTGAAACACAGCATTGCATTTAAATATGTTCACTATCATCACTGCAATTCATAACTATGGGTTTTATACAATATAATAAATCATGAAGAGGAAATAAGACCTATAATTTAAAAAACAAAATGGCAAAAACATTTATGATTTGAAGATGACATGACTATCTACTTGAAACCTGGGGAGAATCCACTGAAAACAATTATGCTATCTAACATGAAAGTAAAATGGGTAGTTACAAAACAAATATATGAAAAGTATAGTTTCCCTATATATCTAAATTATCCTGAAAAAAATGCAATAGAAAGCAAGACCTAATTCATAAAAACAATAATTGTAATGAACAATATCATAAAAACGAACAAGTAGCTAGAATCACCAATATAAAGGAAGCTACACAAATTTTTTTAGAGACACAAAATAGGACCTGATTGACTCCCTAACAGGAAACCTAAAATTAGTAATATGTTAATTCTATGTAAATTAATATAATATATAAATAAATACAATTCTAATATAATAATAAGTACTTATTTTATGAAACTTTAAAATAGTTTTATATTCAGCAGGAAGAATAAAACTTTGAATAGAATAATTTTTTACAAAAAAGTGAAATCAAAAGAAACTTGTTCCCCAATGTACTAAAATATGACACAGATATAGTAATTACAATGTTATAGTTCTGGCATAGAGACTAGTAGGGCAAGCAATGGAAAAGAATTGTGAGCCAGAAAGTTATAGACATATATATGAAATTTTTCTTGATATTTAGATTTCAAATCAGCAGGGAGAGAAAAGGATTTTTTAGTAAATCATACTGTGATAACATAATCATTTGGGAAAATAAAATGAACAGCACACTTTCTGTTCTAGAACGGCTTCAGACTATGTTCATTTCATTGAAATACCAGCTTTCAACATTTCTAATCTAGATTAGGCTGATTACGATCATATGACCCCTACAGAGGTCAAAATTCTGACAGTTGTCAAATGTGTAGTACATTAGTCTCTACTAGGTTACTTACGCTATTTTACAACTGAAAATATTAAAGGGAAGAAATCTGATACTTTCTTTTTTAACTTTTTGAGGAAAAGTGACACTTTCCACTGAATATATCTCATTATCAGTTTACAAAGGGTTTAGCTCCATTCATTCATTTCCTTAATTAAATATTTTGCTGAATGCCTAACATGTATGAGTCACTATTTTCATTTCTACGATTTTATTTTGACTTGTTTTGTTCTCTTGAAACATATACTATTACTTGAGAAATTAGAAAATATATCAGCAAACAAGGACCTCTGCTATGTGAAGAAAGTGGTGGAGCTCAAGCGAACCTGGGCTATCAAACTTCAGAGACCACTCTGCAATATATCCTCTCAAAAACAACAACATAATCAAGACATATTAGAGCAGGATCAAGCACTGCAAAACACTGCAAAATTCTTATTCCTTAAAGAAACAAACATCCATTCTGGATGTTCACAAAGAAATAGAAATGGTTGAGTGCAGTTGAGGAGACACTGGATTTCAGGTACCTATGTCAATGAGAATCCCCAAAGCAGATGGCAAATAGTTAATTATAAGAGAATAAGAAGCACAGAAGAGAGAATGGAAAAAAAAAATATGGACATTTGGGAGTACTTACTGAGTAGAAGATAACAGAAACATTAGGAATAGCTACTTCCTTGTTTATTTCAACTTCTGCCACAAATTCTTTTAAATCAGTGGGTCAGCACTTTCAAAATTTCCTTTCCTTCTTTATTCAACTTACTGATATCATATTACAAAAATTCGAAATATCAATGCTAATTCTTAGGAATTATTTTTTCTTTAATTCATAATACAAGTATTAAATAAATCAAGTATCAATATTTATATTTTTTTAATTTTTTTTTTTTAGTGGTTTGAGAGATGGAAATTTTAAAAATATATATTTATTTATTTTTGGCTGCATTGGATTTTCATTGCTGCGTGCAGGCTTTCTCTAGTTGCAGCGAGCAGGGGCTACTCTTCATTGCGGGGCACAGGCTCCTCATTGCGGTGGTTTATCTTGTTGCGGAGCATGGGCTGTAGGCACGCGGGCTTAGTAGTTGTGGCTCGCAGGCTCTAGAGAGCAGGCTCAGTAGTTATGGTGCACGGGCTTAGTTGCTCCATGGCATGTGGGATCTTCCTGGACCAGGGATTGAACCCGTGTCCCCTGCATTGGCAGGATGATTCTTAACCACTGCGCCACCAGGGAAGTCCATCAATATTTATATTTTAATCCCAATTTATTTCATTTTTGCCCTAAACATTTCCAAGTAATACAACCACGGATGTTAACCTATTTAATTCTCATTTATAATGAATACATATGTAGTATTAGGAAGTTACTTCAAGGAATATTTATATAACTAAAAAAATTCCAAAAAAGTGTTTGTCTACATATAATGAGACAGCAATTTAAAAACAACAACAATAAAAGAGTATTTTTTATGGCTCCTATTACCTAAAGACCGTATTACCTAAGCTGTCTTAATGCTCTTGACAAGGTATCTGTATACCCCCAAGAGCTATGGAAATCTCTCAAAGCCCCAGTCTTTGGTTCTTTATCTTATTATGCTTTCCCATTTCTGTGTTTTCCCTCTTGGTTTGGATACTGCAATAATTTAATCCCATCTTATGAGAATCTATGCTAAAATTTCTATCTAGCTTTTGAGATCAAGAGAAGTAATATCCATTGTAGTTCAGCAAATCTGGGAATAGTTCCACTATACCCTCAAAGCAATCCCTGATCTCTAGGGACCCAGTGTGACCCTATGCTTTTGTTGTATTTCAGAATGATATTGCAATACTTAGGCTCCCAGTGCCTGAGCCCTGTTCACTAGCTGTGCCTTATTTGATTACAGACTGTATAGATGGCAGGATATTCCCAGAAATGCAAACCCCTGGATCCTTCTGCACCACCCTCCAGATTCCTGTTCTCCTGAATTCTTTCTGTTCAACCAGCAGTAAAGATGAATTTAGAGTACTCTTGTACTTGTACTAAACCTCCAGAAGCCTTTCCAACTTCTGCTTGCCATTTTTTGATGTTTAAATGAAGTATTTAATTGATAAATTAAAGACAACCTCAGCTGAGAACATACATCATATACTCTGCTCAGAACACTCCTTTTCACACAAATATGAGCCCCTCCTCCTACACATACTCACAAGGATTCCTGCACATACTGACTATGCAATAAAATCTAGGGGTTCTTTAAATCTTCCCCTCCCCTTTCAAAAAAACAAAAAAAAGATCAACAAAATGTAACTAAGCAGGACCCTGTGGGACCTTTCCTCCCCCCCATGTCCTCGGCCTGCCTCTTATTTGTGGAAACCTGTAGTCTCCCAGGCCTCCCCTGAGTCACAAAAGCCTGGCTCAAGAATTAATGATTGAAAGGATGTGAACACATAGTGACAAAAGCAGCAGTCAGGCCAGGAGAACTGGTAACAATCTGAACAGTAAATCAGCCATATGGTGGTCGCAGAATCTTTAGTTCCTCTCTGCAGTACTTAGACAACAGTATCTGATACACATTTCCTGAGTTGTTTTACAGATGCTAAAACCCCCACCACATGGAAGAAGTTGACGACTTGATGACCATGAGCACATAGCCCCCAGGCCTATTTGAGCCTGAGGATTGATAATATTAACACCTATGACATTCACCATCAAACAATTAGAGAACTGTGCACCAGCTGATTACATACCCTGCAACTCCCCTCTCTCACCTTGCCTTTAAAAATGCTTTCCTGAAAACCACTGGGAAGTTTGTGTTTTTTGAGCATTAGCTGCCCTGACCTCCTTACCTGGCCCCTTAAAGTAAACACTGCTCTTTCCTTCATCACAACCCGGTGTCAGTAGACCGGCTTTACTGCCACTGGACAAGCAGACCTAAGTTTGGTTCAGTAACAAAACACTCTATGAAAGAAATTCATGAAATATGCTAGAAATCCCTGTACCCTGGGGGAGTATTCCTGCCTTATTTGCTTCGACTTTCATAATATTGCCATCTTTATATGAGGTCCAGTAAGATTCATTCCTAGTGAACCCCCCTAGTTAATCAGTACAGAAAAATTATATGGAAAAGTGTTGGCCTCAGTGAGAAGATACATTTTCTAGGGGGAAGATACATTTTCTAATGCTGTGATTACACAGCATTATCTTAGTGTCTCCTGCCATGAATCCTTGTAAATATATTGCTGTACAATTAACAGGAGCATAGTCTTAGTACGTGGATCAAGCTAGAATTGCTTCTTTAACGGCTCCCTTTCCATACAGAGCTTAATTTAAATTCCCCAATAAAAATTACATATGACTATTCAGTAAAGACTTGGGGAGTTGCTTCAAGCTCTATTATTTTCAAATCCTGAACCCCTTTGCTCTGGTTGGTTCCCCTATGTTCAGCTTCTTCCCTAATGCTGTTCCATTTAAATAAAGTCCAAACATTTTGATTTTGTGATTGCCTTTAGCTCTATACTTTGCAATTTGGAAATTATCTGTGTTCTACTTCCTGGCTTTAAACCCAGGCCTTTGAAACTTTTTCTATAGACTTTCAATTGTCTTCATAAAAACAGATCTCTAACCTGATTTTTACAGCTACATATTGATTTGGAAGTCAACTAGAAGGTAATCTCCATAAGAGCAGGAATATTTATACTAATGTATCCTAACATCTGGAGTAATACATAAGTGCTTAGTTTATATTTGTTGAATAAATAAATGGATGAGGAATCTGTGTTGCAAATATAATTTTTTCAAAGTTTCACAGTTAATTACTAATGGAAGAAGAAGCAGCGGAACCCAGGTTGCCACCCAGGCACTTTCTAATAGACTTCATTGCCTATAGTTTTCTTTTTTCTTCTGGTGACAAACTAAATATATTCATTAAATATTTTTAGTAAACAGTAATTAGGAGGAATTTACTGTACTTTGAGTTTGAGTTTAAAGTGTGAAATTGTAGTAACCAGCCTCCAAGATGGCTCCCAATGATACCGTATCCTGGTGTGCACGACCTTGACTGTGGGCTGAAATTATTGACTCCCTCTTGAACAAGGTAAAGGTCACCTCCTGAGAGATCCTGAGAGAGAATCATCTGACTTGACTCAGTTATGCCATATCAGGTTTCTCACCCCTCAGAAACTATGTGGGATACTATACGTTTTTGCTTTTAAGTTCTAAGTTGTGGGGTAATTTGTTAAGCAACAACAAATAACTAATAAAATCATTTTTAAAATAAATGTACCATCATTTACAACCAAAATTATAAAGTAAAAAATATTATATATATATATATATATATATATACCACATACACATATCTGTGTGTAATATTTATACATTATATATTTTATTGAAGCTGTCTCTATATGTATTACATATGTTATGTATCTGTGGAGTCCCTTTGGTTAATAAGATCATTTAACACAGAGGGGTTTTTCTGAAAATTGTTGAAATAAGTTCTGAAGTCATCTAGAATGAAGGCTGCGATCCCCTGTGCTTGGGGGTTTGCCTCACTGTGCTCCTAGATGCCACACAATAGCTGCAGTATTTGCTGGGGTTTTTACAGCAGACATGATACATAGCCCACAGTGACCAGAGTAGTACTGAAACTGAGCAGGACCCTGTGGGGCTCCTGGGCATGGAAGCCTTTCTGTATTCCCCATTTCTTGGGAATAGTCTTCAGCCTCCATGACCTTCCCTGAGTTCCAAAGTGTAGGTTCAAACAGTTGCTAATCAGGGAAGGGAGGGGATACAGAGACAAGGGAGGAGCAGTCAGGAAACAATAGTGCAGCCTTGGGGCGGGGTCCTGGTTCTGACTCAAGGAGTACACATAAAAATATCTTTGAGCTCTTCTGCAGAACTAAAACCCCCAACAAATGGGAGATGTTACTACTTGATGAAGCATTCTTCATTCCAGAGAGAAGGTCACAGTTTGATAGCCTTGAGAACCATAGAAGCTCATCAGGAGACCACCTGTGGCCAAATTAAAGGAATGCAGGCTCTGCACACACCCTGATCCTTATCAGCAACACCACCCTTGAACCATTGCTATAAACCTCCTCACCAAATTCCCCGTTTGGGACACACAGTTTCTAGGGCATGAGCCCACTGTGTCCCCATTTGCCCGGCAAAGCAATAAAACTATTCTTTTCTATTTCACACAAAAATCTGTCTCTGAGATTCAATTCGGCACTGGTGCACAGAGGCTGAGTTTTCAGCATCAGTACCAAGAAGTATCTGTAGGTCACAAATGCTGTCATATTACACCTTGAACTTGGCCATTTCTGGATGTTTCCATGCAGATCCTGGAAAAGAGCTCTCCTATGAAGATCATGGAATATTCAAGGCTGTTAATCAGATATCAGATGGTATATGAGGCCTGCAGCAAAACAACTGACTTCCACTTCTTCGCTGTGAAGCAAACTGCTGATATGCTTCACTACATCTTCAGTCACTAGCTTGGAAGAGAGTTCTCTGACTTCAGCTATGTTGTTCTCCAAGCCTTGAAGGAAGAGTGCCAGTCCTCAGTTTTCAATAAATTGCTTGCAGGCAGCTAGAGATTCATCTTCAAGATTCCAAAGTGCTTTCAAAGTAAACAAGAGAGCAACATCATGCGAATTCTCAGTATTCTTTTGTTTTCCTACTGCTACAAGATCCTTGATTGCCATGAAGAGCTTTCCTTTAGGTTGTGAAGTTTGCTGAGGTGAGCGTTGCAGGGCTAGAAAAGAGTTGGAAGCTCACTGCCACTATTTGCATGCCTTCAGAGCCATCTCATAACAAACCTGGCAGCATCATACCAGTCTAATGGAACACCAACACGAATCCTTGTCAAAGCTGAAATTTTAGATATTTAAGTATATCAGATAAATCCTAAAATTATCACCACTGGGGAAGGGGGCAGGATATTTAAAATATGGTAAGGCAATGGATTAACCACCACAGAGTTTAAAGAGAAGAGATTTTGATCAAATAATTAATGGCTCCAAGGCAATGCTTCAAATCAAGAAAATAATCAAAATAAAAGGAATATCATAAAACAAGTAGAGATGATAAAAAATAACAAA
The DNA here is from genome assembly GCF_965194805.1 of Balaenoptera borealis. NCBI lineage: Eukaryota > Metazoa > Chordata > Mammalia > Artiodactyla > Balaenopteridae > Balaenoptera > Balaenoptera borealis. The sequence continues at coordinate 93,056,161 of NC_138865.1, forward strand.
ATTTTCTCAATAATAATCCTTAACATGGTTATAAAAGCATTCAGATGTTACTTCAAAAAACTGCAAGAAAATACATTAATATGTAAGAATAATAATTTGGACCAAAAAAATCTCTGATTATATCAGCAAAAATTCTAGGTAGTATATTTATGTTCAGAGGGGTAGTATTTTTCTTTTTCACTGGGATGATTTTTATTTTTGGTACAAATTGATGCACAGTATCAAAGACAGTGCATCTGTGTTTTTATATATAGGTAACATGTTACCCCCCCAAAAATTATCCCATTACTTAGTACCTTAAAAAAATTCATTTATTATCTCACACAATTTTTTGAGGGATAAGAATTGAAATGAGAATATGTAATTTCAAAATCATTGGAGAAGAATAAAAATGGCAAAAAATACCTTTCAAAAATTTTTACAAAACAAGAACTAGAGAAGGAAATATCAAGGAAGCATACAATACAGAAACATATAATAACTTTATTACAGCAAGATGGAGATAATAAACTTTGACTGGATCCAAAAGCAAAATCTAACACTATGCTGCTATAAAGGAAAATGTGAGAAATAAATGTTATAATTAAGTGGAATTAAGGAATTGCCTGTTCTCATTCTTAGCCCTCAGAGCCACTCTCCAGCAGCAAAAATAGATCACTAAATTGAACAAAATAATTGAAGTCTTCCCGAGTCCCTAAGAAGTCAGATGTTAAAAATTGTTGTAATACTTTCCATTCCACTAAATGAATAGAAGAGAAACTAAATGCCCTAAAGCACAATACAAGGGACCTATTGATTAGAAGTATGGGAGAGGGTTTTTATCTAAAAGGAAGAAAAATATATCACTTTAGAAAATTATATCATTTCATGTAGGATCAATCAAACCAAAAACCATCTATCAGTAAGAATAGTGTTTTAAAGACCACAATTGAGATCTTAGGTTATTGCTTTGAATTGGGTTAGAGTATTTCATTCCTCCTTTAATTATGCTTACAAGCCTGGGAAACATTGATGATCATCCAGCAGAAACCTAGGGCATTCCTAAAGCTAGTAGACTGACTATTGAGGGCATTTTCTGTTGAAAGGATTAAGGGATCAAGCTCTCTTCTTGTGAGCAGGGACATAGTTTTCTGAGAAGTGAAGGGTATCGTTTGGTGTGAAGAGATAGCAGTCATTCAACAAATAGTTATTGTTTTACCTTATGTTTCACACAAAGTACTGAGGATAGAGTAGTGAACAAGGACTACAATGTTCCTCTTCTTCATGGTATTATGTTCTAGTAAGGTAGCTTAGAAAGTCAACATAAAAGGCATCAATTAATTGGGGATTATACATTCAGAGAGTGACTGGGAAATTCACCTAAAAAGAATGGTCAGGGAAGCCCTCTCTGAGGATGGACTGTTTTATCAAACCATAATGAGATACAGCTAGGTACACAAAATTTCGGGGTTGTGTGGGGAAGAATTCCGGACACAGGGAAAAAATGTGTAAAAGCCCAATGGTAGAAATAAGCCATGCTTTGTACAGAACAAAAAGCCAGACAGAGTGGCTGTAGCATAGCGTTAAGGAGGACAGTGAAGAGTGAAGTTTTAAGAGATAGATATTAGCTGTATTATATAGACCACAACAACATGTTTGGATATTATTCAAGGAACAATGAAAAGCCATTGGATAAATTTAAGCGTATGGAATGAGGATGGTAACTGGCAGAGGGTGGAAAATGTAGGGCTGCTAATTTTTTTTTTTAAGGTTACTCTGTTTGCTACGCTGAGAATTAATGGGAGGGGAACCACTTAGAAAGCTACAGTTATAAGCTTAGTGAATATTAGTATACTTTTAGCCAGGGAGGTAACAGGAGATATGGAGAGAAATAGACTCAGTATATATTTATATTTGAGATAGAATCAATAAGACTTGTTAATGAATTAAATAGGGTAATAGGGGAAGAAACAAATGAATAAATTAACTACTAGGTGATTTGGCCTACCAAACTAGGTGAAAAGTCTTAGTATTCATGAGTGAAAAGAGAATTCATAATACTTTTAAATTAATATAGTCTTGATTACTGTTTTCATATTAGTGAAAATAAAATAATTTCAGAGTAGAAGTACCAGTGCATTTTCTTTTGTCATTTACATCCTGATAGAGTATTTCTCAACTTTCCAAATTTAGTTATACTTTAAATGTTTATTGTTGAATTTTCCTGCTAACATTTTATCTTTAGCAATAAGACAGAAGACTAATAAGCCAGTTAATAATAAGCCAGTTAATTGGCTAAAGTGTTAGCTCTTGGGTGTCTATGACACCCCAGTGTTTTGTAATTTTTTCCCCTTAAAGAAAGAAAGGACAATAGTTGACACAAAATTGCAGAACAAAGGAAAAGTGTTAAAACTGGGAAGTCTCTGATTGTGGGAGTGAATTGTTAAATGAGTTTTTCCAAGTTCACAATTAAGCTAGAATTCATAACTATATGCTCTTTGATCCAAATACCCCAAGGTGTGGAATCATTATACATATCATTACACATAAAAGCACAACAGGAGGTTTGATGCTTCTTTGACATAAGAATCCAGTTACACTGCAAAAGATTTTCTACTGGAAAGGTTGGATAAATGCTTAATGGTTTTTATTTTACTTATTTTTTCAAATCAAGGAGTTCTTTTAATAAGCACCTTAAATAGTGACATACCATTTTTCTTGTTTTTTTTAAGTATCATATGGAGTCACTAATTTTAACTCAATATTCTATGTGTGTTGATCCATTAGAACTATTTCTATTTTTAATCTCTCATTTTTCCAAACGTTCTTCAACGAGGGTGAGGGCTTCATTAAGGGACTGCTGCATCCATTTGAACCAACTCTGTTAGTTTTTGAAAATTTGTTTGCTTATCTGAGAATATAGCCCAGACTTGACCATTTCTGTACCCAGACCTAGAATCAACTAGTGTCTCAAGGAACCTGAGTTTCTTTCAGTGATGAATGTTTTCAGAGTGTATCTTCTGTAGTTTTTATGTCTTGTAGTTTCTGCCTTGTCAATTCACTGCTGGTATTTGCTTTATATTTGTTAATAAGTATAACTTCATGATTAATTAGAGACCTCATTAATATAAAATGTCCTTTTTGAACTTTTAAAAATGCTTATTGTGGGTCCAATTCTACCTTCCATAATATCAATATAATACCCTCTCTTTCCTTTTAATTCACATTCACCTAATATATCCTTTCTCATACTTTTATGCACATTATTTTGTTTCAGATGTGTCCCATATTCAGCATACAGTTAAATTTTACTTTGTAAGTTAATGCGAAAATTATTTTGTTTTGTTTGATGTGTTAAACGAACTTATATCACATGACATGACTTGTAAGTTTTTCTAAATTCTGCCATATTATTTTTCTATTTTCTATACATACATGTGTATAAAAAGCAAACTTAAAATAATGTATGTAAATTAAACAGCTGAACTTTGTGGTCTCTTCTTTACCCTTTGTACTTCTAAATTTAGGACCACTTTTATCTTTGTTCTCATGGTTACTTATATAAACATAATATATTTTTAGATCTCCACATATTAATTTTTGACAGTATGCCTAGGCTCCCTATTATGATTATTAATAAAGTTGCCTTTTTACGTCTGCTCCTCTCTCCCTCCTTCTTGTTTCTTTTCTGCATCATTAAATTTAGCAAATAGTTTGTTGCTTGCTAGTCTTTTAAATTTGCTTGAGCATTTATTGGTTAATCTGTTAGCTTAAAATGTTATATTTATTCCTTGATTTTACATAACAGTTAATGAACTTACTTTATTTTTCTTATTCCTCTCCATTCTCTTTCCTATTTTTGAATCCCCTATATTCCTCCCCTGCTTTGCCTTATGGAATCTGCACTTATTTTAATCGTTTAACTGTAGATTATTTTAGATTCCTATGCAAACAATCATGTTTTGTGACAATAGTGACAGGTGTATTTCTTTATAATCCTTATGCTTTTTATTTCTTCTGCCTAATTTAAAGAACTCATTATAATTTTGAAAGAAAAAGGTGGGAGGAAATTGCAGATATCATCTAATTCCTGATCTCAAGGGGAAAACTTTTAATAAATTTCTTGTAAATCTAACTTTAGTCATTAAACTTTTCAGTTCTAGAAATTTTACTTGATCCTCTTTTTTTTAATAACAGCTTTTTTTTGAGCTATAAGTAACATACCATAAATGTACTCTTTTAAAATGTACAATTCATTGTACATAATCTTTAGAGGTTAATTCATGTTGTAACATATACCAGCAATTCATTTCTATACTGAATAATATTTTACTGTTTAGATACACCATATTATGTTTATTCATTTATCAGTCGATGGACATTTGGTATATTTCCATTTTTGGCTATTATAAACAATGCTGTTATAAATATTCATGTACAAGTTTTTTAATAGGCATATATTTTCAATATTCCTGGCTGTATAGCTAGGAGTGTGATTACTAGGTAGCATGGTAACTCTATTTTTAACATTTTGAAGAACTGCCAAACTCTTTTCCAAAGTGGTTGCACCATTTTATAATCCCATCAGCAATGTATAATTGTTTAAAATCCACATATCCTCTCCAAACTTGCTATTGTCTGTATTTTTAGATGCCTGACCTTGGGAATATTAGCAGAAGGAATTAGTGTCACAAATCTAAGTGCCCATATAAGCAAGAAGGCAGGTGAGGGTATGGGCTCTGGATTGATTATTTTACATAAATGAAGGAGGTCCCCAAGACAGTCCCTTGCTATCCCTAGGAATCCACTAACCCTGGGAAGAGCAGCTCCTCTCTGGTCAAGGCAGTCCCCTGATGTCAAAATATCAGATAAACTAAAAAACATGGTTAATACATAGGTACGTACCATTATAATATCATATAGAAGAGTTTCACTGCCCTAAAATCCCCTGTGCTCCACCTATTCCCAGACAACCCATAGCAACCCCTGCTCTTAATGAGCTCTATAATTTGCCTTTTATGGAGTGTAGTATACCTAGAATACACTGTGTGGCCTTTTCAGACTGGTTTCTTTCACATAGCAATATGCACTTAAGCTTCTTCCATGTATTTTCATGGCTTGACATCTTATTTCTTTTATCTTTCAATAATACTCCATTGTATGGATGTACCACAATTTGTTTATCCATTCACCTACCAAAGGATGTCTTGGTTGCTTCTAATTTTTGAGAATTAAACTGCTATAAACCTTCATGTGCAGGTGTTTGTGTATATGTTTTCAATTCATTTCGGTAAACAGTGTGCACAGTTGGTGTATGGTAAGAGTAAGTTTAGTTTTGTAAGAAACTGCTAAACTGCCTTCCAGAATGACTGTACCATTTTTCCTTCCCACTGGCAATGAATTAGAATTCTTGTTGCTTTAATCTTCCACAGCATTTGATGCTATCAGTGTTACGGGTTTCAGACACTCTAACGGGTGTGTAGTTATCTCCTTGTTTTTTAAATTTGCAATTCCCTAGTGACGTGTGGATGCTTTGCATCTTTTAATGTTTATTTGTGTTTTCAAATCTTTTGTCCATTTTTAATTGGGTTAAAAATCACACTTTTCCTGAGCATACACAGAGTCCAGCAAATGTGTGCTTCGTTCTACATTCTCAGGAATATATGGGAGCTTTACAAAGCTTGCTATGGGCATTTTATGCCACAGCTTTTCCTTTTAAGTGTTTTAGTAAGCCTCTACTGTTATTGCTGACTCAGGCAGATTCAACATTAAACAATAATCATTGATTGTTTTCTGCAAACAACAGGTTGTTTGCATAGAGCTGAGTCAGATCAAATAAAGACAATCCCTGTGAATGGAGCATTTCCAGAGATCTGCCCCACAGGTCAATAGTAACAATTATGGGGGGGGGGGATTGTCGTGAACATATACTGCCTGCCCCTCCAGTGGGTAGGCTGTTCTTTTTCACAATAACTATGGTTGTGAAGTAATTTTTAAGGCTACAGCAGGACTGGGGTGGTAACAGGACAAGTTAAAACACCACAAAGCTGACTGTTCTTACCCAGATTCAGCAATTTTTAAAAAATAAATGCTACCATTGTTGCAAACCTTAATTTCAAGAGTTCTGAAAATGTCAATTCTCATTTTATTTTTTTTTACCAGTACTCTCGTTGCCTTTATGGAGGAGACAATTTTAAGAGATCCTTACTCTGCTATTCCTTAAGTGCTTCTCCTTGATCTCTTTTTATAGAATCAAGTTTTGCTAAAATTTTCCATATTATTATCTATGTCCTCCGTTATTGCATATTTTGAATATATGCATCATGGTTGTTTAAGAATCTTGTCTACTAACTCTAATATATAGATCACCTATAAGTTTATTTGTCTTCTCTTTTTAATTTTCTTCCACTTTTCATTCATATGGTATTATCTCTTTGTAATACCTAGCATTTATTTGAATTAAGTACCATTGTATACATAATGTTATGGAGTATCTGGATGTTATATTCTTTTCCCAGAGATGATTCATTATTTCCTGTTCCAGATTGATAAAGTAGCACTGAATCACCTTAATTAGACCAAAGTTAGCTTAAGTCTGGGTTTCAATTTTGGAAAGGTTCTATTCACCTCGGGGTCACCTCTGTTCCAGAGACATAGCCCTTGGCAATCTTTGAAGACTGTGTTCACTATGAACCTTCCCTAGTGTCTTGAACTGTAAATATGTCAGGAAGAGCTTAAATTTTCATTCCAGACATCATCTTTTTTGCCTCTGTCCAAAATTGAAAAATGTCCCCACAAGTAAAGCAGCTGCACAATTTCAGCTCAGTTTTTTGATGTTCTCACTTCTCCAAAACCTTTGCCTATTTCTCATTTAAGCAGCTTTCTAATGTTTTTAAATAGACCTTTTTTGTTTTATATTTTATAAATCAAAAATTCTTGTTTTTAGCAGGATTGTTTTCGCCATCTTATGTGAAAGACCAAGTATGAATGCAGCAGTTTTTCCATTCATGCCGACATGGACAATTATATTCCCTTATTTCCTGAGATATAACCTATTTCATTTATATTCTATATTGATTGTGAGACATACAATGGATAATTCACTTTTATAAATAACTAATTGCAAAGTAAGGAATATTCAAGTCTCAATTATATCAAACCTGTAAATTACAACTTGGTTGACCTTGTATGTGATATCATAGATTTAGTTTTCCTTAATTTCTTTCTTTTTTGAACCAAAACTGAAAAATTTAATATTCGTCACTTTTCTCTGATTCAAATAATTTTTCCTTCAAAGGCTAATGAAATGTTAGTGAATTACAGCAGTGAATTTTTATAGTTAGGACAAAATTATCCTACAAAATATATGATAGACAATTCTACCTGCAATATTTATCTTCATTAAACTTTTCTTTTGGAATCATGATGACATATTCCATAGAATTTTAGATTATGTTGCTCAATTTTATCTGATTCTCATTTTTGTTTTCTTTTGTTTCTTTTTCTTATGAAAACCATTAATTGAAGCAAAGTGTAAAATAATGCTAGCAGCACCTTCAATAAATTGATTAGAAATGAACTCCAGTAAACTAATATGTGCTTAAAATATTTAGAAATCTAAGTTATCATTTACTAATTCTATTTGGAATTACACAAACAGGTAGAAATCAAATAAAATGTGCAATAAAGTTACAAAATAATTAAATTAAGCTTTTCAGATAGTCATATCACTATTTTTCTCTAGTTATATTGATTTCAAATTAAATTTTAAAATAATGTTACTAGTTTTGGGATCAAAAGATATGTGTTCTGACATATAGTATACTAATTTCTGGCAGTATGCTCTCCTCTCCAGCAAGTTACTTAAATACTCAATCCTTGTTTAATTGTAAAATAACAATGTAAAACATTTCCTATTTCTATACATGTGCTTAGAGAGATTACTATATTCAATTTGCATAGAACTCTAGAAAGTAAGACATTGATATCTTCATTATACAGCTAAGAATCAGGTACCAAGAATAAATCAGTATGTGTGTGTGCACATGTATGTGTGTGTATGATCATTTATGTGATATAATTTTAGACTTAGAGAAAAGTTGGAAAAACAGTACACAAGTTCATATATCCTTTGCTCAGACTCATCAATTAAAATGTTCCGCATTTGTTTTATCATGATCATTTTCTCCCTCTATCTCTATGTCTCTCTCTCTCTGTTTTTCTCTCCCCTTTTCTGTCTCTTTCTTTGTCTCCCTCCCAATACATGGTTGTGAATTTTATATATATATATATATATTTTTTTTTTTTTCCTAAACAATTTGAGTATGTCAGATACATAGTGCCCTCTTATTCCTTAGTACTTCAGTATGTATTTCCTAACAATGAGGACTCTATTATACCACCACAATATAATTATCAAAATCAAGATATTTAACATTGATATGATGCCATCATCTAACTGCTTATCTAACAAAGTCTGTACACAAATTTCAATTGTCCCAACAGTGTTCTTTAAATTATTTTGTTTTTCTTACCTAGGAGGTAATCCAGAGTCACTAAGTGCATTTGTCTGTTTTCTTAGTCATCCACTACATGAAAAACTTTCTCAAACTTTTTTTCTTTCTTTTTAAAACTTAACATAGTAGGAAAAAAATAAACAATGATCTCTGACCTTGGAAAAGCTAAAAATTTTAATGGAACTCACTTTCCTATTGGTAAGATGGGTTGTTGTAATAATTAAATGAGGTACAACATATATTAAGCATTCAGCAAAACAGTGGGACAAAGATACTATTTAAAGGACACAAAAACCGTCTTGATAATTTTGATTAATGCCCTGATCAACCTAATTTTTATCTTACATTATATTAAGTAATATCTAATCATGGTAAAATAATAACAATAGGCAAAACTTACTGAGTACCTACCATCTGTCAAGTACTATGGTAAGTTCAATACACATATTATCTTACTTATGCTTAAACAATTTTCATTTTAACATGGGGAGTTTTATTATCATAATTTTATACAATAGGAACATGAATTGCATATATAGATTATATTACCTGCCAAAGTAAATTGCTAATTAATCATAAAGGAGTTAAAGCCAGATAAAACCATCCTTTTCTTTCCATGGTAGATTTTCTAAAATTTGTTCTATCAATTGGTGTTCTGAACAAAACTATTTAATCGTCAAAAACTCTTTTACATCATAATGTAAGAATTTTTTTTCAGCAGTCAACATAAATCAAATAGAATTAAATATAGGGAAATTTATTATCACACATAACTAGGAAGTCCAAAGAAAAGACAAGTTTCAGGATTGAATTAATTCTAAATAATTTATTTTGGTTCACTTCACTATGGTTCACTTCTCTCCCCCCTAACCTCCTCTAATTCTCAGCTTCATTCTCAGGCCAGTAGTCAAAGAAATGTCTCATATATCTGAACAACAATGTTCAAAAACAAACACAATACAGTGTCTCTTCCTAGAGATCTATCAGAATGAAAAAAAAAAAAATCACAGAAGACCTCAGAAAACTTACTGTTATATTTTGGTGAATAACAGGCCCATTGGTAAATGCAGTCCTATCCGAAGGAAATGCCATACACTCCTTAACTTAGTTCTATGATCCTGAAACAAGAAAGAGAAGATGGCCATGATCAACTTAGACCAGCCAGAGCACATTGCACCCTGAATCTACTTTATAACATGAAGGGATGAGATAGAACTTTGTGGAGACAAGAAATATATTCTCTAAAACTTTTTGATATTTATCACACACAGATTAATACAATAAATATTCTGAGAACTCCTAAACTAAACAAACCCATTTAATTTCAAGTATCCCAATATTTTCTCAAAACATATGACAGTGGCTCGTTGTTTCATAGGATAGCTATTAGCATATCAAGACACCTTATGTCCACTGCAAAATTTGAGGTATATTCTGTTCTATCTTAATAATTTTCCAAATAAATGATAGGAAATAGTAATTGCCTCCTACAAGACACACACACACACACACACACACACACACACACACACACCCCACTACTCCACAAATATTGGCAGAACTCTGTGAGATCTGTAGTTAAAAGGTCTAGAAAAAGTTATTTATCATTTGGTTATGATGCATCATCATATCTGTATAGTGACAAATATATCTGAACAATGTTATAATAGTAGAGGAAATTACAAAGATTTAATAATGGCCAATTAGGAACTTGAAAACTAATGCTATAAAACTAGTTTTTAAACTCTCTATTATTAAATCTCTTCAGTTGCACCATCTCAAATAATATTCCTTGATTTATTTTCTTTCATATATGTGTTTGCCATTGTATTGGAAACTCTTAATCAGAAATTATAGAAAAAAAATTCCACCCACTATGCCTTCTATCCATCATCTAAAATCTGTCAAGAAAATCTGGGAATGAAAAAATTTCTGACCTTGTGATGAATGTATACAATTTATCAGATTCACACAGTGCTTTAAATACATTATCTGGTTTGATACTAACAGTAACCCTATAAAATAGATATTATTGTCATCATTTTGCAGTTAAGGGATATTAAGCCACTCTGTTCAAAATTTATATTTACAATATAAATTATTATGAAAATGAAGCTAATGAAATCCTATAAAAAAGCAAGAGATCTGTCAGATAGTAAGTTCTAGATCTTGGTCTAATAAGATTCTCTGAACATTAAACTGACATTTTTAATACATGACCACAATTGACCAACAACCTATACAATTAGGATAAACTTCTTCTGAACCTCAGCACATTAGCATACCTTTCACATGGTACGCTGAAAGGAACATTCATATATAACAATAGTAATGATTGAAATAAAACATACCACGACAATGACTAATTACAGATCATATGATATGCTAGATGCTTTATGCACATTATACATTCTTCTCATAGTAACTTTGAGGGCTGGTATCATTATAAATCCAACGATAACTGAGGCACAGAGAATTAGTAATTTAACTAAGTCCTTAGAGTTAAAAGTGAAGATGTAGAAAAATTTACACTGGCAGGAAAAATCCTTGCTCTAGAATAGTAGCCTATCTATACATTATCAAATAATTTTTTAAATTAAATTTTGATTAACTTATCACTTAATACAAATTTTAAAAGAATTAATTGAAACCTTTTTTTTCGAGGTAGTTTGGACATAGATATGGAAACCAGGGTTTCTTAACCTCAGCACTACTAACATTTTGTACCAGATAATTTATCTTTTTGGAAGGAAGGGGGCTATCCTGTGCATTTCAGTATGTTTAACAGCATCCTGAACCTCTACTAACTAGAGGCCAGCAGCAAATCCCCTCCCCAAGTTGTGACACCAATAATATTTCAAGATATTGCCAGATGTCACCTGTGTGCTGAAATACTCTCTTTGGTAAACACTGGGTAATACTTAGTGTAGAAAGGAGAAAGAGAATTACTCAGTGTATGTTAACAAAAAGGTGAGAGGGAAGGGGAATGGGAGATAAAAATTACAAAAGAAAAGACATGTTATTTCAAGAAAAATTGAGATATATCAAAACTAAGGAGAAATAAAATTCAAATGAAACCTGATAGGATAGTTGTCATGAATTTAAGTGAAATCCGCTGACCCTCTGTGCCAATAAAAGTCAAAGGTTTGGATGAGGGGCTCTCAGGTTTTGGTGTGCATTCTTATCACAGGAATACTCGATATAGTCAAATTCCAAAAAGTCGCTGCCAGAATTTCTAATTAAATCTGCCTTTCTGACAACACCAGTAGCCCCTCAGATGATTCAAGGGATAGAAATAGAAACGTTATGAAAGGGGTCCACTTGAGTATTTGAGTTTTAGATATCAGGATTCTCTCCAGTTGGTGGTATGTTGTAAACAGAAACAATTGCTGAAAGATCCAGTTACAAACACTTAGACTACTAGCTATGGGTGGGTGGTGGGGGACAACTTAGGCATACTGGGTAAAAACCTCATTTAACAGTGGGAAGAACAAAAGTGAATCTTAAAGTGCGTGCTCTGACTTTTCTTTACTGATAAGAGACCACCTGAAGGAAAATAAAAATATTCTTCATAACTTTCCCACCAAACATAGCCTGACTCACCGATACAGTAGATTATTCTCACTGAAATTGTATATAGTCATCCTTCTCTTGAGATTCTACTGCTTTCTTAAGTGGGCAGTAAGTAAATACAAAGACATAACGGTCTATTTGCAATTACAACTTCAGAATCTCACTGTATGAGGAATTAGGAAAGGTGTGTGATCGGACAAGAGGGCTAGGGAACTTGACCGGAATCACTTTTTTTCTTTTTTATGGGGAGAATATTGTTTTTATTTCTACTGTTAATTTATTGGAATTGTTTGAAAGAGTGATGAAGATTGTTGGGAAGATAAAGATCCTCTCTAAAGTACTTCATATCAGTTTGATTCCTCCAAAAAGCAGACACAATGATGGAAATAGATGTGCAAGTGATTTATTGGGGAAATATCTGTGAATGGCAAATGGGAGGTAAAAGGATAGCAAGAAGAGCCTTTAGACTGATGCAGGTCTAGAAGCTGTGACAAGAAAGGGGAAGGAAGGATGATTGGGCAGGAAGATTCTCAGACGGAAATGGAGTTACAAAAATGTTTCATCTAAGCCTGTGGAGTATCCTCAAATCCAAGTTTCAGTTAGAGCAGTCATGCATCCTACAAGAATGGTCCAATCATTTTCTGGGAATAGCCCAAGGGAAGCATAGCCTCAGTGCACCAATGTGGTGGTGAATCCAGAGGGCTGGAAGCAGGGACTGTTAGTGTACTATGCACCTTGTAGTAGGCTCTCTTGAAGGAGATCGGAGAAGCACTTTTCCATGGTTGCCACATACCCACTCCTGCAGGTACACTTTCTCTTACTGGCAAGAAACACTCTGGCATTCTAGTAACTTTTAATCAATGATTAGTGAGGTTATTTTTAATTTTGCTTGACATTTTAAATTATGTGTACTTTTGATATTCTTTTAATGAGCAACTATTAATTTTATGAAAAATTATATTTTCTAAAATGGTATTTTTGCGCTCAAAATTATTTATAGCTCTCCAGGTATTCTACAAGTTTAAATTATTACTTTCCTTACTAAAGTTTTATGTAGGAAACCATTGCTTAATATTCCAAGGAAAAGTATATATGTAAATATGTAATGTATATCTGATATAAAATAGGCATTGCTTTCCATTTTCAATATGGCTGTTTACAGAGCAATAACAATAATTTTAAAAGCCGATATACATGTATAGTCATATATTGCTTTTGTATTTTATGTATACTTTTAGGTTGTCTACTTGATAAAATGTTTCTTGGGATTATGACTTCTTCTATTTTATTATACACTAATTATGGTTTACTGTGCAAACTAATTATATAATCATAAGTATATATTTTACACTTAGAATATATTTTGGAGATTCTTGTTATTTTTAGAATATATAATGAAAATAATACCATATCTGAGTTGAAGAAGTTATACTTTTTTAGAGCACTTTTTCATATTGATATATATTTTTGAAGCTTTCATTTATAAATATGTCCTAATAGTCCATAAACACAGAATTGATATTTTATTTGCTATAAATTTACCTAGCAAAAAAATGTTAATGAACACTTATTATTTTGTTTTTGTTTTTCTACTCAGCAAGCAAAACTTTGTATTACTGTTAGAGAATTTCCCACTGTATTTTCTTACAAACTTCAGTGGAGGCAGATATGTCTATTTTCAGTATAGCAGCTAAAAGAGGGCAGGATTTCTAGACCTGTTACTACTCATTCAGAGTTCAAAAATGTGAACCACACATGGTCAATCAAATGCTCTTAACTGTATCCTTGAATGTGGAATAAGTGAAGGGGTAACTACTCATGATGTAGCAACAATGATGTCCACAGGTGTTGACAGGGTCCTGCAGCTTCTGAAGCATCATAACTAGACTCACTGATAAAACATAATCATTGCATCTTTATTTTCTGTTTACTCATTGACTAAGACTGATATTCTATATCTAAGTATTCAATAGTCTTTCAAATACATGTCTCCTTTTTTTCTTAATGATTCCATCATCACTTTTCTGTTGCATACCAAGGATTCAGATCAAAACCAACGATGCATAAAGACACCAAATCCTCCAGAAAGAACGACAATCCATATTTAATTGTCAAACTCAGTGGAGGAATAAGGATGTAAATGTTGCATTCAGTCTTTGATGGAAATCTGGCAGTTCATGTAAAATAATGCTGAAATGGCTAATTAAATGATTATCTATGATAACCTAGTATCAAATGTCCAAAGAAGTCAAAGCTTTAGGAAAATATATTTATGTTGTAATCATTTAGGATAAAGAATATGAATAATTCAAGGATCATAGGGAAGTATGGGTATCTCTGAATTGAAAATAAAATAACTGACCGGATCAAATACCTAGGGTGAAATTAAAGGGCTTTCTATAAACATACTTAAATTCCCTGCTCTCTTTTAGCTGCAAGGTTAAAATAGCTAAGAACAAACCTTTAAATTTGATCGGAGGAATTGCCAAATTGTAATTTCAGAAGAATGTAAAACCTTACCTGTTGCTATAAGGAAAAGTCAGCTAAAGTTATGTAAGGAGAATTGAAATGAGGATGTCTGATGACATCGGGACAACCTGAGTTCCCTAATGCCCTATCCAACACTGAGCCTTGCTTGTCCACTTAAGTCTCTTCTCTTTTGTGCATTGAGACTTTCATCCCTGCTTTACAATTTTGCTATTTTCTTGCCTCAGGTCATTTTGTTGCAAAAACAATACAGTTCCACTTGTGCTTCCCTACACTGTCTTCAGAACCATAAATAGTCAGGTCCAAGTGTGTCCTAAGGAGGAAAAAGATAACAAAACAAACATAAGGCAGGTTCTCTAGGTGCATGTGAGATATGAGAGTTCTCTATTAATGCTGGATAAATATAACCGTAGTTGCACTCATCAAGTTTTCAAAGTTCTATGAATAATGGATTGCTTCATTCTAATAGTTTGTACATAAACAGAGGTGACCCACACTAAAAGGTGGGTCAAAGGTGGGTCAAACGTCACTCAAAGGTGACCCACACTAAAAACTGTGAGATCCTCAAATGCCCTTGCAATAGTGTAGAAAGAAAAATCAAAATATTTGGGGAGTTAAAAATACTGAGTGAATTTAGCTTGTGTTCAGCTTATGCAACCTCCATTTAAAATACACAAGGGGAAAGAAATCAATCACTCAGGGCTTGAGTGGACAACCAGCAACTTTGAAAATTACTTTAGTCATAATGTGAAATGCTATAGTTTAAATGATTGAGTGCTTTAATTTCAATGGGATGGTAATAGATACAGGGTGGAAAAAAACAATCACTGATATTCTGTTGTCAGAGGCTATGTGACTCTAGTTACCACATGGGAATAGGGATGATGTAAAAATCATGACCTGACTTAGAGGGAATTTGGATGATGGATACTTAATCATATATTTCTGTGTTATATTCAATCATGTACCTCATTCCCATATCTGCACATTTTATTTTTTCCTGATTTGCACTCTTTCTGTAGTCATGAAACCACGTTTGACTCTTCTACTGCTGTAGTTACAGACTGAAACATTTATGACAAACAATCCTGGTCTCTCATATTACTTGCAGGTACAAACTTAACGATCCTGGCTTCTTAGCTGGCTGTTCTGAGCCCCTCAACTCCTGCCGCAGGGCTTTTTCTCCTTTGATACAACACACCATACAGCCCTGTTTGAAATCAGCCTGGTACAACCAAAAATGGGGAGGAGATAAAACTTCATGGGGAAATATTTGATCAATTAGAGACTGAAGTCAGTGGATAAATTCTTTCCCCCTCCTACCCTGTGATGGAGTTTATATCGTTTCTTGAAGGACATGATGGAATTAGTCAGTTGGACATCTCAGCAGTCAACTGTAATATAACCTTGCATAGGCTTTCCTGCCTTTCTCATTTTTCTTTTTTTGTCTTTTACACCTACTCATTGAATTATACTCCCTAATAAAGTAATAATATACAAACCTCCTGATTCATACTTTGTTTTTTGAGGTTACATTAAGAGAGTAGCACAAAAATCAAGATGGGATTCTGGAGCTCCAAATTGGTCTGATGGCACTAAGGATCCCACTGCTGGTAGAAAGTATGAGGTAATAGCAATCAACAGCAGTTGTGACAACAGCAGTGATATCAAATTACTAAAGTCGTCCTTTTTGGTTTATTAGAACGAAGTAGATGGAACGTAAGAAATAGAAGTATGATGGCTATGACATTAAATGGTACTTGGCAAATTATAGTAATTGTTAGACTGGGGTAGTCTTATTTCTTTTAAATCCACTGATAACCTTGAAAACTATAATGATATGGTCAGGGAAGCCAACAACGAATGCAATGCACAGAGACACTGGCAGACACAGGGAAGCCTAGATTCAAAATTATGACTAAGTTCTAATTTTAATGATGCCATATCTGCAAATAAGAGCAATGTCAGAAAATTGTAGGGTCCTGAGAAACAGATGGGGACATTTGGATAGATGAACCTAAGAATACTGTGCCTCCAGACTGCCCTGTGAAAAGAACCCTCCAGGATTACCGTGCAATGAACTCACCTGAGGAAGACACCTCATCAGAGAAAGTTGATTCTTCTTAAGATCTGCTCTCATTACACTCATGGCCTCTAGGCTGATTATCAAGAACAGGTCTCTCCTCAGCCTATGTGCCAAAGGAATTGTAAAAACCAGGGGGAACATGTATGAAAGTGGATCTTGAGAGTTTTGGTCTGTGAGGACAGAATATAAGATTGGATATGGGCACTCAACTCTCTCTACAAAGGGGAGTCTATTATAATAGTTTGTAGCAATAGATCTTTCTAAAGATTACGATATATAAATATAAAATATTTCCCTGGTTCTTTTCCAAAGGGGCCTGAGGTCATTTTCTATATATATGATAGGGAAAGGGAGATACTCAGACTTTCTGAGGACCATTTATGATATCTGACACTTGAGTCAATTAATGTGAAATATATTCATCATAATGGTAACTACATTTATTGTATGTCATTTACTTACTAGACAGAAATAAATAGTACCTTTAATTTTTCAATAAAACTTGTATTTAGGCATCGTTGTCTCTACCCTGAGGATCAAGAAATTGAGTCTCAGAGAAATTAAATAACTTTACTAAAAAAATGATACCACTCTAAGCCTCGGAGCCAGATTCAGTTTCCTTAAATCCAAATTGTGCACTCTTTCACTATCATTAACGTAATCATATCATGTTAAAATATTATTTTAATATTTTTCATTATTAAAGAAATACATTCTCATGATTGAAAATAGAAAGAATAAAGAATAGCAAAAGAACACAAAAATCCACTCTTGACTGCATAACTTAACAAGTTATCTATAAGACCACTAGCACTGGGACTTTCCTGGTGGCACAATGGTTAGGAGTCTGCCTGCCAATGCAGGGCACATGGGTTTGAGCCCTGGTCTGGGAGTGTACCACATGCCACGGAGCAACTGGGCCCATGTGCCACAACTACTGAGCCTGCACTCTAGAGACCGTGAGCCACAACTACTGAGCCCAGTGCCACAACTACTGAAGCCCACATGCCTAGAGCCTGTGCTCCGCAACAAGAGAAGCCACCGCAATGAGAAGCCTGTGCACCACAACGACGAGCAGTCCCAGCTTGCCACAACTAGAGAAAGCCTGCACGCAGCGACGAAGACCCAAAGCAGCCAAAAATAAATTAAAATATTAAAAAAAAGACCACTAGCATTATGAAATCAAAAATCTCACAAAAAGCAGCAACAGTATCAACAATAACAGTAACAAATGCATCAAGAAGTCTGAGGGTACAATCATAGATACACAAAAAGATGTCTTAATTTCTCATGGGTCATAAGATGTTTCATTGTCCAAAGCTCACTACTCAGTATGCTCTCAAATGTCAGGGAAAATACTATCAATAGGAAGGCAAGTGCCAAAGATTTGGTACCATTTTTTTATTATCTCAATGTCATAATAAAAGCTGATCACAAGTTGTTTCTTATCAAGTTGCATACTATCAACTGCCATGAAGAGACTCCCATCTGCAGGATGACCTCTGACCTTCTGGAAAAATTGCTGAATTATATCTACCTGACAAAAATCAAGCCTTAGTTTCCCAATTCAAGATAATTAGGTATGGTATCACAATGTGAGAATTTGGGTGGTTGATAATAGATCTACTCTGTTTATCCACTTATGTCTTTCCAATTGCTTAGTGAATAAGTCAGCATATTGTTGACATCTTCCATACTTTCTAATCATAAAGTATCTTCCTATGTATTTGAGATTACTCTGGCTTAATTTGAATATTAATTTATGTATTTATTTAGAAATTCTGCATAAAGTAACTAAATTCCAGTTTGGTGGCCAACATAAAAAAAATGAAAATGAGAAATAAAATGAATATAAATTATTCTAAACTGAAGCTATCATGAATAAACTTAGAAAACTCAGTTTCTTTCTATGCTAAAAATAAAATTCCATGATAGGAGATCACAAGGAAAAAAAAGTGATATACGAGGACTGAAAATGGTATATTAAAGCTTATAAAAGCTACTTCTAATGCGTTTGTGAGACTGAAATGTCAAATATAAAACTCTTAGGAAAAGAAAAAACAGGTGAATCAAGTAACATCCTTTTGTGCTATTTAACAACAATTATTCTACAGCACTATCAGTTATCATCGTTATTTTAGTTAAACTGCTTCCTATATTACTTTTTTCCTTCCTTCCTTCCTTCCTTCCTCTCTCCCTCCTTCCCTCCCTTCCTTCCTTTCTCTCTCTCCCTTTCCTTCTGTCTGCCTCTCTTTCTCTCTCCCCCTCTCCCTTCCTTCTTCCATTCCTCCCTTCCTTCCTGGGGCTGTGGAGAAACTTTCTGGCCTTTTATTATTAGTAGTATTTTTTTAACATCTTTATTAGAGTATAATTACTTTACAATTGTGTCTTAGTTTTTGCTTTATAACAAAGTGAATCAGCTATACATATACATATATCCCCACATCTCCTCCCTCTTGCATCTCCCTCCGACCCTCCCTATCCCACCCTTCTAGGTGGTCACAAAGCACTGAGCTGATCTCCCTGTGATATGCGGTTGCTTTCCACTAGCTATCTATTTTACATTTGGTGTGTATATATGTCCATGCCACTCTCTCACTTCGCCCCAGCTTAACCTTCCCCCTCCCCATGTCCTCAAGTCCATTCTCTACATCTGTGACTTTATTCTTGTCCTGCCCCTGGGTTCTTCAGAACTTTTTTTTTTTTTAGATTCCATATATATGTGTTAGCATACGGTATTTGTTTTTCTCTTTCTGACTTACTTCACTCTGTATGACAGATTCTAGGTCCACCCACCTCACTACAAATAACTCAATTTCATTTCTTTTTATGGCTGAGTAATATTCCATTGTATATATGTGCCACATCTTCTTTATCCATTCATCTGTTGATGGACACTTAGGTTGCTTCCATGTCCTGGCTATTGTAAATAGAGCTGCAATGAACATTGTGGTACATGACTCTTTTTGAATTATGGTTTTCTCAGGGTATATGCCAAGTAGTGGGATTGCTGGGTCGTATGGTAGTTCTATTTTTAGTTTTTTAAGGAACCTCCATACTGTTCTCCATAGTGGCTGTATCAATTTACATTCCCAGCAACAGTGCAAGAGGGTTCTCTTTTCTCCACACTCTCTCCAGCATTTATTGTTTGTAGATTTTTTGATGATGGCCATTCTGACTGGTGTGAGGTGATACCTCATTGTAGTTTTGATTTGCATTTCTCTAATGATTAGTGATGTTGAGCATCCTTTCATGTGTTTGTTGGCAATCTGTATATCTTCTTTGGAGAAATGTCTATTTAGATCTTCTGCCCATTTTTGGTTTAGGTTGTTTGTTTTTTTGATATTGAGCTGCATGAGCTGCTTGTAAATTTTGGAGATTAATCCTTTGTCAGTTGTTTCATTTGCAAATATTTTCTCCCATTCTGAGGGTTGTCTTTTCATCTTGTTTATGGTTTCCTTTGCTGTGTAAAAGCTTTTAAGTTTCATTAGGTCCCATTTATTTTTGTTTTGATTTCCATTTCTCTAGGAGTTGGGTCAAAAAGGATCTTGCTGTGATTTATGTCATAGAGTGTTCTGCCTATGTTTTCCTCTAAGAGTTTTACAGTGTCTGGCCTTACATTTAGGTCTTTAATCCATTTTGAGTTTATTTTTGTGTATGGTGTTAGGGAGTGTTCTAATTTCTTTCTTTTATATGTAGCTTTCTGGCCTTTTAAATTCAATTGCTACCTAATCAATCTTTATGAAACATTTCAACACATTACCTTAAGTTTCCCTTTTTTTTTTTTTTTTAAGTTAGTATAGTTGCTTTGTCCTATGTTGGGTATCCCTGTTTACTCTTTGAAAATTTACAGACAATGAAGAAATATTTTTGAAAAGATTTAAACACTGCATCTAAGTATAGACAGCAAAATAAAAGAGCATCTACTTCCAAGCTTTTCACACCCTGATTTGTTTCCCCAGAATTTAGTAGGCTTTTTAAAATCATTTTTTCTTGTCTTTTAAATTAATATTATTGGAAAGTATAGAAGATATATGCTCCCTGGAGCCAGATTGTATGGACTCGTATACCAGACTCTTTACTGAATTGTTGTGTCATACTGAGCAAATTTCCTTCGTTTTTGTGTCTCCTTCATATATAAAATGTTGACAATAATAGTACCTATATGTTAGGATTGCTGTGAGGATTAAATAACTGAATACATTTAAAACATTAGGGCAGTGACAGGAAATTAGTAAATGTTCAGTATCATTACCATTATCATTATATACCTAAGCATATATACTTATTTTTTGGTTTTTAATGTCTAAATGAAGGAATAATATTAAACATTTAGTTTTGTTTTTTATTTTTCAAATATATAATTGCTTGAGGATCTTTCCATGACAGTATGTACATGGGTTTACTCCCTTCTCTTAAATGGTTCCTTGATATTCATAGTATTCATGTGTTCCGATTGATTTAGTTCAGGGTCTCTCATTGTTGGCACTCTTGGCATACCGGGCTGGATAACTTTTTGTTGTGGGGGCTGTGCTGTGCATCATAGGAGGCTCAGTAGCTTCACTGACCTCTCCCCACTAAATGCCAGTAGCTGTCCGCAGTGCACATGTGACAATCAAAAATGTTTCCAAAAATTGGCAAATGTTTTTTCAGAGACAAAATTATCACTGGATGGAAACCACTGATTTAGCCAATCATTAATAAAGGGA
This sequence comes from Balaenoptera borealis, assembly GCF_965194805.1. Lineage (NCBI taxonomy): Eukaryota > Metazoa > Chordata > Mammalia > Artiodactyla > Balaenopteridae > Balaenoptera > Balaenoptera borealis. The sequence goes on from NC_138865.1 coordinate 93,077,511, forward strand.
AATTTAGATGGTTTCTAAGTTTTTGCTATTTTCAACAATATTTTGAGCTTCCTTGTAAAGATGTACATTTTTCTTACACATTACTTGGTTTCTTTCTTCCCTTTGCTCCTGGGATTCTGAGAGTTTTACTGACAGCTCCTCTCGAACACTCTGAATCTCCAGTCAAAAGAAATTTCTATTTGTTTCTAGAAATACTTCTTTTATTTTCCTCTTTTTTAAATTACAACTGTTTCCTCTTCCCTTTTCAACTTTTAAAAAGCCAATCAATTTTCCATTCCAGAACTCCAAGAAATATTCTTTGGGCTTGTCCCATTAAATGGAACAAGAATGAGTCCTGAATTATCTCACTACGTTGGTGAGATGGAAAACCTGGCCAGTATCAGAAAGTTAACGTAGCATAAAAGACCAAGGTTGTTGGACGAGACAGAAGATTATGATCACAGAGCTTTCAAGATGCAAAAACAAAAAAAAAAGCATCCCAGGGGTTTCAAATTGTCAAGCAGCGGTATCTGGTCTCTAACTGTTTTTTATGTCCATTATGCCAAAGTCCTATCAATTGTTTTGAGAAGGTCTTCCTTAACAGGGCATCAGTTTTTAAAAAACTGACAGTGAAATAAAGAAATATTTAGCAGTCACAGAGGAAAAAATCAGATGAATATAGGTACATAATCTGGATTTTACTTTTGTTAGAGGTATGACCATTACTTTTTTAAATCCTATGAGCCTCAATTCCCTTATGTAATAAAAGAAAATAATACAATCTAGAAATCCCTGCACAAATTAAATAATACAGTTAAAGTACTTAGCAGAGGGTCTGGGGCATATTAAGTATGCAATAAATGTCTTTGTTTCCAGATTCAAAGGCAATCTTTCTAGATGTTCCTGTGGCAGGATTTGTCTCTAAAAATCTCTCTAAAATTTACTCAGCAGTGATGTCCAGAGATGCTGACAAGGTCCTGCAGCTTCTGTAGCATCCTAGCTAGACTCTTACTGGTAAAGCATAATTAAACTTTTTTAAAATTTTTCACTCAGCTTATTTACTGATTGATATTCTATCCTAAACTAAGTATTCAACATTTTTCCAAATAAATCTCTTCTTTTTACATTAATGTTTTCAGCGTCACTTTCTGTTGAATACAACCAAAGACCCAAACCAATACTGGTGATGCAACTGATGATGTAATTCATTGCAGTGTGTACACTGCAATTCCTGGTATGTATCATTTTTTTATTCATAAGTGAACATTGGTGCTGAATAAAATCTATGTCCCATGTGAATCTGTTTGGCAACCACATATACAATGTATGTGTGAAATATTCCCCAGTTATCAGATACAACATCTTAAAAACTATGATTTGAAATATGTATGTAAATCAAATCCTGAATATGTCAGTCATGTACGAAATAGTTACAGAAAAATATGTGCTCGAGTGAACTAGCAAAACATTAATTACATATATGTATATATGTACATATGTATTTACATACATATTACTCATTGAGTGTGTAACTAGAAAGATGAATAAAGCTGAAAAGAAAGTAAATGACATGAGAGATAGAAATAAAGATATTATATAAAATTGATAACAAAATATAAAATGATTAGGAATATAAAAGATTACAAGATACTTGGAGGATAGGATGATAATATTTTACATATTATCTTATGAGACTCTAGGTAGAAAGGAATAGAGCAAATGGAAGACAGAAGATTTTCAATATTATAATATCTGAAATTGATAATTATTGAAAGAGTGGACTTTTAAAGAATACTTTTTCGAAGAATTAAAACAATCTCAGACTAAACATCTGAGCTACAAGGTGGAAGGGTACACAATGAAACTGGTGACAGTGACAGGAAGAGTTGAAACATGGTCTGTGTAAAATCATAAATTATATAATAAGAATTTATTTGTGTGATTAAAAATAACTAAACTACAGAACAAAAATGACATGTCACGTGAGGAGAGAAGTAATAGGAAACAATGTGTTTTAAAGCCCTTGTATTTTTCAGGAGACAAATAAGATACCAATTTAATTTAGACTTCATCAAGAATTGGAAAATAACATTAAGGGTAACTATTGTAAAAAAAAAACAAACTGGATTAGAATATTGATTATAACCCACACCTGTATAAAGAAACAAGCAGAGTGAGAAAACAAACAAATAAAAATGGAATTTAAAAAAGATAAAAAGGATCTAGCACCATAAACAAAAATAATCTAATACCATACACAAAAACTCAAAATGGATCAAAGACCTAAATGTAAGGCTGGACACTACAAAACTCTTAAAGGAAAATACAGGAGTAGAACACCTTTGACATAAATCTCAGTGATATCTTTTTGGATCCACCTTCTAGAGTAATGAAAATAAAAACAAAAATAAATAAATGGGACCTAAGTAAATTTAAAAGCTTCTGCACAGCAAAGGAAACTATAAACAAAAGGAAAAGATTACCCACAGAATGGGAGAAGATATTTGCAAATGAAGCGACCAACAAGGGATTAATCTCCAAAATATAAAAACAGCTCATGCAGCTCTATGTCAAAAAAACAAACAACCCAATCAAAAAATGGGCAGAAGATCTAAATAGACATTTCTCCAAAGAAGATATACAGATGGCCAAAAGGCACATGAAAAGATGCTCAACATCAGTAATTATCAGAGAAATGCAAATCAAAACTACAAGGAGGTATCATCTCACACCAGTCAGAATGGCCATCATCAAAAAGTCTACGAACAATAAATACTGGAGAGGGTGTGGAGAAAAGGGAACCCTCCTACATTGTTGGTGGAAATGTAAATTGGTACAACCACTATGGGGCACAGTATGGAGGTTACTTAAAAAAAAATTAAAATTAGTTACCATATGATCCAGTAACCCCATTCCTGGGCATATATCCAGCAAAAACCATAATCCAAAAGGATATATGCACCCCAATTTTCATTGCAACACTATTATAGTAGTCAAGAGATGGAAGCAACCTAAATGTTCATTGACAGAGGAATGGATATATATATATACATTGGAATATTACTCAGCCATAAAAAAGAATAAAATAATGCTGTTTGCAGCAATATGGATGGACCTAGAGAATATCATACTAAGTGAAGTAAGTCAGACAAAGACAAATATCATATGATATCACTCATATGTGAAAACTAATTTTTTTAAAAAAGAAAAGAAACAAATGAACTTACTTACAAAACAGAAATAAACTTACAGATATCAAAAACAAACGTGTTATCAAAGGGGAAATGTGGCAGGGAGGGATAAATCAGAAGCTTGGGATGAACACACACACACTACTATATATAAGATAGACAACCAACAAGGACCTACTGTATAGCACAGGAAATCTACTCAGTGTTCTGTGATAACCTTATAACCTATATAAGGATCTAAAAAAGAATGAATATATGTACATGTATAACTGGTTCACTCTGTTGTACACCTGAAACTAACGTAACATTGTAAATCAACTATACTCCAATAAAAAAAAGGAGATAAAAATTATATTGGACAATTGAAAAAATAACTCCAAATATATCATAATATTTCAAACTGAATAATAAAAATACTAAACTTTAAACTCATAGGAGACATCTAAAGCAATACTTAAAGTATACCATTAAATGCTTATATCACAAGATAGGGAATACTGAAAAGCATACACATTTAGCTTAAAAGTTGTTAAAATTATACTTATCCAAACAATATAAAAGGAAAATATTAAGAAAGACTAGACTATTCACTAAGATACAAATATAGTATAAGGTTAATACCTGGAGACAAAAAGTAGTCCTATAAAACAGACAAATAAATAATTCTCTGATGCGAATAAAAAGGAAATCTACAAACTAATTACATTAGAAATTAAACTTATAAAACAAGAACTATAAAAATTTTATCAAGTCGTGAAAATTTAGCTGAAATGAAAACATTCCTAGAAAATACAACTTACCAAAACTGTCTCAAAGAAAAAAATAGAAAGTATGAATAATACTATAATTATAAATTGATTTTTTAGATACAAATCTTCTATCAAAAGAAAACTTACACTCTGTTTTACAAGCTCCATCAAACTTTCATGAAATAGATAACACCAAACATACACACTTTTTCAACAAATACACAAAAGAAGAAATGTTCCAAAAACAATGATTTGAGGCTAATAAAACATGAGTGTACCTGTGTGTGTAAAATGCCAACAATCTAGGAGAAACATAAATTACAGGTCAATTTCACATATTAACTGAAATATCAGTGTCCTAAGTGAAATAATAAATGAATGAAATAATAAACTATTATAGATTATTTACAAAATGGAAAATAAGTGTGAATAATGATGGAAATGGCTAATCATGAGCTTAAATAATGCTCTGCTCAAACGTTATTCTTAATTATTTGCATATATTAACTAACTTAATTCTTACAATGACATTATAATGTAGGCCCTTTAATTACCATAATTTCACTTATTTTCAGGAAATCAGGTCAGGTTTAAATATACATTGATATTCAAACACAAAGAAAACAAAAAAATGTTTAAAAATAAGTATGTGATAAAACTATATATGAATTCATCCTTTGTATATAAAATAAAAATTCTAAATAAATATTTTGATTGAAGGGGTTGATCTGAGAGGAATTCACAGATGTTTAAAAAATATTGGCATGACCATGAGATTTTGCTTTATTTTACCACACAACCATGTCATACATACATGCACGCATACACACATATGTAGTATATATGCATGCATCCATACACATATGTGCATATACATGTGTAGATATATACATGTGTGTTATATGTGTGTATGTGTGTGTGTGTATATATATATATATATATATATGAGAGGTATGCTTATGCACATTTATAACTGTACCAATATGCATCTCTCTATGTATCTATGTATCTATCTATCCATCTACCCAGCTATTTATGTAATATTAGGAAAAACGTTAAAAATTTGACCCTCTATTTTTAAGTTATTTGATAAGTGAGAAGGTGTTTTTGGGGCTCTGACATCTTGAATTAGAGGTATACAGTGTGACTTCCACAAAACCACACACACACACAAAAAAGCTATGAAAACAGAAAACAAGAGACTTTAAAAATTACGTCCCACTAGCATATATTAGCATGTTTTGTAGCCAAGGAGTGAAGTCTCTTTAATGACATGGAATTATAATGGATAATAATTTAAAGATGAAAAAGCAGGATGCAAAGTAATTTATAACAGAAGATGTGATAATAAATAATGGCAAACAGTTAAAATCATCACATTTTAAATTTAAATTCATGTTTGAAATTGTGAAGAAAGGATTAACATACTTGGAGTGTTTTCTCAGAAATCAAAGGAACAGTAAATTTTATGATAGATTTAAAGGAAAGAAAATGAGTATCTGTTTAGTTTGACTCACGCTGTTGCAACTGACAGATAATCTATCTCAAACAAATTAATGCAAACAGGTATATCTGTTTTTTCACATAACTGAAAAGTATAAGATCATCCAACAGACCTCTACATTATATATTATATTACTGAAGAAACATTAAAAGCAATCCTATTAAAATCAAGTTCAAACTATGGATTTTGACACTGATTTTACATTTCTACTTTGTTCCTAGCAAATGAAATAGAACAAGATATTTTTAAAAGATTAAAATATTCAGAAGAAAAAGTCATTTTTTACAGATAAAATTATTTCTTAAAATACCCAATGGAAGCAATTAAGAAGTTTATGATAGTAAGAAATTTAGCTAGGAAAACGGACAAAAGAAAAAGTAGTTTTTAAAAACCAATACCTTGTCTACAGGCCGGCATTAAATGATGTATGTTTAAGTACAACTTTGGTGAATCAGCACTGTTGTGGTTATATTTCAAATTAAATTTTTTCTCTTTTCAAAAGATTGAGTGAGATGGTTGATCAATACCACCAATACCAGTGTCAATACCATCTTATCTCTCCAGCTTAGAAAATATATCCATAAATTATTTGGCAAAATTTTCAGTCTTTCAGATACAAAATGACCTACAAATGTTTTTACAGTAAGCTATATGTAAGCATGCATGTATATATGAATGTTTGTGACATTATTAGAAATCATGTTGTTGTTTAACTTGTCTTTTTTGTTGTTATTGTTATCAAAATGAGTATTTTTTATGTATAATTCTGTTTATGTTCTTTCAGATTATTCAAATATCAAAAGAAACATTCTTCCACTAAATTGCCTTTGCAATATGAGAATGTATTAGTACAAAGTAATAAAATGTATACTGCATTAAAAATATATATATACATATAAAATAGATATACCTCTAATAACAATCATATTAGATACATACAAAGGTATCTGCTTATTTATAGATACCACACATGCACATAGGTGCACATATACATATCATATATGCATTTGTGTACATATATACACACATGGGTACACAGATATGCATTCAGATATGCACACATATGTGTATGTTTGCATGTCTCTATGTGTGTATATAATATACATATGCACACTTTTATTGTATATATAATTATACATACACAAAGATATCAGGAGACACATTCATCTACATATACATGCATACATGTGTACATATACAAATATGTATAGAAACAAGTATATGTATACTTGTCTGTGTATATATGCATATGAATGTACATATATACACTGAGATATACACATAATTCATGCATATGTATACATATATTTTCATATATCTGCACATACACATACCATGCATATACATACCATGAAATGAAATTACACATATAGTTTCATAACAGCTATCTTGTTGGAAAATACATATATGACTATGTATATTTTGAACTCTTTCCAATGTCTCCTTGATATCATTTAAATGGCTATTTGTATTATATCATATACTTGTCTAATAATTTATATAATTAAATTTCTAATTTTTAGAATCTATGTTTCTTCTAGTTTTCCACTACAGTATGTGATTTCTTTAAAAGGCTGGGCCCTGCAGTCACATTACATGGAACATCAATGTTAGTGTTAGTGGTTGTTGTTCTTGTAATAACAATGCCCTCAGGATTTAATGCGTAAAATAAGCAAAACCCACAGTGGCTTGTATTTAGTAAACACACAGTAATTTTATGTATTATAACTACTTTTGTTATACAAGAATATGTATATATATATTACTACGTATAAATATATAGCATATTAATATAAATATATACATTTGCCCTTGTTATTTATCATTACCCTACAATATATTTTTTTAAATACATTCTTTTTTAATTAATTAATTATATTTATTTTTGTTTATTTATTTATTTTTGGCTGCACTGGGTCTTCATTGCTGCGTGCGGGCTTTCTCTCTAGTTGTGGCGATCGGGGGCTACTCTTTGTTGCAGTGCACAGGTTTCTCATTGCAGTGGCTTCTTTGTTGCAGAGCACGAGCTCTAGGCACGCAGGCTTCAGTAGTTGTGGCTCGTGGGCTCTAAAGCACAGGCTCAGTAGTTGTGGCACACGGGCATACTCGCTCCGTGGCATGCGGGATCTTCCTGGACCAGGGCTCGAACCCGTGTCCCCTGCATTGGCAGGCGGATTCTTAATCACTGCACCACCAGGGAGGTCCCTACAATATATTTCTAAAAGTAAAGTTTGAAGATCTAAGATAATTTAACACTTTGATAGATATTGCCAAATTTTCTTCCTGAAAAATTGTACTAATTTATAATTCTATTCAAGAATAACTGCCCATTCATTTATGTACATCCTTATCATTTTTCTTTATTTTTTCCTTAATTCTTTTTCCTTAGCATAAATTGAAAGATATACCGTCTTTCTCTTTAGAAAGACTTAAGAGTAGAAAAACTTTAATTTTACCCAAATGCAAAGTGATTCCAAGCAAAATGCCAGGAAGCCAATAGGCAAGATGAAGTCTTAAATGGTAACTGTGTAAGACCTTGTAGTCTGTATGTGGTGTTCTTTGTTTACTCGGCTTACTTTTCCTCTACATCATTTCCTTAAAGTAATGGGACTAAATATCATATTTCTGAACTTCTATGAACCAACCAGAATACTTTTTTTTTCCTAATTCATCCTAATTTCAGCATCCTTAATTTAAAATCCCAATGCAAGAAGCACCAATCTGCTGAACATGGTTGTTTTCCTGCTGATTCTGTTCTGTTTCTTTTACCTCCTAAGAAGAATGATAATGAGGTTTCCTTATGCTGCATTAGGGTATCCATATATAAGAAATTAAGTCTCTGAGAAATCTGTACATTATCACCATGGCATGCTATAGAAGAGAAAGAAGACAAGAAGCTGTCCATCCTCAGCTAAGTAAACAAACAATAAGAATACAGTTAAAGGGGAATAATCATGAGTGTTTTCACAAAATTAAGTAGAAGTATTTGAATTACATAGTAGCAGTGGATTTTAATAACTCTTCTGTGCTAGCAACGTGATTATGTTTCAGAGAATAAAAAACAAAGAACACTGAAAAAGAATAGTCATACTTTGGTTAAGATTTCAGGAAGGACAGGAGTTGATAAATCCAGGACCATGGGAAATGTTTGTCTTCTGTCATGAAAAATCAAATGGTGATTTATTACCTCAAAACAAAGGATCTTATATATTGATTACAGGTATAAACTGAGCAAAGCATGTATGAATGCAGCTTCCTGGAGTCAAAATTAAGATGTAAAAATGAAAATAATTTTATAGAAAATGGTGATTTATTTTAATTTACTAATTATTTTAATAAGATCAAGTTTCTCACCTAAGAGACTTAGAATAGCTAACCTTGAGAGATTAAAATGGTTAAATGAAATAAACTATGTAAAGGGTCTAGCACAGAAGAACAAATGATGTTTTCTTTTTAAATGTTTTCTCTTATTCAATTTTCCAAATAAACAAGTAAAATCTTGACAATGTATAATTACTTTACTGTGGGCAAATGAAGAATTGAAAATTTTGATGGATATATCATGGGCCTATTCAGTGAATCATTTGAAAAAATGTTTTCTACCAAATGGCATCAATTCATATAACTCAAGTATTGCCTTTAGGCTTAAACTGATTAAAACTGAGGCAATGCTATGAATAATGACTTAGTAACTTTCAGTATGTAAAATATAAAGAATTCTACTGCTTTTCTAATCCTCACATTTTTCTTCCACACAACAACTAGAATTTGTTTTCAAAAAGCCCAGCTCTCCAATAGATATTTACCTGGATTGTTTCATATAATTTTATATCAGTTCTATGATATATACACACTATTTCTTATGATCTTATGATCCTCGTTTGATGAATAGGACACCTGAGTCAGAGAAAATTTATATAATACTGTATACACAGAGTTACATAGAGCAATTAAGAAGAGTAGTTAAAGTTAGGTCTGTCTGACTCCAGAGCCCAAGTCCCTATATGATAACATATTCCTCATATATGAACCCTCAAAGATCTGCATGACTTTTAGAACCTGTCAAATTCAACCTTCATCTCATATAACTCAGAACAGTTTCTTTAGTGCACCATCATCTGTTTTTCATTGAGTTCCTCTTAAAATATTTTTAAACAAGTCATCTTTTAGATTATAAACTTCCTCACCTATAATCTGCTTATAAACTCGAAATTTAATTTTTTCCATTTTTTAAAGTAGTATTTAGTTTTCCTCATTGATACTGCAGGGAGAGGTAACAATAATGGAGATTCATCTTGATCTAGTTGATAGCCTCTTTAGAAAACAGAAAGTGTTCCTTTCATTTTCAAATGCAACATTTCATGTACAGCTTGCACAGTAATAAAAGCATTTTATTGAACATTTTAAATTGTAGACTGTGCCTCAATGAAAATGCTAAGATGAGCTAAGGTTCCCTGATAATCTCACTTATATTTTGGGTTGATATAAGGTTCCCTGATAATCTCACTTATATTTTGGGTTGATATAACCAGTTTATCAATAGAACTGTACAGACATAAAACGTTTCTTGTACTTTAAAATTGAGAAAATTTAAAACATTCCCTCCACATTTTCAGGAAATGATGACTCTCTTTTACCATACATATAATTTTAAATTAAAAAAAAAAAGATTTTTTTCATTTCCTTTGGGTAAATATATGATGAAACAGTATGTTTAGAATTATTCTTCCTGAAAGGTGTTGTGGTATAAATTTCATAGGCTTTTGAGTCAAACAGAATTGGGTTTAGCTATTAGCTCTGTCTTTGGCTACTTTTGCAATTTAGAGCAATTTTTTGGTATTCAATTTATTTAAACTAAAGAAAAAAAAACAAACACAAAAAACAACATCAAAAACAGTTCACCCATTTCTCACAGACCCCATCTCGTCTCTCCCAACCAAAAACCTGTTCTCTGTATCTATGAGCTTAGTTTACATATATAACTATATATAACATATATAGCTATATATATGTATATACAATTTCTTTATCCATTCACCCATTCATGGACACTTACGTTTTTTTCCATGTCTTGGCTATTGTAAATAGTGTTACAGTGAACATAGGGGTGCATATATCTTTTTGAATTAGTGTTTTTGTTTTCTTTGGATAGACACCCAGAAGTGGAATTGCTGGAGCATATGGTAGCTCTATTTTTAATTTTTTGAAGAACCTCCATACCGTTTTCTGTAGTGGCTACACTAATTTACAGCCCCACCAACAGTGCACGAGGGTTCCCTTTTCTCCACATCCTCACAAACACTTGCTATTTCTAGTTTTCTTGATAATAGTCATTCTAAAAGGTGTGAGGGGTTATCTCATTGTGGTTTTGATTTTCACTTCCCTGAGGATTAATAAGGTAGATTATCTTGTCATGTATTTGTTGGCCATCTGTATTATCTTCTTTGGAAAAATGTCTATTCAGATATTCTGTTCAGTTTTTAATTGATTGTTTTTTCTGTTATTGAGTTGTATGAGTTCTTTATATATTTTGGATATTAACCCCTCATCAGATATATGATTTGCAAATATTTTCTCCCATTCAATAGGTTGCCTTTTCATTTTCTTGATGGTTTTCTTTGCTGTAAAGAAGCTTTCTGGGGTCTCTTTTATAAGGGCACTAAATCCATTCATGAGGGATCTGCCCTCATGACCTAATCATCTCCCAAAGACCCACCTACAAATATCATCACATTGGGGATTAGGTTTCAACATATGAATCTGGGGCGGGGGGGAAGACACGTTCAGACTATAGCATTCTGTCCCTGCCCCTTCAGATTCATGTCCTCTTTGCATGCAGTAAGACAAGTGTTGACCAATATTCTAGAACTGTTTAGAGGATGGGGAAACTGTGGACAAATTACTCTGGGAACCTATGTAAGTATCTGGAGAGACTGGCTTTGTACACGAGATCACATTGTTAGTGGAGAATAATTCCTTACTATTGGGATTTGATGGGTATAAGGACTAAATATGGACGCACACATCCCTGCATGTAATATAAAAATGATAGATTCTGTTATGTTAACCTGAAGAGGCAAACTGCAAACCCTATCTCCTTTGTGGAGAGCGGCAGCTCAAATTTTTGTTCAGTTTTTGATAATTTGGATTTTGCCCCATGCATTCATGGCTCAGGTTTCAGCGGATATTTAAACAGAGTTTATTCATAGGAATCTGGGTTCCCTCACTCTTGTACTCTCTCTTTTTTCTAGGATTTCCTGCCTCAATATTCAACAGCTTTAGTTTCCCTGAATTCTATCCTCTGTGTCTTCAAGCCACTAAAACTGCAGGTTTTCTTTGGAATTTTAGCTGTCTCACATGGCACAAATAGGGACTTATTAGGCTAAAATCCTGAAACCTACCCAAGGCTGTTTTTTTTTTCCTTTCAATTGTCAACTCTCCTCCAGTTTCTGCCTGCTTTTGTTCATTTTCCAGTGACTTCAAGTAGGTTTTATGTATCGTTTTTTAGAATTTATGGTTATTACCTTGAGAGGACTGATCTGATAGGATTCTCTCAGCCATAATGGAAGTGGAACCTTAGATTACTGTTTTAATATTAAAATATATTTACTATTCTACACAATGATAATTGTACTTTGTCACGCATCATTTGAGAAAGTGCATAAAGTTAATGGTTGTGTGAGTCATACAATTAACAAATCTTTGGGTGCATATAATCACAATATATGTATACACTTTAAAAATTGTATGCCTGGGATATATTTTTTGTTTTACCCAAATGAATCTGGTACCTCACAGGTGTCTTTAGATAACATACTGGAAAATATTCACTCAACTGATATCCTGAGTCTCTCCATAGTAAAACCTAACAGTATTTTGAATTGTGGCTTGCTGTCCTTATCTTCACCCTCTTTGTGATTCTTAACAATTATTTTAAATGAGGAGAAGAGAAAATAGGCAGGAAACTGTCTGTCAGGATTTACTTTCAGTACTATAAAACTGGCATATTTGGTGCTGTAACAATCAAGACTGGGGAATCTTTCTTCTTGATATATCTATTGTTTCTTTTTGTCATCAAATTGCATTAAATTAGAGACCAATTTTATCTTTAGTTATATTAATATATTACTACATTTACATTTTGAGTGGCATTTGGCATTCAGTGTTTCTATTGTTTATTTTAGCCTTTACTGCTATTTTATATACTGAACAGCTAAAGTTTTAGTCATTTTAATAACAAATTTATTATATACAGTCAGTTTAAATACATATAAACTTTATGTCTGACTGGATAATTGCGGCAACTTTATTTTTTTTTAACAGTCTCAGCCATAAAACATGTGGAAATAACATAGTATTTTATAAAATTTTGTCACCACATCTAGAGCACTTGGTAGAAAATCTGGCCTGTTTTCCAGTATTACCATAATTCTATAAAATCCCTCTGTCTAAGGAATAAAAATTACAAGCTTTTGAGCCTGACAGATTTGAGTTTGAAATACAGTTTTGCCATTAACAAGATTTTTTACTTTCTGGACATTATTAATCCTCTAAAGTTAAGGGAAATGTATCCAATATTTATTGAGGTGTTACAGTGTGCTAGTGTTTTTATACTATTCTGTTTGATTGTCAAAACAAATACAAATATAAATGTATACTTAACTGAACATAAAAATCATTAAATTATCTGTTCTAACTTACAAATATCATATGTGCAGAAGCTGAAAAATGAATTCAATGAGTTCTCTCCAAAATAAATACCATTTGATATACACCATATCATTTTGAGAACCTCAGTTGCCATGTGTGTAAGATGGATAAAGTAATTACTACTACGAGAATACTATAAGAATTAAAATAATTTTATTGTAAAAATGTATGGGATATTGTCCAGTGATTTCAGATGCTTATTGTTTTTTGTTGTTCCAGTTTCCCCTATGTCAGTAAATAAAGAATTATCGATAATCAGATAAAACTTTTGTGGGTCAGGTAAAGAAAAAGAGAAAAAAAGAAAAATACTATACCAGATTTCCATAGAATCAGTAATTCTCCTTTTTTGTTAAGTTTTAAGTCAAATTACCAGAAATTTGGGAGGAAAATGTACATTCTACTTTAAAAATACACAGTAAAATTGTAAATATAATATATATGATGTATTTGTATTCTGTTATTGCTAGTGACAAGGCAATAAAACCTGGAAATTGAGATGTGGTGTCCTAAGGATTACTCTTGGTTGATTGAGGAAGAAAGTTTAAAAATGCAAGGATGAGAAGTAGTTGGAAAATTACTGTAAGCACATAACTATTACTGCTGTTATATTATCATGTTTTGGTTCATTGAGGAAAAAAATTGCCTAATGATTATCCCAAGGAGCAAAAGAGATAGTGAAACAATGTTGGGCTGATTTGTTCCCCATTCTGCTACACAAATCCCTGGATCCAAGTCCGGAGTAGAATTTCAGGTAGAGTTGTAGACAGAAGCACTGGAAGTCCTGAATGGCTACAACTCATAAGGGTATGACTTGCTTTGTAACAATAGAGCACAGAGTCTAAGATGATGTGCAATAGCACTCATGACAGAAAAGAGGCAGGCTCATTATAAAGAGACTGTCACTGCTATCTCTGGGATTTACTGGGTTTGTTTTTTTTTTTCCCTAAATTGGTTTATTTCTTAAATCCCAGATGTGTTATCCTCCTGGTTTTTCAGCTTTATTGAGATACAACTGACAAGTAAAATTGTAAGATATTTAAAGTGTACAACATGATGATTAGATACATATATACACTGTGAAAGGATGCCTCCCACTGAGTCAATAACACATCCATCACTTCTGGGATTTACTTTTGATATGGAAACTGAGAGACAGCAGAGAATGAAGTGAATTAAGTCTTTATTTGTCAACTCAAACCACACATAAGTTTGAGAATTTTGTATGGAAGATTTTCAACTTGAATCTGGCTTTTCTTTAATCCAATCCCATATCTTGTGTATAGTTCTGGCTAGTGACAGAAACAGCATGGAGGCACATGTGCATTCCCTAAACATCTCTTTTGATTTAAAGGAAATCATCTGAAAATTGACCATTCGGCCATTTTAAGACAGTCATAAAACCTGTGTTTTTAAAATCTAGTCAGTCTAACTTTAACTCCAAAGGCTAAATCTCTCTCTCTTTTTAGTATACTTTTCTGAAGTAATATTAAAAAGTTACAAACATAAAAATACAAAAAAGGCACAACCCATAAGCATTCAGCTCATCAAACTTTTACACAGTAAATACATCCATGCAACCCCTATCCAAATGAAAAAATAGAATATTATGAGCTCCACATAAGCCCCTTTCATGCCCCAATCCACACACTACTCCTACCTGAAGAGTGACCACTATCTTTACTTCAACACTGAAGAATAAACTGGGTGATTTTAAAATTCATGTAAATAGTATCACAGTATTGCCTCTATGTGTTAGGCTTATTTAACTTAACTTTATGTTTAAGATTCATGCCGTTGTGTGAAGCAGTATTTTTATTTCTAAAAATTTTCCCATTTAGTGAATATACCATGATTTCTTTATCCATCTACTGTTGCTGAACATCTGGTTTGTTATAAGTTTTTGTTGATTACAAAGGTACTGTTAATAACCTTTAAAAGTCTGGATTTGGGTACACATATGTGCACATTTTTGTTAGGTCTCTCACTGGAAGTGGATTTTTTGACTTATAGGATACCTAAATCTATAAATTTATACTAGCAAGTTACCTACCTACCTATCAATCACCAGCAAATAGTCTCTAAACTTGTTAGAACTTAACTCCCACCAGCACAGAATGAGAGTTCCCAATACTTTCCAGCATCACCAACTTGTGTTACACAGATATTCCTGCATATTCCCAGTGGTTTATGATAACTAACGCCTACTTTTCTTGCTCACAGGATCAGCTGTAAGGCTCTGTTTCAGGCTGAAGGTCTGACTGAGGTTTGCTTCATATGTTTTCATTGTCCTTGGACCAAGACATGTTCTTTTCATAACAGTTAAAAGGACCACAAAAGGAACAAGAAGGAACCTTGCACCCTCTTAAGCCTCTTGCCCAGAATTGGCACAGTGTTACTTCTGCCCACATTCTGTTGGCAAAATCAAGTCACGTGGGCAAGTCAAAAATCAACTGCCTGAAGTGGCCAAAATGGCGGAATAGAAAGACCCTGAGCTCACCTCCTCTCATGAGGACTCCAAAATCGCAACTGTCTGCAGAATAACCATCAATGAAAAAGACTAAAACCTATCAGAAAAGATCTTCTACAACAAAAGACATAAGGAACCACAACAAGATGGGTAGGAGGGGCAGACTGGCAATATAATCAAATCCCATTACCCCTGGGGGTGGGCAACCCACAAACTAGAGAAAAATTATATCACAGAGGTTCTCCCCAAAAAGTGAGAGTTCGGAGCCCCACAACAGATTCCCCAGCCTGAGGGTACAGCACAGGGAAGTAGAGCCCCCAGAACATTTGGCTTTGAAGACCAGTGGGGTTAATTTCAGTAGTCCCACAGGACTGGGGGAAATAGACTCCACTCTTAAATGGCATGTACAAAATCTCATGTGCACCAGGACACAGGGCAAAAGCAGTCATTTGACAGGAGCATGGGCCAGACATAACTGCTGGTCTTACAGAGTCTCCTGGAGAGGCAGAGGGTGGCAGAAGCTAACCCTGGTGACATGGATACTGCTTTCAGACATATTTGGGAACATTTAGCTGCATGAACACTGCTGCTGCTGGCAGCTGACATCTTGGCTCATTACCACCAAGACCTGGCCCCACCCAACAGCCTGTAGGCATCCATGTTGGGACGCCTCAGGCCAAACAAATAACTGAGAGGGAACACAGCCCCACCCATCAGCAGACAGGTTGCCTAAAGTCTTCCTGGGCCCACAGCAACCACTAGACCCACCCTAGACATGGCCCTGCCCACCAGAGGGCCAAGACCCAGCTCCTCCCACCAGTGGGCAGGCACTGTCTCCTCTTGCCAGGAAGCCTGCACAAGCCTCCAGACCAACCTCACCCACCAGAGGCCAGACACCAGAAGCAAGATAACTATGATCCTGTAGCCTGTGGAACAAGTCCACCAACATAGGTCAGACCCTACCCTGGGACCAGCTGGGCCCTTGCCCTGCCCACTAGCAGGCCAACACAACCTTCAGAACACCCTGGACTCAATGCCCAATTGTGTCAGGAACCAGGTCCCCAACGCCAACAATCTGAAATGAGCTCTGGGATCCCTAGGCCCTGAAGCCAAACTCCAGGAAACAGTTCCGCATGCCTGTAGTCAGGCATTAACCCCAGGACTTGACTTCACCTGCCAATGTGTGGGAATAGCCCTAGTGTCTTTGATATCTTGACTCTGCCCACCTGTGAGCCAGTACTTGCCCTGGGACCACCTAGGGTTCCACAAGCATCCACCTCCTGACCAGGTCCCACTAAAAAGCAGCATGTGTACAAAGCAAGCCCTGGCAAACAACCAGACTAGGAGTCAACCAAGCCTACCAGACCACCCACGTAGTCCGCCTAACACAAAAGAAGGACCTGCACAGCCCTCTTAGGGGGAACCATTAGAGCATAGAGCTTGAGTGACAAGAAGGAGTTACATTGCTGGGATGCACAGGACGTCTCCTTCGGAGGGCCACTTCGCCAAGGTCAAGAAACGTAACTAACCTACCACATACATAAAAATACAAACAGAAACTTAGAAAAAATGAGGTAGCAGAGAAACATGTTCCAGATGAAGAAACAGGTAAAAGCTGACAAGAACTCAGTGAAGTGGAGATAGGCAATCTACCTGAGAAAGAGTTCAGAGTAATGATCTGAAAGAGGATCAAAGAACTTGGGAGGAGAATGGATGCATAGAGTGAGAAGTTATAAGTTTTTAACAAATACTTAGAAAATAAAAAGAACAACCAAACAGAGATGGAGCATATAAACAACTGAAATGAAAAATACACTAAAAGGAATCAATAGTAGACTAAATGATTCAGAAGGACAGATGAGTGATCTGGAACACAGTAGTGGAAATCACTGCTGCTGAACAGAAAAAAAGAAAAAAAATAAGGACAATAAATGAGGACAGTTTAAGAGACCTCTAGGACAACATCAAACACACTAATATTCACATTATAGTGATTCCAGAGGGAGGAGAGAGAAAGAAAGGGCCTGAGAAAATATTTGAAGAGATAACAGCTGAAAACTTCCCTAACCTGGGAAAGGAAACAGTCACCTAAGTCCAAGAAAGGCAGAGACTTGCATACTGGATTAACACAAAGAACACACCAGGACACACTGCAATCAAAATGACAAAGATAAAAAGAGAATATTAAAAGCAACAAACAGCACACAAGGGAATTCCCTTAAGGCTATTAGCTGATTTTTTTAGCAGAAACTCTACAGGCTGGAAGGGAGGGGCACAATATATTTAAAGTGATGAAAGGGAAAAACCTACAACCAAGAATACTATATCCAGCAATGCACTCATTCAGATTTGACAGAGAAATCTAAAGCATTACATACAAGCAAAAGCTGAAAGAATTCAGCATCACCAAGCCAGCTTTACAAGAAATGTTAAAGGAACTTCTCTAGGCAAAAAAGAAAAGGCCACAACTAGAAATAAGAAAATTACAGAATAAAAAATTCACTGGTAAATGCAAACATACAGCAAACATAGGAAATCATCTACACATAAAGCTAGTAGAGAGGATAAAAGACAAAATTAGTAAAATCATCTGTATCCACCATAAGCAGTTAAGGAATACACAAAATAGGCAGATGTAAAATATGATATCAAATACAGTAATTGTGAGGGGAGGAGAGTATAAGTGCATAGTTTTTAAAATGCATTTGAAATTAAGAGATAAGCAACTTAAAACAATCATGCATATATATAGACTACTGTACAAAAACTTCATGGTAACCACAATCCAAAAATCTATTGTAGATATACACACAAAAAAGAAAAAGGAATCCAAACATAATACTAAAGATAGTCATAAAATCATAAGAGAACAAAAGAAGGGGGAAAAAAAGAACTACAAAGACAAATCCAAAACAATTAACAAAATGGCAGTAAGAACATACATATCAATAATTAACTTAAATGTAAATGGAATAAATGCTCCAGTCAAAAGACATAGACTGGCTGAATAGATACATAAATAAGACCTGTATATAAGCTGCCTACAAGAGACTCTTTTCAGATCTAGAGATATATACAGACTGAAAGTGAGAGGATGGAAAAAAGTATTCCACACAAATGGAAATCAAGAGGAAGCCACAGTAGCAATATTTGTATCAGACAAAATAGACTTTAAAATAAAGACTGTTACAAGAGACAAAGATGTACATAATGATCCAGGTATAAATCCGAGAAGGTATAACAATTCTAAATATATATGCAGCCAACACAGGAGGACCTCGAAATATAGGGCAAATATTAACAGACATAAAAGGAGAAACTGACAACAACACAACAGTAGTAGGGGACTTTGACACCACACTTATATCAATGGAGAGATCATCCAGACAGAAACTAAATAAGGAAAAAGAGGTCTAAAATAACACACTATATCATATGGACTTAAATTTATAGAGCATACTATCCGAAAGCAGCAGAATACACCTTCTTTTCAAGCGCACATGGAATATTCCCCAGGATATATCACATGCTAGACCACAAAACAAGCCTTGGTAAATTTAAGAAAACTGAAATCATATCAAGCGTCTTTTCCAATCACAATGTTATGAGACTAGATATCAAGTACAAGAAAAAAACCTGCAAAAAACACAAACATGTGACTAAACAATATGCAACTAACAACCAATGGATCACTGAAGAAATTTAAAAGTACCTAGAAATGAACAAAAACACAAAGCTCCAAAACTTATGGGAAACAGCAAAAGAAGTTCTAAGAGTGAAGTTTATAGCGATACAAGCTTACCTCATGAAACAAGAAAACTCTCAGATAAAAACCTAACCTTACACCTAAAGCAACTAGAGAAAAAAGAACAAACCCAATCCAAAGTTAGTAGAAGGAAAGAAATCCTAAAGATCAGAGCAGAAAAAATAGAGATGGAAAAAAACAACAGAAAAATCAATGAAACTAAAAGCTGATTTTCTGAAAAAATAAAGTTGATAAACCTTTAGCCAGACTCATCAAGAAAAAGGGGAGAGGGCCCAAATCAATAAAATCAGAAATGAAAAAGGAGAAATTACAACTGACACAACAGAAATACAAAGGACCATAAAAGACTACTGTGAGCAACAATATGCCAATAAGATGCACAACCTAGAAGAAATGAGAAAGAATTAGAAAATATGAACAAATTACCAGTATTGAAATTGAATCAGTAATTTAAAATCTCTCAACTAACAAAAGCTCAGAACTAGAGGCTTCACAGGTGAATTCTACCAAACATCTAAAGAGAGTTAATGCCTATCCTTCTGAAACTATTCCAAAAAACTGCAGAGGAAGGAACCTTTCCAATCTCATCCTATGAGGCCACCATCATCCTTATACCAAAACCAGACAAAGATATCACAAAGAAAGAAAATTACAGGCCAATATCACTGATGAATGTAGATGCAAAAATCCTCAACAAAATACTAGCAAACCAAATTCAACAATATATTAAGAGGATCATATGCCATGATCAAGTGGAATTTATCCCAAGGATACAAGGATTTTTCATTACCTATAAATCTCTCTCTCTCTCTCTCTCTCTATATATATATATATATGATACACCATATTAACAAATTAAAGTATAAAAAACATACGATCATCTCAATAGATGCAGAAGTAACTTTTCATAAAATTCAACATCCATTTATGATAAAACTCTCCAGAAAGTGGGCACAGAGGAAACATACTTCAATACAATAAAGGCCATATATGACAAACTTACAGCTAACATCACACACATTGGTAAAAAGCTGAAAGTATTCCCTTTAAGATCAGGAACAAGACAAGGAGTCCCACTCTTACCACTTGTATTCAATATAGTTTTGGAAGTCCTAGCCACAGCAATCAGAGAAGAGAATAAAAGGAATCCAAATTGGAAAGGAAGAAGTAAAACTGTCACTGTTTGCAGATGACATGATACTATAAAATCCTAAAGACACCACCAGAAAACTATTAGAGATCATCAATGAATTCAGTAAAGTTGCAGGACACAAAATTCATATACAGAAATCTGTTGCATTTCTATACACTAACAATGAAATGTCAGAAAGAGAAATTAAGGAAACCATCCCATTTATCATCACACCAAATACTTAGGAATAAACATTTCTAAGGAGGCAAAAGACCTGTTCTCCAAAAACTATAAGATGCTGATGAAAGACACTTAAGACCACAGAAACAAATGGAAAGATATACCATGTTCTTGCATTTGAAGAATCAATATTGTTAAAATGACCATACTACCCAAGGCAATCTACAGATTGAATGCAATTCCTACCAAATTACCACTGGCACTTTTCATAGAACTAGAACAAATAATTTTAAAACTTGCACAGAAACACAAAAGGCCCCGAATAGGCAAAACAATCTTGAGAAAGAAGAATGGAGCTGGAGGAATCAGGCTCCCTGACCTCAGACTATACTACCAAGTTACAGTAATCAAAACAGTATGGTAGTGGCACAAAAACAGACACATAGATCAATGGAACAGAACAAAAAGCCCAAAACTAAACCCACACACTCATGGTCAATTAATCTATGATGAAGGTGGCAAGAATACACAATGGAGAAAAGACAGTCTCTTCAATAAATGGTGCTGGGAAAACTGGACAGCTACATGTAAAAGAACGAAATTAGAACATTCTCTAACACCACACACAAAAATAAACTCAAATCAAATAAAGACCTAAATGTAACACTGGATACTAGAAAACTCCTAGAGGAAAACATAGGCAGAACACTCTTTGACGTAAATTGCAGAAATATTTTTTTGGAGCCATCTCCTAGAGTAATGGGAACAAAAGCAAAAATAAAGTAATGGGACCCAGTTAAACTTAAAAGTTTTTGCACAGCAAAAGAAACCATAAACAAAACAAAAAGACAAACTACAGAATGGGAGAAAATATTTGCAAATGATGCGACTGGCAAGGGGTCAATTTTCAAAATATACAAACAGCTCATACAGCTCAATATCAAAAAACAAACAACCCTATCAAAAAGTGGACATAAGACCTAAATAGACAATTCTCTGAAAAAGACATACAGATTGCCAACAGGCACATGAAAAGATGCTCAATACTAAGTCTCACCACACACAGATCAGAATAGCCATCATTAAAAAGTCTACAAATAATAAATGCTAGACAGGCTGTGGAGAAAAGGGAACCCTCCTACACTATTGTTGGGAATGTAAATTGGTGCAGCCACTATGGAGAACAGTATGGAGGTTCCTTAAAAACCTAAAAACAGAGTTACCATATGATCCAGCAATCCCACTCCTGGGCATACATCGTGAAAAGATGAAAACTCTAATTTAAAAAGATACATGCACCCCATTGTTCATAGCAGCACTATTTACTATGTCCAAGACAAGGAAGCAACCTAAATGTCCATTGGCAGATGAATGGATAAAGAATATGTGGTGTATATACAATGGAATATCACTTGGCCATAATAAAAGAATGAAGTAATGCCATTTGCAGCAACATGGATGGACCTAGAGATTATCATACTAAGTGAAGTAAATCAGACAGAGAAAGAAAAATATCAAATAATATCTCTTATATGTGGAATCTAAAAAAAATGATACAAATGAAATAATTTATAAAACAGAAATAGACTCACAGATACTGAAGACAAATTTACGGTTACCAAAGGAGAAAGGTGGGGAGGGATAAATTAGGAGTTTGGGATTAACAGATACACACTTCAATGTATAAAACAGATCAACAACAAGGACCTACTGTATAACAGAAGGAACTATGTAACTACTTTGCTGTACATCTCAAACTAACACAACACTGTAAGTCAACTATACTTCAATTAAAAAAAGACTAAATAAAAAAATATCAATTGCCCAGAGTTAGGCAATACTTTTCCTACTTTAATGTGAAGTCTGGCAAAAATCACATGGCAAGAGTCATGGATATATAATAGAAATACAGGGAGGACATAAAATCAGAAAATATTTTCATTTTATTCATTATGACAGGAATGTACTGATATCTCATTTTATGGTACATTTTATTTATAATTATTAATGTTGATCATCATTTCAGCTGTTTGACATCTGTATATCTTCTTTTGGGAAGTGACTATAAAGTCTTTTGCCCTTTTTCCAATTATATTGTCTCTCATTTATTCACTGACTTAAAAACATGATACATTCCTGATATGAGTCTTTGTCAATTATATATTTCAAACATTTTCTCCCACTATGTAGTTTGGATATTTGCTCTCTTAATGATATGTTTTGATTTTCTTAACTTTAACATGGTCCAAATTACTCATACTTTCTTCTTTTTGAAATATTTTTTATCTTGAAGAGATTTTTTCCTACTCTTAGTCAAAAATGTGTTTTTGCTATAGTTTTCACATGTAAATATACAATCCACTTGGAATTGATTTTTGTACATGATGTTAGATATTCAGATGCATTATTTTCCAGTATGAATTCCAAAGTGAACTAGCACTACTTCAGGACAAGTTGTTTTATTTCCCATTGAATTGCATTAGCAACTGTGTCAAAAATTAAGGATCAATATAATAGTAGCTGTATTTCTGGATTCTTTAGTTTACACCATTTCTCCATTTGTCTATACTTGCACAAAAATCACACTGTCCTAATGTTGGTTGCTGGATAATGTCTTGATATCTGTTGGTATAAATCCTACAGCTTTTTTTTTCCTTATGGTTACCTTGGCTCTTCATGGCATTTTGCATTTTAATAGAAAGTTTAGAATCAGTTGGCCAATATCAACAAAACCTGTGACATATGATTGGAATTACACTGAAAGTATAAATCAACTTGGAGGAAACAGATATCTTTAAAATATTAAATTTTCCAATCATAACTAGAACTAAGAAATCTATAACTAAATTATGAAAATTCATAATTTATCAATGGTATTGAATACAAAATCTTAAATAAAATCAACTACATTTGTCTATATCAGAAAAATTAAATATGTATTTTATAGCAATTATTATGATTTGAAGTTTTTTATTTTGATGTTTCATATTACCAAGCATCTCAAAACTTTCTCAATTACTTAGTTTGCATTGCAAGCATTTATTTTCATTTAACTTTGTATGATATTCCTAAAACTTACATATGATAAAAATCAGGTAAATTATGGAGTAATGGATAATCAGTAAGAATAAAGAGCATTTTCCCCAAACTTTTGGAAAGATCACAATGCTGAATATTTTTAAATTTTTCTGATTTTCTAATCTCTAAATGTTTTTTTTTTCCCAGTAAATCACTAAATATAAAATCCCTTGAATATATTAGAGTACATTATTCCATGACTTTCTATATACATGTCTAATGACATATTCTATCACAATTTTCTTTTTGACACCAAATAATTCAAGTCTGAATTGTTTTGCAGGTCACATATACATGCACACAGGCAAACATACACAATAGAATATTTAACATATCTTAATGAATTGACATCATATTGACATACATCAATGAAATTGGTATTTCTCTCTGTGGACACACACACACACACACACACACACACACACACACACACACACACACACACTCCAATAAAAAGGTTCAAAACATCTCTGTTATCTACCATGTCTGGCCTTGAAGGATTTAACATTCTATTGTTTTTGTTTATAATCTCAGTACCGGTTACACAGGTGTATTTGCTAGGGTTTCTGTAACAAATACCACAGATTAGGTGAATTTAACAATGAAAAATTTTTTTCTCATATTCTGGAGGCTAGAAGTTCAAGATCAAGGTGTCAGCAGTGTTGGTTTGGTGTGAGGCCTCTCCCTTTGGCTCGCAGATGACCATCTTTTCCTCCCTGTGGTTTTATATGGTTTTCACTCTGTACTTGTCTGTGTCCTCCTTTTACGAGAATACCAGTGATACATGATTAGCATCCACCCGAATTACCTCATTTTAACTTAATTACTTCTTTAAAGACCATATCTCCAAATACAGTCTCATTCTGAGGTACTGGCATTAGGACTTCATCACATGAATTTGTGAGGGACACAATTCGGCCCTCAACAACAGATATTTTCAGCTTGTGAAGTTAATTGGTCTGTATATATACCATGTGGATAAATACATGCACACACAGTAAACAAGTTTCAAATAAGAGTTCTCTCATCTGCCCTCTACTGACCCTGTTCCGTAAGCTCTATTTGGACCTTTTCTTTACCCTGGGCCAGCCCTGCTCAGTTTGAATGCTAATCTCAGCAGTTTCACCCTTTGGATTCATCTCCATATTCTGGAAGAAAGATCTTCTTTTAAAGATTATTTTTATTTTATTCCTGACATTCTGACAGCTTAGGCTGTGCTGCCCCATAACTCTCAAATTTAGTGGTTCCCACTAGTCATTCTGATCTCATAAACAAACTGGAGCCTTTGTAGCCCTCTCCTAGTCTCACAGGCTTCCTTTGTCTCCTAGTGGTGGCTTCCACTCTCCTTCCAGGCAAATACTTATTACTATTTCTGTCTTTTTTCCTCCTTTCACTATTTCAGCACAGCCAGTATGTGCTCACAGGTGTTGCAGATTCTGTAGGTAGTGAATGTTCTTGATACTTTGTTCTCTAGTTTACTAGAAGTCATTGTTTGTGTTTATTCTGTTCTTTTTGCTATACCATTTGCTATTCCTATTTTTAGAGAGGATTGGGAATGCTTCTAAATACTAAATCATGGACAAGATCTTATCCTAGCAGCAAAGCCTTACTTTCATATGTTTCAATGTTTTAATTTTTTAAAATAGGATTATATTAATGTGAGGAACAGAGAAATAAATGAAGGTGAACACTGAATGCTTAAAATATATACATATATAAAAGAATCCAACACGATTATATTCATAACTCTGTGGTTGTGCATGGTTACAGTGCCTCCAACTGCGTACTTGTTGGGTTTCTGGACATATGGACTGAATATCAACATAAAATTCTAAAAGCTACCAGTTACTACTAGAGAGTTTTTAGTAGCATACATTTACAGAGTTCAGTGGACTTTAGAGATGCAATACATTTAATTTGCATCAAATATTAGATCATATTTAACCTAAAGTTATAATTTGAAAAAGGCAAACAAAAATTAAGCTTATGCATAGATTCCAAAAAATATACAAGAAATGTTATTATATATTATATATTTTATACTATATAAGACATACACATTGTATATATCATTATACAATACCTGTATTTTTAAAATATAGGTATTTACTTTCAATATATATGCTCATAATATCTCCCTAACAAAATAAAGGAGATTTAAATGAAATGTATGTTTCATTTGAACCCCATTTTCTTTTCTGTTATATAATTAATATTTATTATGTATATCCTCCCATTTTTAAGTGACATGAATATCAATTTATTACATATGTAGGAATAGTCTGTTCATTCTTGTGAACATGGCCTCTCTTCTTTAATAATATCTTAAGTACTTTTTTATATTAGCACATAGCTCATTCTTCTATCATATGCATAACAGTCCACTAAATTGGGTCCTCATAACTTATTTATGCCAGCCCTACTGAAAGCCTTATCCATTGTTTAAAGTAATTTGCTATTACAAACAATGCTGCAACAAACCTCCACTATGCAAAAAGCACAGTTTGATATTTTAAAAAAATTCTCATACAATTCAAATGCTTAGACAGTTTTATATTCTCAAAAGAAAAAAAATCATAAACTCTGTGAAACAGGTATCAAGAGCTAAGAAAACAAGACAGATAAACCAGGAAGAAGAAAAAATAAAAGAAAATAAAGAAAAACTCCATTTAAGAATTCAAGACTGGAAGTGTACCTGCTAAATATCCCTGGGGGAACTTAAAAGACTAACACTGTAGAACCACTGCATCAGACATAACAACCGATTTCCATATTAAATAGTTAAGGTATTTAAGTTGTAAGTAAAAACCTAAACAAAAAAATAGTCTATAAAAACAAGCCTTAACTAAATAACTCAGAAGGTTTTACTAAACAAATTTTGAAATATATAATTAAAATCAATTCAGTATTTCAAATATTAATAGGTAACAGTACAATTCAAGAAAAACCAATACACAATGGAAATAAGGCTATTTTGATAAAATATCTAAAGCATACTGAACATCAATTGAACATAAATCTTTAAACAGTAAGAGCACAAAATATACGTAGTGAATATTTAGGGACCAAAGGAAAAACTGACACGAATACAATGGTGCCATTCTTTAACAATATGACTTCCATCAGAACAAATGAAGGAGTAAATAAAAATAATATCTAGAACAGATGTGATAAATCCCCATGAACTCTGGGACTAAACAGGTAAAGTAGATGTGTGAAATGATCTTGCATAAAGAAATAGAAACTACAAGGGCTGTGATGAAGATGGAATGATGCCTTCAAATGGTATGCAAATTTTTAAAAAATTAGAAGGAAACACTGTACTGCAAAGACAAAATGCTTCTGTCCAGGTGGTTAAGTTATATAAGCTTATAACATTTCTATGCTCCCTCTGAAGTAAAATTCACTAAACCCATAAAGGTATATAGATAACTGCTCACATCTATGGTCATAACATGATAAAGCTGGCAATTCATATTATACGTGCACATGTAACTGACAGAAGTGAAAAAACATCACCATGCTAAATAACACTTCAGCCAAATAAGAGCTTAGAAAGTGCAGTTTCAGCATATCTTCACTTTTTTTCCCCTCTTTAGAATTAGTAAGAAATATGTGACTGCTGGGAAGAAAGAGGTGCAATGACAGATGTAAACAACTGGGGCAAATTTTTTTCTCAGAAGAAGCCTAAGCCCTTGAATTGCACACATGATTAGGGGTGTACAATATGACACTCAGGCATATCCACCTCCCTGAAGTAAAAATACACCCCCTCTGGGAGATGTAAATACATAAGCAACTTATTTAAAATATCACAGTAGGAGAGCAGAGCTCAGGTTCTTCACAGGGGTTACCCTTAAGTACTTCCTTTCATGCCAGCCTCCCTCTCTTATGGCCTCAGACTACTAATCCCTTAAACCTAATCTTTGAGTTTCAGAAGAGCGGGGTGAAACACAACAATTTTCTGAAAAGATGAGATTATAGTGAAGAGGAATTCATCACCATTCATTAAAACAGATAAGAGTTATTATAAGGAATACCGGGACTTCCCTTGTGGCACAGTGGTTAAGAATCCGCCTGCCAACGCACAGGACACGGGTTGGAGTCCTGGTCCGGGAAGATCCCACATGCCGTGGAGCAACTAAGCCTGTGCGCCACAACTAATGAGCCTGCGCTCTAGAGCCCATGAGCTACAACTACTGAGCCCATGCAACACAACTACTGAAGCCCGTGTTCCTAGAGCCCGTGCTCCAAAACAAAGAGAAGCCACCGTAATGAGAAGCCCGCGCGCTGCAACGAAGAGTAGCTCCCGCTCGCCACAACTAGAGAAAGCCCTCGTGCAGCAATGAAGACCCAAGCCAGACAAAAATAAATAAATTTTAAAAAAAGGAATACCTATTATAGAACACTAATAAAATACATACTAAGTGAAACAAATACTTAGAGTAATAAATAATTTTGGCATCTATCCCTGATTTTATGTGTGTATTCATAATAACTGCATAAGTATAATTGTACATAGTAAAAATAAGTCTACACATAACTAGAGAAAATTACATTAAGTTAAGGAAAAATTTTAGCTCTCCACATACTATAATTTAATGTTGATCATTATTCAATAAATAACTATAGACATTGGTAGTTCTAGCTAATGTACTCCTTATATTAGAAGTCTGAATTTATGACTAAAGATAAATTACAAGTTTTGCACATAACATGATTACCTAGGAAATGTAAGAAAATCAGCTGGGAAAAAAGTCATTTAGGGTGTGAGACATCATTTAATTACTTAATAAGTAAATATAGAAAAACTTATAAACTTCTTATATATTTGCAGTGCCCCCTAAGAGACTGAAATAGAAAAATAAGACCCCATTCATAATGACAAGAAAAATATAAAATACCTATGCATACATTACAGTATAGTTATTGATACATTACTGACATAGTGAAGAGAATAAAAAAATTGAATAAAGAAGCCTGTTCTTGATTAAGAAGGATAAATATAATATCAATTAAAATTATAAACATGATATAAACACATAAAAATGTAATTCCAAGAGAAATTTAAAAAAAGAACTTTGGAATTGATGATATTAAGAAGATACACCAAAAAATTTCAAAACATTTTTTAAAAGGTATTGAGGGATAAGGTTCATACTGCTAAACAGTTAAATACAACACAGATTTCTAATAGTTCAAAAGTGAAACCTGGACTATACTGGTCAGATAGAGAATAGAACTGAAATAGAAAATTATGCATATATGTGTGTATATGCCTGTATTAGGGAGTGTTTTTTATTTGCTTATGTATGTGTGTAGGTTTTCTAAAACATTATGTTATATAGTAAGTAAATATGCAATTATGAAAAGAGGCAAACTGTGTTTGAATGATTTGTTAACTCTTTGGAAAATGATGTTAGATTGTGTCTAACTGATAAAATCAGAAAAAAATATGTAAAAGAGAAAACTGGTGTTTAGATTATAAGTGATATTTTTGCTCTTACATGATGAAGACAACAAAGGTGTAGTAAGATTAGATTTGTTGAGGAAAAATAAGTAAAGAATTATTTGTTCTTAGGTTTGCCTCCATGAGATCAGGGACATGAACAAACCCATTACTTTTAAAATTGCAATAAATGTTCTTCTATGTCTCTTAAGCATGTGCAAGGTATAATGCTTTTTCATTTTAGCTACATGTTGCTAGATGGGATTACACAGCATGCTAGTCCCAGGCCCCAGTGGTGCCACCCATGCCTGTTAGGCTTTGCAGTTTCTGTACCCTGTCCATCACTGTGTAAAGGGAAGTAAGTTGTTTTCTCTGACATCCCTTGGAACCAGGAGGGCAGGCAGTCTGGCAAAAGAACAGCAGTGACTGACATTATCCATAATTCAACATGCTGACAAGGGTTGGTTGATCAATAAAAGCAGTCTTTTGACACAGATGACAATATATTCTTCATTGATTGTCAGGTAATGAGTGACATCCTGCATCTATCATTTTTGCTTCTTATGCATTATCCTGTGGCTCCATTTCTGGTCTTGACTGATTCTTGACTCTGATTATAGGTTTCTTGCCTTATTCAAAGTGGGGAGGACAGCGTTTTTATTCTCACTTTATCCACACATTAACACTTGAAGTTTGATTCATATCACCAGACTCAATTTGTTTTTCAAAGATTTTCCAGAATTTGCTTGCTTGTGATGAAATCTACTGATTACAAAAATAGATTCATCTAGCTGGTTCTTGCCTCTAGCATTAGGGAAATGACCTTCAAATGCACTGCAGTTAACGTTGTAATTGTTCCTTGGAGTCCTCAAATTTTATTTCAGGTGTGTTCACTATACATATTTCCTTCTCTGCTTTGCCTTTTCTTTGAATTATATTCTAAATGTCTCATGGCGCCTGTGAGGGGTACTTTGTCACTCTCTCTACGCAGAGAGAGAGAGGTACTTTGCCTATGCAGGTGCCTCCAGATAGCCACTCTCTGGGACTGAAATGTCTTCCCCAAACTGATATCTGAGTTATAAGGATGATAGATTAGTGTGATAGATTAACTGTCCTCCCTGATGACTGCTACCTTTAGTACTCAATGACACACACAAGCACAGGTGCAGAATCATTAGTTTGACAATATCTCCTTCTCTTCTTGCAAACTTTTTTCCCCCAGGGTACATGAGTTTCTCAGGGGTCAAATCTTATTACGTACACAACTTTCTCAGAATTACCTCTCTCTGAAGAGGACTGAGGCTTTGCTGTGGAACCATGCTTACCAATGTCGTCATCTTTTTTCAGTTCTCTCCAAGGATGATCTAGTGAGCCCATATGGAAACAAACCCACATCAGGATCTCTGCATTTGCTACTTAAATATACTCAGGTATATCTTACAGGATTTACATGGAAATTGGGACTTCTCCTATACTTATCTTCTTAAAATAATATTTTCTATATATGAGACAATTAATAGATAGTTGCTGCAGGGAAGTAAAATACTTATAACAAAAATAAGACATGCAACCATGTATTATTTACATAGAGTTGCAGGTTAATGAATACACAGAATCATATATATTGTTATACATTTTTAAATTAGTATTATATCATGACAGCTACTCTATATTAATATTATTCTGTCAATATTAGTTATAGTACTCTTATTAAAAATAACTATAAAAGTAATCATAGCTAATGTTTGATGTACATTTATTATATGCCAGACTCTATCCCAACTACTTTATATACAAAAACTCATTCATTTGCCCCAACATCCTTATGAGTCATATACTATTATATATCATCTTAGAGATATATGGTTAGAATTTGGGATTTTCTAGGTATTGCACAATAGTTTTCAGATGGCAAGTGTCCATTCATAAAATAAAATATAGAAATGTTCAATAAAATATAACATACAGGTCTATTAATGATTAAAATGGAAATTAAAATAAGAATAACCTATCTTCGATTTATCCACAATACTTTCAAATTAAAAATCTGAACTTTTTCATACTGGTTGAGTGTGGGATCAGAGTTATCCTCACATAATGTAGTTAGACTGGTAAATAATGACAACAATTAGGGTTGTAAATCAAGACTTAATTTGTAGTATTTTATTCCTATTATCCAAATATTATGCAATAGAATGTATATTGAATCACTCTTCATAATGTGCTAAAGTTAGAAATAAGTTAAATGTTCACAATTGCATTATGTTTACATAAATTATATTCCATTCATATGATAGAATATTGTAAAGCAATCCATAATTGTCATGAATATTTTTTATTGTGTTGATGGACAGAAAATCATGATGCATGCAAAAAGCAGGATTAAAAAAACAGGGTGTGATATTATTTATGTTTAAAATAAGTATATATGTATTCCAAGAACTCTGGAAAACATATTCACCAGAAATAAAACAGCAATGTCTGTCGGTGGTGGTGGCATTCTCATACAATTCTACATTTGTATACTTTTGTATCTAACTTTGAAACAAGAGAATGAAATGTTAGTAAAGAGAGGAAAATATATTTAATTCTCTAAGAAACGTCATTTCTGCTTCCCAAAATTTTATATTCGATGATTTCATCTAATGTTCCTGCGTTTTAAATATAAGAAAAATATTGTAAATGATTGGGAAATTTTAAGTGGAGGTGTGATATATTTAAACTTATTCTTTATTTAAATTTATTTCAGTAAATAATTTTAAATCAATTTAAATTTATTCTTTAAAAATGGAGAGGGGGGGAGAGAAGATGGCGGAAGAGTAAGACGCGGAGATCACCTTCCTTCCCACAGATACAGTAGAAATACATCTACACGTGGAACTGCTCCTACAGACCACCCACTGAACGCTGGCAGAAAACGTCAGACCTCCCAAAAGGCAAGAAACTCCCCCCGTACTTGGGTAGGGCAAAAGAAAAAAGAAATAACAGAGACAAAAGAATAGGGACGGCACCTGCACCAGTGGGAGGGAGCTGTGAAGGAGGAAAGATTTCCACGCACTAGGAAGCCCCTTCGCGGGCAGAGACTGCGGGTGGCAGAGGGGGGAAGCTTCGGAGCCACGGAGGAGAGCGCAGCCACAGGGGTGCGGAGGGCAAAGCGGAGAGATTCCCGCACAGAGGCTCGGTGCCGAGCAGCACTCACCAGCCCGAGAGGCTTGTCTGCTCCCCTGCCGGGGTGGGCGGGGCTGGGAGCTGAGGCTCAGCTTTGGTCGGATCGCAGGGAGAGGACTGGGGTTGGTGGAGTGAACACAGCCTGAAGGGGTTAGCGCACCACAGCTGGCTGGGAGGGAGTCCGGGAAAAAGTCTGCAGCTGCCGAAGAGGCAAGAGACTTTTTCTTGCCTCTTTGTTTCACGGCACGCAAGGAGAGGGGATTCAGAGCGCAGCCTAAACGAACTCCAGAGACGGGCGCGAGCCGCGGCGATCAGCGTGGACCCCAGAGACGGGCGTGAGACGCTGGGGCTGCTGCTGCCGCCTCCAAAAAGCCTGTGTGTGAGCACAGGTCACTCTCCACACCGCCCCTCCCGGTAGCCTGTGCAACCCGCCACTGCCAGGGTCCCGTGATCCGGGGACAACTTCCCCAGGAGAACGCACTGCACGCCTCAGGCTGCTGCAACGTCACGCCGGCCTCTGCCGCCGCAGGCTCACCCCGCCTCCTCTGTACCCCTCCCTCCCCGCGGCCTGAGTGAGCCAGAGCCCCCGAAGCAGCTGCTCCTTTAACCCCGTCCTGTCTGGGCAGGGAATAGGCGCCCTCAGGCGACCTACACGCAGAGGTGGGTCCAAATCCAAAGCTGAACCCGAGGAGCTGTGCGAACAGAGAAGAGAAGGGGAAATCTCTCCCAGCAGCCTCAGAAGCAGCGGATTAAAACTCCACAAACAACTTGATGTGCCTGCATCTGTTGAATACCTGAATAGACAACGAATCATCCCAAATTCAGGAGGTGGACTTTGGGAGCAGGATATATTAATTTTTCCCCTTTTCCTTTTTTTTGTGAGTGTATATGTATATGCTTCTGGGTGAGATTTTGTCTGTACAGCTCTGCTTTATAATAGCTTTATTTTACTTCACTATATTATAGCCTTTTTCTTTCTTTCTTTCTATTTTTTCTCCCTTTTACTCTGAGCCGTGTGGACGAAAGGCTCTTGGTGCTCCAGCCAGGCATCAGGGCCGTGCCTCTGAGGTGGAAGAGCCAACTTCAGGACACTGGTCCACAAGAGACCTCCCAGCTCCACATAATACCAAACGGCGAAAATCTCTCAGAGATCTCCATCTCAACATCAAGACCCAGCTTCACTCAACGACCAGCAAGCTACAGTGCTGGACACCCAATGCCAAACAACTAGCAAGACAGGAACACAGCCCCATCCATTAGCAGAGAGGCTGCCTAAAATCATAATAAGGCCACAGACACCCCAAAATACACCACCAGATGAGGACGTGCCCACCAGAAAGACAAGATCCAGCCTCATCCACCAGAGCTCAGGCACTAGTTCCCTCCACCAGGAAGCCTACACAACCCACTGAACCAACCTTAGCCACTGGGGACAGATACCAAAAACAATGGGAACTACGAACCTGCAGCCTGTGAAAAGGAGACCCCAAACACAGTAAGATAAGCAAAATAAGACGACAGAAAAACACACAGCAGATGAAGGAGCAGGGTCAAAACACACCAGACGTAACAAATGAAGAGGAAATAGGTAGTCTACCTGAAAAAGAATTCAGAATAATGATAGTAAGGATGATCCAAAATCTTGGAAATAGAATAGACAAAATGCAAAAAACATTTAACAAGGACGCAGAAGAACTAAAGAGGAACCAAGCAATGATGAAAAACACAATAAATGAAATTAAAAATACTCTAGATGGGATCAATAGCAGAATAACTGAGGCAGAAGAAAGGATAAGTGACCTGGAAGATAAAATGGTGGAAATAACTACTGCAGAGCAGGATAAAGAAAAAAGAATGAAAAGAACTGAGGACAGTCTCAGAGACCTCTGGGACAACATTAAACGCACCAACATTCGAATTATAGGGGTCCCAGAAGAAGAAGAGAAAAAGAAAGGGACTGAGAAAATATTTGAAGAGATTACAGTTGAAAACTTCCCTAATATGGGAAAGGAAATAGTTAATCAAGTCCTGGAAGCACAGAGAGTCCCATACAAGATAAACCCAAGGAGAAACACGCCAAGACACATATTAATCAAACTGTCAAAAATTAAATATAAGGAAAACATATTAAAAGCAGCAAGGGAAAAACAACAAATAAGACACAAGGGAATCCCCATAAGGTTAACATCTGATCTTTCAGCAGAAACTCTGCAAGCCAGAAGGGAGTGGCAGGATATACTTAAAGTGATGAAGGAGAAAAACCTACAACCAAGATTACTCTACCCAGCAAGGATCTCATTCAGATTTGATGGAGAAATTAAAACCTTTACAGACAAGCAAAAGCTGAGAGAGTTCAGCACCACCAAACCAGCTTTACAACAAATGCTAAAGGAACTTCTCTAGGCAAGAAACACAAGAGAAGGAAAACACCTACAATAACAAACCCAAAACATTTAAGAAAATGGGAATAGGAATATACATATCGATAATTACCTTGAATGTAAATGGATTAAATGCTCCCACCAAAAGACACAGGCTGGCTGAATGGATACAAAAACAAGACCCATATATATTCTGTCTACAAGAGACCCACTTCAGACCTAGAGACACATACAGACTGAAAGTGAGGGGATGGAAAAAGATATTCCATGCAAATGGAAATCAAAAGAAAGCTGGAGTAGCAATTCTCATATCAGACAAAATAGACTTTAAAATAAAGATTATTACAAGAGACAAAGAAGGACACTATATAATGATCAAGGGATCGATCCAAGAGGAAGGTATAACAATTGTAAATATTTATGCACCCAACATAGGAGCACCTCAATACATAAGGCAAATACTAAGAGCCATAAAAGAGGAAATCGACAGCAACACAATCATAGTAGGGGACTTTAACACCCCACTTTCACCAATGGACAGATCATCCAAAATGAAAATAAATAAGGAAACACAAGCTTTAAATGATACATTAAACAAGATGGACTTAATTGATATTTATAGGACATTCCACCCAAAAACAACAGAATACACATTTTTCTCAAGTGCGCATGGAACATTCTCCAGGATAGATCATATTTTGGGTCACAAATCAAGCCTTGGTAAATTTAAGAAAATTGAAATCGTATCAAGTATCTTTTCCGACCACAACGCTATGAGACTAGATATCAATTACAGGAAAAGATCTGTAAAAAGTACAAACACATGGAGGCTACACAATACACTACTTAATAACGAAGTGATCACTGAAGAAATCAAAGGGGAAATCAAAAAATACCTAGAAACAAATGACAATGGAGATACGACGACCCAAAACCTATGGGACGCAGCAAAAGCAGTGCTAAGAGGGAAGTTTATAGCAATACAAGCCTACCTCAAGAAACAGGAAACATCTCGAATAAACAACCTAACCTTGCACCTAAAGCAATTAGAGAAAGAAGAACAAAAAAACCCCAAAGCCAGCAGAAGGAAAGAAATTATAAAGATCAGGTCAGAAATAAATGAAAAAGAAATGAAGGAAACAATAGCAAAAATCAATGAAACTAAAAGCTGGTTCTTTGAGAAGACAAACAAAATTGATAAACCATTAGCCAGACTCATCAAGAGAAAAAGGGAGAAGACTCAAATCAATAGAATTAGAAATGAAAAAGGAGAAGTAACCACTGACACTGCAGAAATACAAAAGATCATGAGAGATTACTACAAGCAACTCTATGCCAATAAAATGGACAACCTGGAAGAAATGGACAGATTCTTAGAAATGCACAAACTGCCGAGACTGAACCAGGAAGAAATAGAAAATATGAACAGACCAATCACAAGCACTGAAATTGAAACTGTGATTAAAAACCTTCCAACAAACAAAAGCCCAGGACCAGATGGCTTCACAGGTGAATTCTATCAAACATTTAGAGAAGAGCTAACACCTATCCTTCTCAAACTCTTCCAAAATATTGCAGAGGGAGGAACACTCCCGAACTCATTTTACGAGGCCACCATCACCCTGATACCAAAACCAGACAAAGACGTCACAAAGAAAGAAAACTACAGGCCAATATCACTGATGAACATAGATGCAAAAATCCTCAACAAAATACTAGCAAACAGAATCCAACAGCACATTAAAAGGATCACACACCATGATCAAGTGGGGTTTATCCCAGGAATGCAAGGATTCTTCAATATACGCAAATCAATCAATGTGATACACCATATTAACAAATTGAAGGAGAAAAACCATATGATCATCTCAATAGATGCAGAGAAAGCTTTCGGCAAAATTCAACACCCATTTATGATAAAAGCCCTGCAGAAAGTAGGCATAGAGGGAACTTTTCTCAACATAATAAAGGCCAGATATGACAAACCCACAGCCAACATTGTCCTCAATGGTGAAAAACTGAAACCATTTCCACTAAGATCAGGAACAAGACAAGGTTGCCCACTCTCACCACTATTATTCAACATAGTTTTGGAAGTGTTAGCCACAGCAATCAGAGAAGACAAAGAAATAAAAGGAATCCAAATCGGAAAAGAAGAAGTAAAGCTGTCACTATTTGCAGATGACATGATACTATACGTAGAGAATCCTAAAGATGCTACCAGAAAACTCCTAGAGCTAATCAATGAATTTGGTAAAGTAGCAGGATACAAAATTAATGCACAGAAATCTCTTGCATTTCTATACACTAATGACGAAAAATCTGAAAGTGAAATTAAGAAAACACTCCCGTTTACCATTGCAACAAAAAGAATAAAATCTAGGAATAAACCTACCTAAGGAGACAAAAGACCTGTATGCAGAAAATTATAAGACACTGATGAAAGAAATTAAAGATGATACAAACAGATGGAGAGATATACCATGTTCCTGGATTGGAAGAATCAACATTGTGAAAATGACTCTACTACCCAAAGCAATCTACAGATTCAATGCAATCCCTATCAAACTACCACTGGCATTTTTCACAGAACTAGAACAAAAATTCTCACAATTTGTATGGAAACACAAAAGACCCCGAATAGCCAAAGCAATCTTGAGAACGAAAAATGGAGCTGGGGGAATCAGGCTCCCTGACTTCAGACTATATTACAAAGCTACAGTAATCAAGACAGTTTGGTACTGGCACAAAAACAGAAATATAGATCAATGGAACAGGATAGAAAGCCCAGAGATAAACCCACACACATATGGTCACCTTATTTTTGATAAAGGAGGCAAGGATATACAGTGGAGAAAAGACAGCCACTTCAATAAGTGGTGCTGGGAAAATTGGACAGATACATGTAAAAGTATGAAATTAGAACACTCCCTGACACCATGCACAAAAATAAACTCAAAATGGATTAAAGACCTAAGTGTAAGGCCAGACACTATCAAACTCTTAGAGGAAAACATAGGCAGAACACTCTATGACATACATCACAGCAAGATTCTTTTTGACCCAGCTCCCAGAGAAATGGAAATAAGAACACAAATAAACAAATGGGACCTAATGAAACTTAAAAGCTTTTGCACAGCAAAGGAAACCGTAAACAAGACCAAAAGACAACCCTCAGAATGGGAGAAAATATTTGCAAATGAAGCAACTGACAAAGGATAAATCTCCAAGATTTACAAGCAGCTCATGCAGCTCAATAACAAAAAAATGAACAACCCAATCCAAAAATGGGCAGAAGACCTAAATAGACATTTCTCCAAAGAAGATATACAGATGGCCAACAGACACATGAAAGAATGCTCAACATCATTAATCATTAGAGAAATGCAAATCAAAATTACAATGAGGTATCATCTCACACCGGTCAGAATGGCCATCATCAAAAAATCTAGAAACAATAAATGCTGGAGAGGGTGTGGAGGAAAGGGAACACTCTTGCACTGTTGGTGGGAATGTAAATTGATACAGCCACTATGGAGAACAGTATGGAGGTTCCTTAAAAAACTACAAATAGAACTACCATACGACCCAGCAATCCCACTACTGGGCATATACCCTGAGAAAACCATAGTTCAAAAAGAGTCATGTATCAAAATGTTCATTGCAGCTCTATTTACAATAGCCAGGACATGGAAGCAACCTAAATGTCCATCGACAGATGAATGGATAAAGAAGAAGTGGCACATATATACAATGGAATATTACTCAGCCATAAAAAGAAATGAAATGGAGGTATTTGTAATGAGGTGGATGGAGTTAGAGTCTGTCATACAGAGGGAAGTAAGTCAGAAAGAGAAAAACAAATACAGTATGCTAACACATATATACGGAATCTAAGGAAAAAAAAAAAAAAGCCATGAAGAACCTAGTGGCAAGACGGGAATAAAGACACAGACCTACTAGAGAATGGACTTGAGGATATGGGGAGGGGGTGGGGTGAGATGTGACAGGGTAAGAGAGTGTCATGGACATATATACACTACCAAATGTAAAATAGATAGCTAGTGGGAAGCAGCCACATTTCACAGGGAGATCAGCTCGGTGCTTTGTGACCACCTAGAGGGGTGGGATGCGGAGGGTGGGAGGGAGGGAGATGCAAGAGGGAAGAGATATGGGAACATATTGTATGTGTATAACTGATTCATTTTGTTATAAAGCAGAAGCTAACACACCATTGTAAGGCAATTATACTTCAATAAAGATGTTAAAAAAAAAAAAAAAAGAAAATATGCAAAATAAATAAATAAATAAATAAAAATGGAGAAACAGTTTATCCCAGTACTTTCACAGATATTACTTCCATCATTATTTAATGATACCTCTTTGATCATATATTACATATTTTATGTTCTCCTTATGGGTTGTATTCTGTATTCCACTGAATTACCTATTATACAGCCTCAGCTCTACACTGTTTTCATTAATTCCTTGAATGACAATTTCAAGAGGTTTCTAGCTGGAAAAATGTCATGTTCCCATACTAATTAAATTTTTATTTCTATTTCTGATAATCTTATCTTATGCTTTAATTACAGGAAATAATTCATTACACCCGCCAAGTAACTAGACATTTACAAAGCATATTCCTATATACCATCCCACAAACTCTTATAAAAATACTGTCAATGAAATGCTATTATGTTTTTTTTTAGCAGATGACAGACTGAAGGTCAGAGAGGTTATCACCACCTGAGGAAATTATTACATTCTAAACATGGATTTATATCTAATTTCTGTATTTCATTGAATTTAACATGCCATTAATTAAAATATTTACCAATATTTCATACATCAAAAGTAGAAGTATTGTTAATTAAACTGTGAAAGTACTCATGTCACTTCAACTTTCTATTTTATTCCTGTTGTAAAAACACTGTGTGTTCTTTTACACACTGATTTTTATCATTTATTGTGCTGCTCTAGTTTTGTTTTTCTAAACACAAATTACTTTGTTTAAATGCTGAATGTTTTTGAAGATATTTTATTTATTTATTTATTTTTAAATTTTATTTATTTTTGGCTGTGTTGGGTCTTCATTGCTGCACACAGGCTTTCTCTAGTTGTGGCGAGCGGGGGCTACTCTTCGCTGCGGTATGCGGGCTTCTTTCTCATTGCGGTGGCTTCTCTTTGTTGCGGAGCACCGGCTCTAGGCACGTGGGCTTCAGTAGTTGAGGCTCGCAGGCTCTAGGGTGCAGACTCAGTAGTTGTGACACACAGGCTTAGTTGCTACTGGGCATGTGGGATCTTCCCAGACCAGGGATCGAACCCGTGTCCCCTGCATTGGCAGGCAGATTCTTAACCATTGGGCCACCAGGGAAGTCCCTTGAAGATATTTTAAACAACAATGGATCTCTCTCGCCCTCTCCTGTATCTATGCATATATATATATATATATATATATATACACACACACACACACACACACATATTTTATATATATATATATACACACACACACACACACACATATTTTATATATATATATATATATATATATATATATATATATATGTAGAGAGAGAGATACTCCTATTTACATGTTGAGACATATATATCTCAACATATAAAATAGTTTAAATGACAGCTCCAACTTTGACCACACGCAGAGGAAATGAAATGAACATCATATTGCTGATTGACAAACCATGAGTTTAAGCTGGTACTGATTATAAGACAAATCTCAAGTTGGGATAATAAAATGTGGAAAAAAAATGTTCATCTTTGAATAAATGAGATAGAGTGTTTTTATGCTTTCATCTCCAGGTCAAAGACATTTACCCCATATCTCCTCCCTCTATATATAGGTGATTCACTTTGTTATAAAGCAGAAACTAACACACCATTGTAAAGCAATTATTCTCCAATAAAGATGTTAAAAAAGAAAAAGATTAAGTCCAGAAAACTCTTAAAAAAAAAAAAAAGACATTACCATCTATCTAGTATCATCAACTTCCTCATGAAAAAATTTGAAAAAAAGGATAAAAGGCATAGCAACATAAGATCCCCTTAGCACCGCTGGCTTTCATTCTCCTATCGCATTAACAAATATTTAAGTATCTAACATTTGCCAAACTCTACAATGGATTCTTAGTTCCCAGAAACATTTTTTCTGAAAAGGCACAGGTGTCATGCCATATCCTTTTTCAAAAACAGTATATGAATCCTGAAACCTACATAAAAAGTCATTTTTTAAATCTGTCACTTATTTCCATAATATTATGTAACTGAATGTTTCAGTTTAATCTCAAGCTATTTTTCTGTCTAATTTCTATATTGTAGCTAATTCAATTCAGTTCTCCCGAGCATGTTTTCTTGTTGTGAAGATGGGTACAATTACTTCCAAATTCTTTACATGAG
The DNA here is from genome assembly GCF_965194805.1 of Balaenoptera borealis. Lineage (NCBI taxonomy): Eukaryota > Metazoa > Chordata > Mammalia > Artiodactyla > Balaenopteridae > Balaenoptera > Balaenoptera borealis. Next base: position 93,118,682 of record NC_138865.1, read on the forward strand.
GAAGCTGAAACCACAAGTCTCAAACAGTTTTGAATGACAAAGTAGAATATTCCTGATAAAAATTTCAGTGAATATAAGGCAAGATACAAAACTGTCCATTAAAGATGGCTTTACTTCTATTCACATAAAAGCCACACAAATAGGAAAGACAACCTGAAACTAAATAAAACAAAGTACTAATAGTGGTGATATCCTTGTTTCATTGTTCTTTCATGTGCATTTTTTTTACAATAAACATGTATCAAATAAAATCAGAAAAATGCACATTAAAATGTTTCAGTATAATAGTTTTGAGCAAAACTAGAGAAAAAGTAAAATATGCCATAGGAAAGTGGGATAAAGCTTTCATTACACTGCATACTGAAAATATATTCTCACTTTTACAAAATCTTGAAGGTGAGAACACAGGTAATAACGAGGTTTCACAGTGTACCACTGAAAATCATCTCTATTTGACACTGATTTGTCATGTGGTTCCAGTGTTACTTAATGTTTTTACTGTCTGCTTACCTTATTCAATTTTTGTGATTTCCTGCTGTCAGAGGACTTCACTGTCAGAGGACCTCAGATGACAGTGTTAATAAAGGTGCAATAAAAGTGTTTAAATCTGATTATGCCACTTGTCTTCTTGTAAACTTTAAATGAATTCCTTTCTTTCTTTCTACAGAATAATATTGAATTTTAAAAGATTAGCTTCCTTATTTGTTTCATCATTTCCTTCAGTTACCTGTTATACCCTCATATGCCTCCCCCAAATGAATATACATGCAATGCCACATATACAGCAGAACTTTCATCTTTGTGTCCTCATAACTGTTGAAATTTCTGACTAGAGTCCCTTTTTTTTTTTTTTTTTTTACTTTTTTAGTGAAGTTAATTTACAATATTGTGTTAGTTTCAAGTGTAGCAAAGTGGTTCAGTGTTTTTATATATATATATATATGTATATGTGTGTGTGTATATATATATATATATATATATATATATACACACACACACATATATTCTTTTTCAGATTATTTTCCATTATAGGTTAATACAAGATATTGAGTATAGTTCCCTGTGCTATACAGTGGGTCTATGTATAGCATAGAGTCCCTTCTTATTAACATGAAAATTATTTTATATATAATTATAATGTTTCTTAAAGAGAACTGACTATGCATATATGTTTCAGTACTCGTCAGAGACATAGTGACCTGCTCTGTGCTACCACAAAACATTGAATATAATCCTAGATTGACCCTTTGTACATGGCATTGTTATTTTTGACATTGTTATTTTGTCCCCTCACCTCCTACAGATCTTTACTCAAAGCAACATTTTTGAGTAAATGTTGAGTAAAGGTTTAGTGAAATCTTCACTGCTAACCCATTTTAAATTCGACTCTATCATCCAACATCCTTTATCCCCATCCTCTGCTTTTTTTTTTAACATTCCTATCATTTATTCTCTATTTTTACCAAGTATACATTAGTTACTTAATTGTTTATCTCCTTTCCCTCTAAGAAATGGAATCATACAGTGCACAGCCCTTTGAGTCTGACTTCTTTCACTTAGCATTTAAATGAACAATGCATTTAAATTTCATCTGTGTTGTGTGAATCAGTAGAGTGTTTATTTTTATTGATCAGTAAGTAGTATTCTGTTGTATGAATATGTCCTATATTTTTATCCATTCACCAGTTGAAGCATTTTTGGGTTATTTCCAGACTTGGAAGTTTATGTAAAAAGTCATCATAAACATTTATAAATAGCCATTTGCATTAAGATACATTTTCATTTTGGGGGCAAAACTTAGGTTTTGGGTTGCTGGGACATATGAAGTGTATATGTTAAATTTAAAAACTGACAACTGGTTGGCTAAATTGCCTGTGTCATTTTGCATTCTCTAGCAATTTACTAGATTTCCAGTTGCTCTGCTTTCTTTCCAGAACTTCGCATTGTTAGTTTTATCATGCTAATGATGATGATATCTTTATTTAGCAACTCTAATAGGTGTGTCGTGCTATTTCACTGTGGTGTTAGCTTGCATTTCCCTAATGACTAATAATATTGAGCACCTTTACAAGAACTCATTTTCCACATATATATCTTTTTTGGTGAATTGTCTGTTCTAACAGTTTGACTTTTCAAAAATTAGGTAGTTTGTGTTTTTATTATTACATTTTGAAATTTTTAAATATCTTCTGGATATGTTATTTATATATATATGAAATATGCAAATTTTTCTCCTAATCTGAGACTTGAATTTCATTTTCTTAACAATATTTTTGAAGAGCAGTTCTTAATTACAATGAAGTCCAATTTATCATTTTTCATTTATGATACATGCTACTGGTTATATATAAGAAATCTTGAGCTAATTGTCACAAAGATTAAAGATTTTTCTCTTAGGTTTCCTTCCAGATGTTTTATTATTTTAAGTTCTATATTTTGACTTATATCCATTTGAGTTATTTTCTATACATGATGTATAACATGAAGTATTGGTCAATGTTTTCTTTTTTTATTCCATTTTTTAAGGCATGTGAATTTTTAAATAGTAAAACATAATTTGTTGAAAAATATCCTGTCTTCATTAAATTATTTTCACATATTTGTGAAACTCAAATGGCCATATATGTGTGTGCCTATTCTTAAACTCTCATTTAAATTCCATTATTCCTTGTGTTTATACTTTCACCAAATGGCATACTGTCTTGATCACTGAAAGTTTACAGTAAGTCTTCATATCAGATAATGTATGCTCTACAACTTTTATCTTCTTTCACAACTTATTTTGTCCATACTAGTTCCTTTGATTTTCATAGATATTTTAGAATCACACTACTGATTACTATAAAAGAAATCTGTGATTTTGATCACAGAATCAAAACTGTGATACAAATCAATTATTACATTATAATATAATTACATTATAATTACATCAAAAGTTAATATGCTAAACTTTCTAATTGAAAAACAGAGGTTGTCAAAATACACAAAAGTGCAAAAACCAATTTTATGCTGTCCATATGAGATACACTTTAAATATAAAAATCAAAGATAAACTGAAAGTAAATAGACTGAAAAAGATTCATCATGCAAGTAATAAGACGGCTGGAATGGCTATACTGATATTTGATAAAATTAGATTTCAATATAATGAGTATTGCCAGAAATAAAGAGACGTTTTATTTTAATAAAGAATCAATTCATTGGGAAGATAACACAATAATAAAATTGTTTATGTGCCTAATACCAAAGTTCCAAATCACACATCACAAAGATTAATAGAACAAAAGGGAAAACAGACTACTGTATTATCATAACTGGACATTTTGCAGCCCTGATTGACAGAATAGACAAAAAAAATCATTGTCACTGAATATATGAACATCATTATCAAACAATTTATCCTAATTTATATTCAGCTAACACTACACCAAACAACTTAAACAAAAACATTCTTTTCAGACAATATAATATGTTCATTAGGATATACCACATATTGTTAAGACAAGTTTCAATTGTTATGAGACAGATCTCTATGGTACTCTTTTAAGCAGAATAATAACAGTCCTTTGTTCTGGGCGATCTTTTCAGGAATGCTTATAGAGTGAACAGTCATGGAAGATAAGGATAGTGACTGTCTCAAAACAAAGGACAGGAATCCTTGTTGCCCATAATAAAAGATTTGTGTTCCCTAGGTCAAGTTGCCTTACCTGTAGCTGCTTGGCAGGTATCTATCTGGGTTTATCAAAACACCCTCATGGGACTTCCCTGGTGGCGCAGTGGTTAAGAATCTGCCTGCCAATGCAGGGGACATGAGTTCGAGCCCTGGTCCGGGAAGATCCCACATGCCGCAAAGCAACTAAGCCCGTGCGCCACAACTACTGAGCCTGCACTCTAGAGCCCACGAGCCACAACTACTGAGTCCACGTGCCACAACTACTGATGCCCACATGCCTAGAGCCCGTGCTCCGCAACAAAGAGAAGCCACCGCAATGAGAAACCCATGCACCGCAACGAAGAGTAGCCCCCACTCACCACAACTTGTGAAAGCCCGTGTGCAGCAACAAAGATCCAACACAGTCATAAATAAATAAATAAATAAATAAATAAGTAAATTTTAAAAATACAAAAAAAGAAACACAAATTTAAAAAAACAAAAACAAAAAAACACCCTCGTGGGATTTGGGGGCAAGGAGACCTGATGTGATATAAGTTACTGCTTGCTGTACTTTACTGCTTGCTGTGCTGTAATTAAGTTTTTGTCTCTGACCCAAGGAGCTGCATGTCTACTACCAGTAAGTATGAAGCTAACTTGTTAGCATACAAGTAGCATAAAATCTATTTACATTTCTTGACAGTTTTGGCAATGAGGATGGGATGATGACAGAGAAATGGCTTTGTGGAATAGGAAGGTTGAGGGTCTTACGGAATGATTGACAGGATTTGAGGTAAAGCCAAAGGAGTAAGTAGTAAACATGTTGATCAAATTGTATGGTCAACTGGATAATTAATGGACCTCCATTTTATTACCTATCAATGAGGATATACAGGTTGGTGGTTACAGGCCAAATACCAGGAAACAGTTTTTTCATGATGCCCTCTTTCTGCTAATTCTTCACTGCGTAGGGAAAAGGGGTCTTCCTCACCAATCTGGTAGTCATCCTTAGGTCTTGTCTAGGATTCATCCTGAGTGTTCAGAGGGTTCACTCCCATTTCAAAAAATAGTTACACAGATGTGTACCTATACTGAGAATGAATAAGGGACGTTTGTGACCACTATGTGCAGAAACAAGGTGACTCATTAGAACTTTGGGTCAATTGGAAAATAAGGGTTGGGGAGCACAATGCTTGTTAAGGATCAATGTCTACAGCTGTGCTGTTTTATGGCTCAGCCCCATTCTACAGTCTATTATGCCAATTTTAGATTGATTCAGAGACAAGAGAAAACATCTCAGAGTTTTTTGTGTGTGTATGTGTTGTTTTGTTTTGTTTGTTTGTTTGCAGTGTGCCCTGGTTTCTATAAGGGAGATTTGGCCTCTCAGATTTTTCCAAAACAGACAAATTCCCATGCTAAACCATAGATGAGGCATTGGTTAAAATTCATATTGTGCTTACAAAATAATTGTGCTTACCAAATGTGACCCACTGGAGAACGAGAAATTGACCCAAATCTTGATAAATATGCAATCATCCACACTTTCCTGGAAAACTCCTATAGTTCTTGTGTTAAAATTTGATTAAAGCCTAAGAGATGTTATCATTACAATTGGGCAACAAATGCTTCCAACTAAATTCCTGAAGAAATGTCTCTACTGTGCAAGACAAACCTGTGTCAGTGATGGGTGCAAACCCTAGGGCCCTATTTAGAAACAATATGGCTGTGACTGCAGAGTCAGTGGGTCCTCAAAGAGAAAATAAATCAAGCCAGTAGTGATGATCTTGCCACTGGATATGTGGCTTTCAGAAAACTGAACACATTAGAAAATCCTTTTGTTGACCTGCAAGCAGTTGCTGAACTGCTTGAAAAGGAAAGTAAACTTGCTTAATGGCAAGAAACCAGTCTCTCCCTTTGTGTACCCTGATTGCTCAGCCCCTCCTTACTCTAAATTCAGCTGCTTTATGGTAAAAGACTCTTAGGGGTGGATCTGAGGTCTCTCTGTCTCCAAGAGAGATTTAGGGTCATATGTAACCATCCAAATACGCTAGGGAATTTCAGAGGATAGAGAGACTCAAACTTTTATTGTTCTGTTGGCTATAAACACCCAAGTCACCTCCCTACTAAGTTTCAGGGGGAATGGGATACTTGGACTGAGCTATTAGAGTTTGGCCAATGTTCACAGAAGCCAAACTGATCTTATGGAGGAGCCCTTTCAGCCAATCAATGTACTGTTGCCATTTTCACATCTGAACAGGCAGTAGGGATTGATGTGTTTTATACTTATGCCTCCCAGTCCCATAAATTCCAGAAAGAATTTGCCCAGCTGGAAAGAGTACATAGAGGGAAGTGCTAGTGGGACAGGAGTAACTAAACTCCCTGCAATTTGCCATCAGAGAGTGTGCCAGGATTTAGCATAAGTATGTATTCTGTTCACTTATGAACTCTATGCTCTTGCTTGGCAAGTCAGAAACCTCAGTCTCATTGGAGTTGGCTGTAGTGTTATCATACCTGTACCAGCAAGGATGGTTGATAAACTCCAGCACAATTCAGAAGACTGCCAGGTAAGTAAAATATCTTGGGATTATATGGACAGATACATAATGTTCACCCTCTTCAGTAGTCAAAGAAAAAACGCTATGTGTTTTCTCCCACCACCAAAAAGAACAACCAGCATCATTCTGGGCTCTGTGTATTAGAGATAGTATGTGACTTACAAGAACTTTCTACTTGGTCATTTGCATTGGTTAACCCACTAATCAGAGTTCTTTGAGTGGGATTCAAACAAACTGGCTATGATGGACGCTGGCTGACAAGCTGTGGCACACTTTCTATGTTTGGAACCTGCAATTCTAATAACTCTTTTAAGTTACAATCCCTGTAACTGATGATTTTGTGGATTGGGTCCTCTGGCAAAGGAACTCAAGCTTCAACCAGGATGCTCTTTACTTAAGGCAATTTTAGGTACTAATTCTCAATTAGTAGGTGCAATCCCAGGACAATGAGAGTGAAAGGCCCAGAAGACAGAATATAACCAAATTGGTTATCGCTTCAGCATAGACATAACCATTCACTTATCCATGTGAGATATCACTGTGTCTTATACAGGCTAATAGAGAAGGGGTGGGAGTGACTTATCTGCACTGTCCTCCCATCTTCTCTCCTTCACTGGTTAAACTTCACTCCTCTCCAATTCTAGGTTACATCACCTGGTTCCTTATGTTCTCCCTGGAGAATTCAGATACCATGACCTGTGGCCTGATGCTTCACATATCTCTGAAAGTGAGAGGAAGAGCCAGCCACCCCTCTTGATGCTGATGTAACTATGAACATTAACAACAGTCAGCCCTTACAGAGGTAACTGAGGAGAAGAAAGAAACCAAGTGAGGCTGAGAGATTTGAGGCAGCACATTAGGGGCATCTGATACACATTCCATTACTATTCTTGTCTTTTTATTTATTTCCTTATATTAGCTGTAAATATAAATAAAGGGTAGCAAACACTAGAAAGGGCTATTTAAAAGTCAACATTCATTTGAAATCCCTTTTATCACTTAAACTACAGGTATAAATGAATCATTACTTTTTCCATCTACTGAAGTCACTTAAAAGTCTTCCGAAATGATATTTCCCACTACATACATTATGTATGAAATAATTTATTTCCTTTTTCTAGGCAATATGGATTATTTTAGTGGATATCATTTGCCTGCTATTATTAATTCCCTGTGGGGGGGGAGGTATTAGGCCAGTATTAAATAGTGGGAGGAAACTTCTGTAGTTCATTTTTTTCTTCCAGATATGACAAACATGATTTGATAAACTGGTCAGAATTATGTTTGCAAGAACTAGTAGTATTTTACATACTCTTAACATCTTTACTTATAGGCTACTGCTGTGGCATAATTCTCCTAAGAACTGTTACAATATTAAAATGAATTGTTTGATGATCCACGCCATTTAATGCAGCAATTTTTTTAAACCAAGTCTTAGCTGTGTGGTATATGTATTTATAACTTTTAGCGTCACAGCTGGGAATATATGTGGCACAGAACAAAGCAAATTCTGTTTCTACCTCAAGAATGTGCATTTAGAATATATGTGGAATAAAATGAAACATTATGAATATATGTGATTATCTGCTTGAGGAAGAGAAAGAAGTCAAGCATTTTATATGAAAAACTGTTTCCCACTGCAGTCAAAATTCAACATTCAAATAATTACTAATATCTTAAGCAGAAATGGCCTACTTTCAAAAAATTCAAAATTAACTCTTAAATACCATCACTTTGTTAGTAATTTTAAGTCGAGTAGTGCACCCTGCAAGAGTCTCAAATCGTGATCGCCAAATACTACAAGAATGACTATTTCTTAGTCATCAGATACAGAGTCAGTAGATTTCCTCAATAACAAGACAGAGTCAAAATAGCAGTCAAACTCATAGAAGCAGAGAATAGAATGGTCATTGCCAAGGGCCAGGGGAGGGAGAAATGGGAGAAGCTGGTCAAAGGGAATTAAGCTTCATTTATGCAAGATGAGTAAGTTCTGGAGATCTAATGTACAGCATATATGACTATACTTAGCAATATTGTATTATGCAATATATACCTAAAATTTGCTAAGAGGGTAAATCTTAAGTGTTCTTACCATGAAAATAAAATAAAAAAATAAAATAAACAAAAGAAGAAAAATACAATGGTAATTATGTGATGTGATGGATATATTAATTCACTTGATTGTGGTGATTACTTCATAATGTATACATATATCAAAACATCGAGTTGTACATCTTTATATACAATTCTTATTTGTCAATTATCCCTCAGTAAAGATAGGGAGAAAATGGAACTAACAGAGGAAAAAAAAAAATTAAAAAAAGAAATTTTCATTTTATTCCTATTTGAGAACAATTGCCTTTTGAGGGCAATGCCATTCAATACTTCAATGATACAACTGATGCAATATAAAACAACTCCCCCTCCTTCCCACAACCTCCTCTTTTCCACCAAAGCCTCACAAATACGTCTTTTTTAGTCTGCATGTCAACCAAGACCTGGTACAAATGCCTCATTAAATTCTGACACTCCATTACACTTAGTAGGGCATCCATAGGTTCATTTCTGAGACAGATAGGAGAGCCTGCACAGCCTGCTCTCTTCATGGTAAATGCATCAACTTTGGCAATACTTTTGGAGTCTGACGAGAAACACTCTAAGTCTCTCTTGGTCTTTTTCTACCTTCTATGTATACACTAACCCTCATAATTATTACCAATTCCCTATACTCGCTTTCTTTACTTATAAAGTCAGAGATTTTTTAATAAGCAGAGAAATTTGGACCCATGCTCTATAGATGGCTCTATACTTAATACGGATGAGAGAACATTTATAGTTTTCAACATTTCTCTGATTAATTGAACTCCTTCTAGGTTCAGTAATCTTACTTAGGTTGTTTTCAGTTTTCATACTAATCTTGCTAGGAACAAATTTGTATGATTTTTCTTTTTACCACATGACTATGATTTCCTTCTGTATTGCTAACATGCAGATAATCATCCATATATGCAGCTCAAGCATAACGTTGGGATCTAACTTTTTAGAGAAGTGCCAGCAATAGAACCTTCTGCAATGAAAGAATTGTCCACTGGTGACTACTAGCCACATGTGCCTATTAGAGACGTGAAATGTGACTGGTGTGACTCAGTTTTAAAATGTTTAACTAATTTAAATGGAAATAGCTAAAGGTGCTATATATGGGCAGTATAGCTTGAGAGAGTAAGCTTAATTTTCAAAAACACCATTTAAAAAATATAGCCCATACATCAAGGTACATTGCAGTCTACAATTTAAACTAATTATTTGTAATATACAAATTCCTTTCATTGCAATGTAGGATTTTTGGATGAGTTATTGTTTTCAAAGTGTCCATAAATTAGCATATTTTACCATAAAAAGAGGTGAACACTTTTTATCTATCTCCTTACTCTTTCAAGTGAGAGTTCCTATAAACAAAAGCTTTCATATCTTAAGAGAAAATAAAAGAACAGGGAAACATTTGAAAACATCCATTCTCATTTTGTAAAGTTCAACAACCCCCACTCTTCTTTTTTTCAAATCAGCAAACTAAGAACTAGACAAGGTCACATGACTACTGAGTAACAGTGTGAGTTATAGACTCAGAGATAGTGGCTTCTATTTAGCGCTCTTTAGGCTAAACATAGCTAATGTGAAACAGTCAGTGTAAGGAGCTGGTTTTTTTGAAAAGAGAAAAAGAAAACACAAAATAAAACTAAACAGACTTGATATTTTAGAAAGGAGCTAAAATTAAATATTTCCAAAAGCACTGTCTTGAATAGCAGAGATAGTTTTTCATGAATGTTTTCATCCAAGAGCTTAATAGATAAGATACCTAAATGGTCTTTTTAGCACTGAGCTTTTGGTCTTACTTGAAAACATAACACCATGTTGGAGTAATCTAGGAGTCACCACAAACTCAAAGTGGATTTATAGACCCTTAGTTTGTTTACAATTTCACAGGCAAGCAGTTTTTCTTCATATACAAGTTTATACTGTAGTACATAGATCTTTTTTATTGCTCAACATGTTTTAAATGTGGAAAAAAATGAAGACAATAATAAAAAAGAACACCTGTGTTCCCACAACCAATAATTAACAAGCATGAGATTTTGGCATTTTGTTTTAGAAATTTTAGTAACAAAATATATTACAGAAAAAGTTGAAGCTCCTTTTGTTTCCAACACTGTATTTTCAATATTTTTCAGTTTTATAACTTACAGGATTTACTGACTCCTCATATCCCAGACACACTTGGCAGAAATAACTGCTGATTAATCAGGATTCAATTGGGGGAAAAAAAAAAACAAAAAAAAACAGAATCTGCTCTTGCTTGGATAAACCAAAGATGCTTATCACAGAGTCTAAAATTACTTACAGATCCACTGGATAGGATGAAGAAATAAATGCTCGGCTAAATCGCCACATAAGACTTTCTAGCTACTCCATTCATTCTCCCCTGCAATCATTCCAGGGATTGCCCAAGTTTTCCTTCCAACCCAAGGTGTACTTTACATAAGAAAATAGACCAACCTTGTGAATATTTGAGAGTTCTGCCTGTTTCTTTTCCTTATTTTCCAGGATATCATTCTGTTTTCTCAGGGACTATGACAATTCTTAGCATTTTCATTTGACCTGATCTTTCTGCAGTACTTAGTCAAAGTCCCTTAATTGATTTTCGCATATGGATATTATAATAATCCAGCTGAAGGTTTGGTGAATTAAAGACAATGGCATCTCTATTCCTATAAATTGCTTTACTATTGATCTATAATTAATAAATCACCTTTATAGTTGTGACTATTAGACAAACAAAAATCTCATTTTGGTATTAGCATCATGAGCACAAGAGAAAGTTAGTAATATAGGAAGCTATCAATAATTATTAGATAACATATATAGTAAATGATTAAACTCTTAGTGCTTGCACAATACTTACATATTTGAAATGAATACTCTAATGCTAGTAATTTGATGGAGGAACTATAAAGATAATAAACAGATTTTTTTAAATGGAATCATATTTTTTTTAAATTATTGATTATTTGTAGGTCAATAAGAGTAACCCTAAATACTTGAAAAAGTTTTACTCAAAGACCTTTAGCAAATGTACTTTTTGGCTACAAAAGTTAAACAATGTTTACTCTAACCCAGAAAGAGAAAATTAACTATTTCTTTTTAAAGGCCATTATGAACTGGAAAGATTCTTGAATATCTTTCGTACTAATTTTTCCCTACCACTAATTCTGACAGCTCTATTTCTTTATCCTCAAAACTTTTCTTCAGTCCCTTTCTTTTATATTAGTTGTGCATATTTTTCTCAATTTTCTTTTCTTTTTTCCTTACTACATTTGTTTTCTTCCTTCACTATATTACAATATTGCACTTAACATAAATCTATCAAAGATCCCAATTTGCTACCTAACAGAACAAAGCATTGCCACTGAAAGACTATTTTGTTCCAGGAGTTCTCCCACATTCCTTCAGAGTCCATGGGGATTTACAATTTAAACACCTTAGCTTTTCTTATAGTATTAAAAGTTCTTGGAAGCAATTATCAGTCACTGAGAACATATCTCAGTGAATAAGAAGCACACAGGTTTAGACTAAATCTAAAATCAAGGGTAGGAAAAGGCCTTCTCTGAACAAACAAAATAAATATAGAAATGGGCTATGTTATTACTCCATCATATTTGGCCATCTACTTTGAATCACAAATGGTCATTTAATTCACATATTTTCAGTTTACCATTTTCTAGATTAGAAGACATTTTACATATTATATTACCTAATGTCCATTAAATGCCTTAAGTTCCAACTGGTTTCTCCATTATAATTTTACAAAGGGACATGAAACTCATTCACCTTTTTTGGATTCAGCAACTCAATTAGTAAAATCATTTATTATCACTAATTTATATATCAGGAAATCAGCCCAAAATGGCTAAATTACTTTTTTATGTTTATTAAGGTAACAAGATTTGTTTAGTACACATACTGAGGCAGGAGATAGATGGGTCCCGGGCTGAGCAACTGGAGTCGTCCCCTGTGGACAGATACTCCAAAATAGCAGGAGCGAAGAGAATAGCTGAGCCCTGCCCAGATAAAACATAGAGACCACATATTTCTCATTCTTGAGGTCAAGGAGAACTTCCTGACTATACATACGCAGAAAGCCTCCTCAGAGGTCAAAAGGGAGGGGGCGTCACTCATAGTAAGTGATGTCAACCTACCCAAAGTCCTCTTCACTAGAATCCATCTTGGCTAAGAGATGTGTGTGCACACATGGGAGGACACTGAGATATACCAAATACAGACTCAGAACCAGGAAAAGCAAGATGATTGGCCAGAGGAAACCTGGAAGAAATGCCCCATAAAAGTGATTCAAACTACCATGACGGCACAACTTTCTCTCTGAGCCTGCCTGTATGTCTATCCACACGTACTGTTTCTCCTCCTAATAAACACTTTACTTGTTTCACTACTTTTTGTCTCTATGTGGAAATTCATTTCTACACAGCTGATGGGCCAGGGCCTTGTCACTGGCCACTGGTCCCTTGTGGTCTAGTGAGTAGGATTCAGCGCTCTCACTGCTGCAGCCTTACCTCAATCTCTGGCTGGAACCAAAATCCTGCTTCAAGCTGCTGCAGACCGAGGCCACCTGAGATCAATATCATGCCTTTTGTTATTTAAATAGTCATTACTAATTTCCTCAAGAGTATGTTGCTTTATATATTAAATCTTTAATTCTCACAAACAATAAAAAGGATTAATTCTATTTAATGGTTACTAATTATTAAGTTACTACATTCTTTACATACATCAGGAAGAAGGCATGATCACTATCAGTTCGATAGGAAAAGACTTTGAGGTTTAGAGGTTAAATAAGTTTTAAAGGTTAAAGAGCTAGTAAATGATGTCTGGCAGTGTCTAATTCCATAACTTCTTCCCTAACATGCTATACTGTATTAACATTTTTATGATGCATATTTAATCTACTTTATGTATATAATTGTTTTAAAATTAGATATCTACTCTACACACCATTCTACATTACTATAAATGGTATATTTTAGGTTATTGCTAGTGCAATAAAAGAACATAATCAGAAATTTTTTTAATCCTATTTACAAATGAAACAGATGCTTATATAGAAAAATAGATTTATATAATAGCAATTATATGTTAGAAACAGAAACAGAAAATACTTTGTTAATTAGTAAAAAAGAGTATATGGTGCATAAAAAAAATTCACAGGAAAGGACAGTACTTATATAGTCCAAACTAGGAGGTGTTTTTGAAAGACATCAAATGAGATATCAAGAGGAAATGTTCTTAGAATACCAGACTTACTACCCTAAAAAGTTTATTAATGTAATGTAATTAATGAAACTCTAATAAGAGTCCAACAGAGTTAAAAAACAAAAATAAAAACTAGAAAGAATTATTTTAAAGTTCCAAAGGAAGAAAAACAGTTAAAAAAGCCAAATCCACTTTTAAAAAGTTAAATTTTAAGAAGGGCTATCCCTATGAGATCAAAATTTGCTAAAAGTCCACTTCACTCAAACTACTATAATACTGGCATAGGATAAATAAGTTAACTACTACAATATAAAAATATAGGAATTGTGCTAAATATGTATAGGAAATTATTCTATTACAAATTGTCATTTTATTTCAATTAAAAGAGAATGGAATTCAATTATTGTTTATATTTTATCTATATTCATTTTCAAGAAAACAAAGCTAATTTATTCTTGTATAATATATACAAAAATGCCACTGAGATGAATAGAATATGAACTAAAAAACCAGTAAGCATGAAAATAATCCAGAAGCCATTAAAGAAAATACAGCTTAATTGACTAGAAAAAATATTAACAGCTTTGTAGAGTATAACTGATATGCAATAAACTACAAATATTTAAAGTCTAAAATTTGATAAGTTTTGACCTACATATGAAATCCTCACCATAATCAAGATAATGAAGGTATCTATTATCCCAAAACGTTTTCTTATACTCCTTTATAATTCTATCCTCCTGCCCCTCTGCTTCCTCTCCTTCCTTAAACTGCTTTCTGTCACTGATTATTAGTTTCTATTTTCTAAACTTTTACATGAATGGAATCATATAGTATCTGTCTGGCTTCTTTGAGTCAGCATAGTTATCTTAAGATTCCTCCACGTTGCTGCTTGTACCAGTCATCTCTTTCTTTTATTGATGAATTCTATGGTATGAATATATCGCAATTTGTTTACTCATTCACCTGTTGATGCACATTTGGGCTGTTTTCAGTTTTGTTCATTTTGAATGATCTTTGTCATGCAAAACCTTGGCAAGTAAGGTAACTGAACTATAAATGTCTTTTAGCTCAGAGCTTTGAGTGTCACTTGTAAACTTAACTGACTAGTTGAAATAGTCTGTAGAGTTCGCAGGGACTCAAAATGGGTTTACAGACTATTTTTATACTTTTAATTTCACAAGGAATCATTTGTTCCCCTATATAAGTTCATTTTTTAGTATAATTCAAATGTTTTACAGTGCGCAAAAAAGAAAAAATGATAAGAAAAAGCACCTGTGTTCCCACAATCAATAATTAACAAGCCTAATATTTTGCCTTTTTTTGTTGTTGTTTTAGATATTTTAGTAACAAAAGAAATATAGGTTTAAATTATTTCAAATATAACATTTTAATAAATACCAAAATAAAATCAAAAAGCAAAACACAGGCTAGAAGATATATTTGTAGGCTATGTAACAGAAAAGGGTTGTTTTATATATAACCGACAGACTACTTCAAAATAGAGAAGCTAATTTTTCAGATTTTTCAGTTCTTGAAACGTACGTATCACATTGTCTGTATTACTTTTCTGTATTAAACAATTTAAAATTTTCCTTTTTCTATTTTACTTCCACTTCCTCTTCCTTCTTTTCTTTCCCTTTCTCTCTTTCCTTTTCCTCTTTTTGAAATCTCTTTCTGAACAATTCTATTTTAAAGCCAATAACAGAAGATGAGCAAGGAGTGGTACAGGATGCCCCCCAATCCAGCCTCCTTATGCAACAGCAGCTCAGAGTGGAATATACAAGCAAGAGGTTTAGGATTCCAAGCGGAGTAAGAAGGATGTCCATGTGGGAATGTGGGCATCCCTCCTTATGTGGTGGGTGAGAGCCAAGTAGGGCGAAGAGGAAATCTACACTTGGCTTATCCTGGGGGCCGAGAGTGTAAGTGTGATGGGCAGGTCATCCCCACTAGGGAGCTGCTGGAGTGCGGTGGGAGAGCCCAAGTAGGGCAAGGACAGCATCCACACAGAGAAGGGAGTGGTGGCAGAGATGGGAGATCGGTAATAAACGAGAGAAATGATCAAATAAGTAATCTTATTAAGTACAGAGGAAAACAGTTTTTTCAGTCTTAAGCAATAGAATTACAAATACAAAAGTATGATATTAAATAGGAATTTGGAGTATTGGTTTGAGTTCATGGTTTTCAGTTTAAACAGATATGACTGATAAACTGAAAGCAAAAATATACAGTATTTTGTGTGTGTGTCTAGTCAGGGAATAGCAAGGATCCAGTATCAATGAGTGGACCCCTAGCAACCAGATTTTAACTTCTAAATTTTCTACTAAAATAACTTAGAACTCCTTGGGAAAAAAAAGTTAGTTCTAGGTTTGGGTAGAAAAAGTACAAGAAAGCCTGTAACTATTTATTGTTCCTAAAGGCAAACAAGTGCTAAAGGAATAATGGAAACATGACAACACAAGGCCAGATTGAATGGGCCCCAAACTGGCCAAACTGGGGATATTTTGAGTCCTCAAAAAAAATTATTACAATCCAATGAATATAAAGAAAACTTAATTTCATGAGCGTGTGTGTGTATATAATTTTATGAAGAATGGGACTTTTACAGAGTTTCAGATTCTTCAAATTACATCTTTCCCCAAATCTTAATAACTATAAGAAAGAAAAGAGAATATCTATAACAGAGAAACTTGAAACATAACCAGCTATCAAGTGATCAAAGTAGCCATCAGCAATGGGACAAATTGAAGCTATATACCACCTGATAAGATACAGTGAAAAGAACACATCACTTCTGTGATATTCTTGCTGAAGATACATGACGTGAATATAATCATGAGGAAACACTAGAAAAGCATAAATTAAGGGACAACACAACTGACCTGCAATCTTCAAAGCCAAAGAACAATTTAAGAACAACTCTAGACTGGTGACTAAAAAAGACATGGCAGGGCTTCCCTGGTGGCGCGGTGGTTGAGAGTCTGCCTGCCAGTGCAGAGGATACGGGTTCGAGCCCTGGTCTGGGAGGATCCCACGTGCCGCGGAGAGGCTGGGCCCGTGAGCCACAATTACTGAGCCTGCGCGTCTGGAGCCTGTGCTCCGCAGCAGGGGGGGCTGCGATAGTGAGAGGCCCGCGCACCGCGATGAAGAATGGTCCCCACTTGCCGCAACTAGGGAAAGCCCTCACACAGAAACGAAGACCCAACACAGCCATAAAAATAAATAAATAAATAAACCCAAAGTTTAAAAAAAAAAAAAATTAAAAGACATGGCATATAACTGCAATGAATGATTATTAATGATAGCTAAGACCGTGAAACAACTTTAAGTGTTCATCAATGGATGGAAAAAGAAGGTTTGATATATATGTGTATATATATATATATATATATATATAGATGTATATATATAAATATGTATATATATGAATATTATTCAGTCATGGGAAAGGAAATCCTTCCATTTGCAACACCCTGGATGGACCTTGAGGGCATTATGCTAAGTGTAATAAGCCAGACAGAAAAAGACAAATACTGCATTTCACTTACATGTGGAATTGAAAAAAGAAGACAAACTCTTAGAAACAGAGTGGAAAAGTGGTTGCCAGTGGCTCAGAGATGGGGGGAATAAGGAGAGGTTCATAAAAGGGTACAAATTTTCAGCTATAAGATAATGTCTGTGGCTCTAATGCAAAATATGGTGACTATAGTTTATAACACCATACTATATAATTGAAATTGGCTAAGAGGGTAGAAAAATAAGATAAATATGTGAGATGTGAGGTGATGGATGAGTTAATTAACCAAATGGTGGAATTCCTTTCATACTGTATTGTAAAATTGTATCAAATCACCACTATGTGTACTTTAAATGTCTTTAATAGAGTTTAGTTGACAAATATGAATCATATTTGTCAACTAAATTCTAGTAAAGCTGAAACCAATAAATGCAATGTATGATTCTGAAACGGATCATCTTGCTATACAGGATATTATTGGGAGATGGTAAAATGTGAATTGGGTCTGAGAGTTAGATGTTAATAATGTATCAGTCTTAATTTTTAATTACTGAATTATCTGTTCTTCCTCCTTCTTCTTCTGTCTAGGAGAACGTTCATGTTTGTAGGAAAAATACACTATACTATCTAGGGATGATGAGACATCAGGTCAGCAATTTACTTCTAAATAGTTCAAGAAAAATTATTCTTTATATTGTACTTCTAACTTTTCTATAGGTTTGTGACTATTTTACATTTTTTTAAATAAAAAAGTAATATTTAAATGAAGACAAATGGGAACACTATTACTATGAAGTAATACAAAAACAAAGAGAAGAGTTAAATATAACATTTTGAAAAAATTTTAAGCAAATGTAAACATTAGACAACATTATTACCATTTATAGTTACCTGAATGAATTCATGTGCAATTTAATGATTTATAATTATATGCCTAAATAGCTCACATAACAATCTGTTTACATATGTTTAAATTAATTACATAGTCAATGAGTTCCTCTCATATATCCTGAATAATCCTTATTAATTTCTCCTCAATGAATCCATGATGCTTAATTTGGTTAAGCAAATACCTTTACTATCATAAATTAATGCAGACCATGTACTTAATATTCACAGTGAATTCCATCTCAGAGAAAACTACACTGATGGATTAAAGGTGTTCCAGGCAAGGGCTTCCCTGGTGGCGCAGTGCTTGAGAATCTGCCTGCCAATGCAGGGGACACGGGTTCGAGCCCTGGTCTGGGAAGATCCCAAATGCCGTGGAGCAACTAGGCCCGTGAGCCACAACTACTGAGCCTGCGCGTCTGGAGCTTGTGCTCCGCAACAAGAGAGGCCGCGACAGTGAGAGGCCCGCGCACCGCGATGAAGAGTGGACCCCGTTCGCCGCAACTAGAGAAAGCCCTCGCACAGAAACGAAGACCCAACACAGCCATAAATAAATAAATAAATAAATAAATAAATAAATAAATAAAGAAGCTTTCATTTAAAAAAAAAGGTGTTCCAGGCAAGAAAAATAATTTCAAAATCTATTCTTATTATGTTGAATATAATCATTTCCTTCAGTCTATAGCATTGTATCTGCTCTTTAGAGAACTTCTGAAAAGTCAATTATAATGAACCAATATGTCAGGAAAATGTTAAGGATTAATATTTTTCAGTGATTTGTGCCCTAATTTAGAGGGAGAACAGATCTGGATTAAAGTTGTGGGTACCTGGACAACCTGTCTCTGCCGTTTTGTTGTTTTCAAGAACATCAATGGATTTCATGTGTGTGAGTTCTGCTCACAGCATAGTGTAACTGTTATCTGCTAATGTCCTTTCCTGTGGAGATAGAGAAAGGGTCCCTTTGAAGATGTGGGACACAAATAGCATCAATTACCCTGAAGGGAGTTCAGTATTTGGACAGGAAAATGAGGACTAAGGAGAAAGGTCTCTGGTCCAAAGTTGGGGGAAAACCCTGTTGTCTCTGGGCCTCATTGAGTGAAGATTGAATCCATTGACAGGGGCAGGCTTATTGGTACCACATGTTTTGGGAGAAATGCTCAGCTCCATAGAGCCTCTCTCTGATTAGGCAGTGCCACACCTGTCAGGGTTCCGTGATGATGGGTCAGGGCTTCCTAGCTGCAGGAGTAGCCACAGGTAGAAACTGTACTTCCCTTATATTATCTCTGAAACTTTAATAACATCTTATTTCAAGTGATAATCTAATCTCAACAATTACCTCCTGTAATATAGATAAGAGCTGTAGTTGAAATGAAACTGCTATGTGGAAAGTAGTAGCAGCCTAGGAAATGCATTTCTCCAGGAGGTAACCATTATGGAGATGTGATGTATAAGAGCTAATATGAGGAATCTGGCAACCGACATTTAGCCACTATAACATGTAATAGCTACCAAGGACTTGTAGAGCAAATAATCTCCAGAGATTCTCAAATATATTTACATACGGGATCCTGATGCAATGTTAGACTTTTTAAAATTAAAAGTAGATGGATTCCTAGCTAAATATGCTTTACAGTATTCATGAAAATGAGATTTAACGAGCTGGTGAAGACTGGGAAACACCAGGCAGAATTTTAAAAGGAGGAAACAATTCTTACGACGAAATCACTGCATTCAATATATTGCAGGTGAAGTTTTGAAAGTAAAATGTGTCTCCCCCCCAAAAATATGCCAAAAGATTTCACACACTAGGTAGAGCAAGGGGAACATTAGCTTTTGCACTGGCGTTCACCTGCTACCAGGACTCCAACGCACTGACTTTGAACATTCCTCCAGTTGAGTAAAACGACACTTTCTTCCATTGCAATTGTGTGTGTATGAGAAAAGACACTTAAAGGAGTTTTTCAATGAGGACGCTGGAGTTATCTCCTGTTGTAGTACAACCTTCCCAAATGCGGAATTTACGCAGGCAAAGCTCATTAACAATTCCTGGGAAATAAAAATAGAATCTGGGTAATAAAATAAAGTCTAACCTTTATTTCCTGGGCGCTTGTCCAATTTCACTTGCTCATAGGGTGCCGCGTCCACAGGCCTCTCACCCAGGACTTCAGACCAGAGTTCCTCGTGCGAAAGGTCGGTGCTGACAGCTCAGCTCCGCGCCGGGTACGGAAGCTCCGCACAACACTCAATTCAAGATGGCTGCGGCGGGCCATGCGCAGAGCCTTCCCCGTGCCGCGACCTGGAGCGTGAGCACGTGAGCAGCACAGCTGCGCCCCGCCTGGGAGAACTCGACCCCTTTCCCGCTTATGAGATCCCTATAAAGCTGCCCGGCCGGCTGGGGAAACGGCATACTCTAGAGGGCAGGCTCGCATCCTTCCATTCAAAGAATAAAGCTTTCCTTTGCTTCTAAATAGAACTCAGTCTCCTACTGTCCCAAGCAACTCAGGGCAGGAGGACCCTCGTAGGGGTCTGACTGGAAAGGGTCAGTAACAGAATCACTGGATAAAATTAAACTACCTTCATGGGAAATGGCAATTATTCACTTTAAATGATGAAACAAAAAAATACATATTTAGTGCAATACTGCAGATATTCCATAAATATTAGCTGTTATATCTGTTTAAGACCATTCTTTTCTTTTAATGTAAAAATTTTTAAGTATCATCATAAGCATGTATAATTCTACAGTAGAAAAACACTACAGCATTCTAACATTTAAATAAAAACTACATATGGATGCCACACAGGGAATTGGTAGAGTCTATGTGCCTTGAACATGAATAAATTCCATATAAGTTAATTTACATGTAAACAGGCCATCTTTTCATAATAATGCTTTTAATAAAGTTAATTTTATTAAATGTGCAACTCTACTTACCTGAAGTGATTTTTAGCAACTTTCATATAAATAATATACACTCAGAAAATTTAGGACACCTGGTTGGGTAGAAAATAGTTTATACCTGTTGTAGGACACCTGGTTGGGTAAAGGTAAGTGAGGAAGTAAGGACCTTTGAACTTTCTGCTGAAAACATGTATTCTTTAAACCATTTTATTGAGTTATGACTGACATGTAAAAAGCTGTATGTATTTAACTCTTTGCACAACTCAAAGAGTTTGGGGATAAGGATACACCCATGAAACCATCACCACCATCAAGGCCATAATCATATCCATTTCCTCCCAAAGATTCCTCTCACCCCATTATTAGTGTTGTTAAAGACCATCTTCCTGAGGACAATTATTTTTACCTAGAATCATATACTGTATGATTAAAAAAAACCTTGTAAACATTCAGGCTTTTGCTATGGATCATGACAAAACATTGTTCTAGAATTTTTTTTAACATTCTCTAGTTGCTCTGTCATAGCGCAGATTCAATTCCAAGTTTTCTCATCTGTCAGTGACTATAACAAAGCAGATTCAACTCACAGTGCAGATTAGCTATCGGTGAGTCAAAATTATTAGTAGTTATATTGATCCTCAGATTTCCTTTTAGAAAATGACAATGCTGCTACCACTGAGTGAAGACGGCAGTGAAAACTCAGCGCTCAGAATGCAGGCTCACGATTATATCCTATTCTGACAAGGTTAATATATATAGAAGGAGCATATTGATTTTGTCCCCTAATTTTCTCTTGTCCCTTCCAATGAGGAATATCATATCCAATGCACCATGATACGGCTAATGTGTAACACTGTAGCATCCATGAGCAGAAAGTTAAGGGCTATAAGACAGCTAATTCCATAGTAGTCTGATCAGGGGACTATAGTAGTCACAGTAGTTTTATAGGGTAATATGAACACTATCATAATCAGTCTTTTACACTGTTACTGAAATTGGTGAAAAATATACCTTTCTACCATGTTCACATTTACCAAAGGTACAAAAGCCTACAAATGTTTGGGATGATTCCTCACATAGTTGCACAAAATGGTGAACGTATATTATCTGCTGCTTTGGAGCAACAGTTCAAGTTCCTACCAATTTCATGTCTAGCCAGAAGTGGAGCTTTAATTCTATCAAATTACAAATATTGCATACATTTATTCAACATTCTCTTTATGTAACATGCTGAAAAGCTATCATCACTAGGGTTTGCTCTAGAATTAAAAATAGTGCAAGTACTACAAAGAATAGCTTTTCATTTGTAGAGTTTGGGGAGGGATTTTAAGCCATAGGTAAAATTTGTATCTGATATCTCTGAAGCCTTCAAAAGACAAAACAACCACAATAACAATTAATTTCAAATGCTGAAATTCTTTGTGCTGCCAGAGGTAAATCTCTGAAATTAACTTTGGGACTCAGGACTATATGACCGTGCATGGGCATACGTGTGTGTGTGTGTGTGTGTGTGTGTGTGTGTGTGTGTGTGTAGGAGGAAAGGGATGTGGGAGGAAAGGGAGGTGGGGCTGTGGCATTGCCTGCTTTTTGAATATACAAAACAAAGTAAAATCCTATTCTGGAGCGGTGGATTTGTAGACATTGCACAGCAAACCTGCTCTCAGTGACATAAAAGTTCCATTTCTGTATGCAAAAGTCATCATGAGGACAGTGGATTTGGGCTTCCTTTGAGAGGGCCTTGGAATCTGTGTGAGATTACAAACAAGAGAGGGCTCCTGTTTGGGAAGGAATATTTGCCCTAGACATTAGAAGCAACTAGAAGCTTAATCAATCAGTCAGCCATAGGAAATTCCTCAAGAATTACCATGTCAAATAAACTTTAAATACAGTAATATCCAGTTTATAATTTGCATATATAGGTATCTCCAAGTCTTAATAAATTTTTTAATAAATTTGTATTATTGACACCTTGGGTAAATGAGATAGGTGGTGTTTTCCATATTTAGCAAATGAAGCACACTGGAGAGAAATACAGCAAGAGGGAGAAATTACGAAATGACCGAAGATGAATGAACGAAAAGCACGGAATAGCAATTTTAAGTGACGTAAAAAGCAACTAGTTAAAAAAATAGACTTTCTTCATGATTCTTCAGTAGTATTGAGGAGGTACTGGACTGTTGGCTGTCACACAAAATATGTAGTCTATTTAGATATTTATAGAAAGGATGCCCCCATCCTTTAGATATTGATAGAAAGGATGCCCCCCTATGGCTCATTCAGATTATTGGTTCTCAGTCCAGGGGCAGACACTTGATGGCATTCCATTCACCTATGCTCTCATCCATACATCACACAATCCATGGAAAATGCCTATATATTGTCCTTTAAAACATATGCCATTTGTGACTGCTTATCATCACCTCCACCACAACCATTCCAGGCCAAGCCACCATCTACACCTGAGCCACTGCAATATTTTCTAAGACTTCTCCTTACTTCCTACGTTATCTGCCTTACAGCCTTCCCTATACACAGATCATATTTTTAAATGGCAAATCAGATCATATCACTCACTTGTCCCAAACAATTTTGTTCCATTTTACTCTTAGTAACTCAAATATCTTAACATTATAAGGCCCTGACTCCTGCCTAATGTATCACTCCCTGACACTCTCTCTGCTTTAGTAGTACAAAATTTCTTGTTATTCCTCAAAGGCATTACTTAGCACCTTTATGCTTGTGCTTCTCACTGAATTATTTTTTTTTACATCTTCCCATAGCTTGTTCCTTCAGCATACCTTAAGACTCTACTCTTCCTAAAATAGATTTTTCATCATTCTCTTTACTTTTTCTTTCATAGTACATATTATTGATTTTTTTTACCTTTGTGTTAACTTTTTCATTTCACTATAATTTTAAATAAACCAAAAACAGGTTGAAAAAATTCAAAAACTTCCTATATATCCTCTATTTTGATTCAACAATTGTTTACATTTTGTCCATTTGCTTTTGCTTTATCATTCTCTCCATGTATCTATATCTATCTCTAATAATCAGTATTATTGTTATACTTCTCAGTAAAATTATAAAAATATAAAAATAAAGAAATTTAGCATTGATATTGTATTATCATCTAATCAATCATCCATATTTAAATTTTGGAAATTGTCCTAATAATGTCCCAATGTCCATTATAGTTTTCTTCTTTCAGGGTCTAACTTTTTTTTTTTAAGATTTTATTATTGATTTATTTATTTATTTTTGGTCATGCTGCTTGGCATGCGGGATCCTAGTTCCTCAACCAGGGATCAAACCCGTGCCCCGGGCAATGGAAGCACAGAGTCCTACCACTGGACCGCCAGGGAATTCCCCTCAGGGTCTAATTCTGGATCATCCGTTTAGTTTTTATGTCTCTTAAGTTTTTTGAGAATGCACAGCCTATGGACAGGCCCTTTCTTGTTGTTGTTTACTGCTAATACCAGTGATTAGAACAGGAGAGGTAGCATAGAACTCAGATTACAAGCATGGGCTCTAGAGCCTGGCTTGGTCTTGTCATCTATCAGCTGTGTAACCTGTGGCAGGTGATATAAATTCTCTGGGCCCCAGGTTCTTCATTTGTAAAATGAGGATGATAGCAGTCATTTTCTAGGGCTGTTGCATGATTAAAGAAATTCATGTGTAAGTGCTATATTAATCTCTGGTATATAGTAAGCAATATATGTCATTGTAAAATAAATAAAGTGTCCCGCAGGTACCTGGCACTCAGTAAATATCTGTTGAATGAATAACTAGGTTTGGCGATACATGATACAGTAGTATAGATTGCATACAAGTCCCAGATGCTTACAATTACAGTTTCAAAAGGATGATCCTGATCATTGGTATGGAGGGAGAGGAAACGCTGTGGTCATTCAATGATCCAGGCTGACAGAAGCCCTGCTATTGTCAACACATAGCATCCGAGGTCGCTCTGGATATCAATATACCACTAGTACAAGGGGAAAGGGAACAAAAATGGTGAAGGAGCCCATGGAGGTTATTTATGGACCAGGTCTATAATAGGAATAAATATATTTTGTTTGCTGGAATTCAGCCACATGCCATACCTAACCATAAAAGAGGATGGCAACTGTGGTTTAGCTATGAGCACAGAAGTAACAGAAAAGTATTTTAGTGAACAGCTATGCAGACTGAACACTATAAAAAATTGATAAAAAATAAGGAAGTAAAGATGACAACTTTCATTTATTAATCATATCCAAGATGCTAGAAACTTTGCACCTACAATACAGAATTTCAAAATCATAACTATTAAAGGAGCAGATTCCTGTAAGTGACAATAAATTATTTTCCCATAATGATAAATAGCAATGACTCAGGGCTGCGTAATCAAGGGAAATGCAAATGCTGAGGCAGTAAGAAGTGAATGGTAATACTTTGGGAAATGGTGGGCGATCCAATGTGACTTGAGTCATAGAATGAATGGAGGCATGCACTTGGGGAAGGTAAATATATATATAACCACTGTGTCCATAAATTTCTTATAATCTTAAACTATAAAGCAGCTTATCAGGATTCTTTCACTCCAGTTAGTTAGGCTTTTAGCCCTCTTTCTATCTATCCATCAAAAATGTTCTTGTCAAGGTTACTGTGACTTTCACATTGCTAAATTAAATTACAAGTTATAGACCTACTTATATAAAAAATATATCCAAATAATTATTACAGTGATCACAATAATAATAAATAATAATGAAGTCATTAGATCACATCTATTGTGACCATCATTAAATCTGTATGCCATGCAAATAACAGAAAAACAAACAAAAACAAAAAACAAAAAAACTTCATTCTTCCTGGGTTGGTGACTCACAAAATAGATAGAATAACTGCCCTAGTGTGCAAATAACAGCTTTGGTTTTCCAATCATGTATAGCGCATAACACTTCCTTTAATATAAAAACAGATGTCATACAGAGTGAAGTAAGTCAGAAAGAGAAAAACAAATACCATATGCTAACACATATATATGGAAACTAAAAAAAAAAAAAAATGTCATGAAGAACTAGGGGCAGGACGGGAATAAAGACGCAGACCTACTAGAGAATGGACTTGAGGACACGGGGAGGGGGAAGGATAAGCTGGGACAAAGTGAGAGAGTGGCATGGACATATATATACTACCAAATGTAAAATCGATAGCTAGTGGGAAGCAGCGCATAGCACAGGGAGATCAGCTTAGTGCTTTGTGATCACCTAGAGGGGTGGGATAGGGAGGGTGGGAGGGAGGGAGACGCAAGAGGGAAGAGATATGGGGATATATGTATGTGTATAGCTGATTCACTTTGTTATAAAGCAGAAATTAACACACCATTGTAAAGCAATTATACTCCAATAAAGATGTTAAAAAAAAAACAAAAAAAAAAACCCAGATGCAAGTGATGTAATGGGATTCTATTATCTGGGTATCATCGAGGTAAAATTGGAAAAAATTTAAGAGGAAATACTCAATAACATTACATTTGGTTTTTTTTATTTCAATAACTTTGAAAGGTTTCAAATATGAAATTGATTGATCCATACCATTGACTTAGTTTGGTCATATTATGTTAGAAAATTATGAATGACTATGTGGTTAATATGTGAAATCACTAAAAATTAAAGTGGCAGCCATACCTATATCAATTTGTTGTGTAGACCATAGGAAATATATAGGCAAAATAATAGTTCACACTTAAAAATTCCTAATATGCCTATAGTAGCCACAAAACTGGAAACAAAATATCCACCAATAGGTGAATGAATAAACAAACTGTGGTATATCCTTACAGTGGAATACCAGTCAGCGATAGACAGGAATTAACTATTGATACATGCTACAACATGGATGAATCTCAAAATAATCATGCTAAGTGAAAACAAGCAGACAAAAAAGAGTAAACACTATATGATACTATTAATATAAAATTCCAGAAAATACAAACTGATCTCTAGTAACGGAAATTAGACCAGCAGTTCCTGAGGACAAAGAGGGATGAGCAAGAGGAATTACAGAGTTTCATGAGGAGACTTCAGGAGCATGTGAATATGTTTATTATCTTGATTATGGTGATGGATTTATAGGTATATACATATGTCAAAACCAAAGTGTGTATTACATGCAGTTTATTGTACCAACTGAAATTCCATAAAACTTTTAAAACAAAAACAAAAGAGACATTGAAAAAAAATTTCCTAACCTACTTTTCAGGTAAAGATGGACCTTCCCATTTTATAGATTAAAACACTGAGGGGGTTATTGAAGAAGTTGCTTGATATTCTTTTTTGAACTGCAGTCTTTTTTTTTTTTTTTTTTTAGTTTAAAATAATCCAGCAGTGCCTATTTTCTCCAACTAAAATTGACTCTCTTGCCCACATTGGCGAGCCACATATCTATTCTATTAACTGATTTGAGCTCAGATTTATGTTCTCAATGGCCCCATTAGCCAGGTTGAAGTTTTCACCCCAGGAGGATCACGGCATCTGTGATACCACAGATAGAGGACTTCTTAGAAGAAAGTGCCAGAGAAACTGTTTGTAAAAAGATAATGATTGGGTCTTCCCTGGTGGCACAGTGGTTGAGAATCTGCCTGCCAATGCAGGGGATACGGGTTTGGGCCCTGGTCCGGGAGGATCCCACATGCCGCGGAGCAACTGGGCCCGTGTGCCACATCTACTGAGCCTGCGCTCTAGAGGCCGCGTGCCACAACTACTGAAGCCCGTGCACCTAGAGCCCGTGTTCCGCAACGGGGGAGGCCGCTGCAGTGAGAAGTCCTCGCACCGCAACAAAAGAGTGGCCCCTGCTCGCTGCAGCTGGAGGGAGCCGGCGCGCAGCAACGGAGACCCAACGCAGCCAAAAATAATAAATAAATAAAATAAATTTATAGAAAAAGAAAAAAACTTCTATATAAAAAAAAAAAAAGATAATGATTGAAAAAAAGATGAGATAAATTTATTTATGTGTTGAATGCCCCCTACAGCTTAATTAATGGGGTCATGCACCAGGATATATCTATGCTAATTACGTTTCCCTTTTCATTTTCTGTTCTCCTTTACATTGTAATTGGTAAAGATGAGTCTCTTTTTTGTCCTTTATTTTCCATGTTTAAAAAGAAATGGACTTTCTTTCCAACTGAAGTTAAAAGAGATGGAATATAAGTAATGTCATAATAAAATTATTATATAATCAATTTATACTGTCTATGGATGGGTCTGATCTACTCTGAATTTTCTTTAGTGAAGTCAAGTCTGATTAATTTCCCTTTGCATGCAAATATTTTTTAGTATGTGTTCTTATAATGTACTCATGTGATTTTAGGAGAGATATTATATAACTTGACATCAAAATGTCATAAAGACTTTGCATAATTCATTCCACTTGAATTTTGGATTTTAAAACTCTATTTTATTGATTTATTTAATTTATTTTTGCAGACTCATTTTACTAAAGTGTACGTTAAGTGTATTTAATAGTTGATAAACTTCTATGTGTGAGAGAAATAAGCATCTATCATGTTTGTGTTATCATGCCACTCAAAACTCAAGGTGATTCTAATATGCGGGGAAATGTGTAGACCTTTAGCACAGTAGTCGGCTTATAATAACTGGTTAGTGAATATTTTTTTTCTCTTTCTCACAAGCGTAGAAAAAAATGATAAACTAATGACTAAATAATGTTCCTTCTCAGAAATGCACATTTCCATTTGTAACTTCAAACTGAATTCACTAGATCCCAAAATATTTTCTTAAAATATTAAAGACCATGTTGCCAAATTGGACTGCCTTGCCTCTGTATTTTTACTTGACAGCTTCTTTACTGAAATTTCCATCCTATTACTTGTATATCAACTCCACATTCCATCTTCCAGTTTAGAGAATAGCCTCAGTTCCAGACTTCTTATGTTCCAATACAGGCTGGATCTATAAAGTAATTTTTTCCTTCTCAGTCCCATTTCCCTTATCAATATAACAGAAATATAGTTCCTTTCATACAGCTACTGTAAAGATTAAATAAAATAATTTCTTTTTAACAACTGCTTATACAGTACCTATTATGTGTTGGATATTTCTTAAAAATACTGACTAATATAAACTTAAATCAACCTTGTTAGTACTCTCATTGTAACTGTCAGGAGATTGAGACACAGACAGATTAAGTAATTCCTCTAAGGTCTAACAACTAGCCAGTGTTTCAATCCAGGCAGCGTGTTTCTAGTCTCTCTGTACTTAACCTCTATGCTGCTCACGTGCTGTCTGATCAAGATGGCCTTAATGTTCCTCTCAGCTTAACTAAACTTTAGAAAGATTTCTTCCTGATTATATGCCTCTGACTATCTTTCTTAGAGCATTTCTGCCCCCTTTTTTTTTTTTTTTTTAATTTATTTATTTTATTTATTTATTTTTGGCTGTGTTGGGTCTTCGTTGCTGTGTGCGGGCTTTCTCTAGTTGCGGCGAGCGGGGGCTACTCTTCATTGCGGTGCGCAGGCTTCTCATTGTGGTGGCTTCTCTTGTTGTGGAGCACGGGCTCTAGGCGCATGGGCTTCAGTAGTTGTGGCACTTGGGCTCAGTAGTTGTGGCTCACGGGCTCTAGAGCGCAGGCTCAGTAGCTGTGGCGCACGAGCTTAGTT
This sequence comes from Balaenoptera borealis, assembly GCF_965194805.1. Taxonomy (NCBI): domain Eukaryota; kingdom Metazoa; phylum Chordata; class Mammalia; order Artiodactyla; family Balaenopteridae; genus Balaenoptera; species Balaenoptera borealis. The sequence continues at coordinate 93,148,181 of NC_138865.1, forward strand.
GCTCTGCGGCATGTGGGATCTTCCCGGACCAGGGCTCGAACCCGTGTCCCCTGCATTGGCAGGCGGATTCTTAACCACTGCGCCACCAGGGAAGCCCTCTGCCCCTTTTATATGTGAATCTCCCAGGTTCTTGACAGTTTTACTTCCCAGGAATGTCTTTATCAAGGATTAGGGAGCCACTTCTTTGAAATGTAAACATCAAGAAAGATAGTGCAAAAAAAAATGTATATGAAAATATGCTTAAAATCATTAGCACAAGGGAAACGAAAATCAAACTACAATGTGATATTACCTTATACCTGTTACGATGGTCATTATTAAAAATATATATGTGTATGTATACATATACATACACACATATACTTGTTGACCATTTGTATGTCTTAGGTGGAGAAATGTCTGTTCATGTCCTTTGCCTAATTTTTAATCGGATTATTATTTTTTGCACTATCTTTCTTGATGATTACATTTCAAAGAGGTGGCTCCCTTATATATAAATATGTGTGTGTGTGTATATATATATGTATACACATATATATATGCATGCACACATATATGACAAGTATTGATGAGAATGTGGAGATAAAGGAACTCTGGTAATCTGTAGGCGGGAATATAAATTGGTACAGCCATTATGGAAAAGAGTATGGCAATTCCTCAAAAAATTAAAAATAAAACTACCATATGATTCCTTAACTAATATTAATCCAAAGGAATTCAAACCAGGATCCTAAAGAGATAGCTGTACTCCCATATTTGTTGCAGTATTATTCACAATAGGGAAGATATGAAAACAACCTAAATGTCCAGTTAATGGATGAGTGAATAAAGAAAATTTGGTATATACATACAATGAAATAGTATTTAGTCTTAAAAAAGTAGGAATTCCTGCTGTTTGCAACTTCATAGATGGACCTGGAGAATATTATGTTAAGTGAAATAAACCAGACACAGACAAATATTGCATGATCTCATTTTTACGTGGAATCTAATATAGTCAGAGTCATAGAAGCAGAGAGTATAAAGGTAGTTGCCTGGTGCTGAGGGAAGGGGGAAGGGGGAAGTGATGGTTAAAGTGTACAAAGTTTAAGTTATACAAGATAAGTTCTGGAGACAACTAAACAGCATAATGCCTGTAACTAACAATATTGTATTGCATACTTAAATTTTTCTAAGAAAGGAAATTTTTAAGTGTTCTTGCTACACATCATCATCATCATAGGGATGGGAGGAAACTTTGGGAGGTGTTGGATATGTCTATGGCCTTCATGGTGGTGACAGTATCACTGGTGTATACTTTTCTCCAAACTCATTGAGCTGTACACATTAAATATAAATATCTTTTTACATGCCCATCATACCTCAATAGAACGGTTAAAAAAAAAAAAAAGATAGTGCTCCTATTTCCCAGTCTCTGTGGGAGGATAGCAGCCTAACTTTGCTAAGCATGAATTAGCAAACGTAGATGGCCCAATCACACTTAGCAGTCTCCCCCACTTACTTCCTCCAGTAGTTTTCCACTAAGCCACTCCAGCACTTAAAGTCCCCCTCCTTTTGTTTCAGGAGTGTTGAGTTCAATCTCTCTCTCCTATTGGAATAGTCTTGATCCCTAATCTAATAGTCTTGAGTAAAGTTTTCCTTGCCTCTTGAACTCTGTTCAGTAGTGTGAGATTTTCTTTGACATATCTCACAGCCTGATATATAGTAAGTTCTCCAAAAATGCTAACTACAATTATTGATTTTGTATTAAAATGATATTGTTTTTGTTTTTCAAATACTCTTCATGGACCATGATTTCAAGTTGAAGTTTCTCCAGTGAAGATTCTCTTCTAAATGTTCTTCAGTGTGTTGATGTCACTGAAAGTGAAGTGCCCATGACTGGAGGTATTATTCAAAATGTCTTAGGGAAGCAGAGAAGATCAGGATTAGGTCTGCTGCCCCAGACCTAAGGATTACATTTCAATTAATACAGCCTCAGCCATGTTACTATTTCTTTCTTTCTTTTTTTTTTTAATTTTTATTTATTTATTTTTATATTTATGGCTGTGCTGGGTCTTCGTTTCTGTGTGAGGGCTTTCTCCAGTTGCGGCAAGTGGGGGCCACTCTTCACCGCGGCGCGGGCCTCTCACTATCGTGGCCTCTCTTGTTGCGGAGCACAGGCTCCAGACGCGCAGGCTCAGTAATTGTGGCTCACGGGCCTACTTGCTCCGCGGCATGTGGGATCTTCCCAGACCAGGGCTCGAACCCGTGTGCCCTGCATTGGTAGGCAGACTCTCAACCACTGCGCCACCAGGGAAGCCCACTATTTCTTAATATTGAGCTTATGGTCAACTAAATTACTAAACCTATTTTTACATTTGCAGCTACTCAGCCATGGTTTCCACACTTTATATAGATACTGAGAAAGTTGTTTTCTTACAATTCTATTCAGCTGCATGCAATGACAAGCATCACAGAATCACTGTATACATTCAATATGTAAAACTCCTCCTGTAAAAATAAATTACAAACTTAAAAGATGGCAAATATTTTATTTTTGAATGATATGGACAATTTAAATCAGACTATATTTTGTATTATATAAATACAGTCATCCCTCGGTATCCAGGTCAGGGGATTGGTTCCAGGACCCCATGTGGATACCCAGATCTGCAGATGTTCAAATGCCTTTTATATAATGGCTTAGTATTTGCATATAACCTATGCAAATTTCCTGTATACTTTAAATCATCTCTAGACTACATGTAATACCTACTACAATGTAAATGCTATGTAAATAGTTGTAATACAATATAAATGCTATGTAAATTGTTGCTGGAATGCAGCGAATTAAAGTTTTGCTTCTTGGAACTTTCTGAGATTTCTTTTTCAAATATTTTTGATCCACAGTTGGTTGAATATACAGATGTGGAACCCTTTGGTATGAAGGGCTAACTGTAGATCAAATTATAAACCTTTACTACTATTAATATTTTCTTTTTCAGTATTATCCAAAATTTTGGTACAATTAAGGTCTATAGGGGAAACTTGCTTGCTCTATCCTGTAGTAGAGGCTAGTTGATTATGTCACAAAGAGATTAAATAACTCATCTGAGATTCCATAGTCTCAAATCCTTATCTGACTACAAAACTTTTAAATGGGGACAATATTAACAAAATGGAGCAGGCTTGAGCATGAAATTAGATATTTATGTCAGGTATGTGTATGGTACAACACATACCTCAATAAATGTACTTCCCTTGCTTACCACCAAATAAGACCTCCATCCATGGACCCTGCAATAATTCCTCGCATAAAGGATTGTAACTAGAACTTGTGTCAAGATTTCTATTGTCATAACTTCTCAAATTACCTTTGGAAGGTAATTTTGAAATTCAAATAAAATTGCAAATAAGAATTTTTTGTTTCAAAAAACATATGACTCAATGAAATGAATGGACTTGTTAGTCTATAAACTATTTAAACAACTAGTGGAGCAGTACATTGATAGGTTCATGGATAAAACACGTATGTGAGAGACAATGAAAACGGAATACTTGGAATACTGATTTCCACGTTTCCAGTATGAAGTCTGTGGTATTCTTCATGCTGTCTCTGTATGCAATGTGTTTTTTCTCCTTCTTCTGGCTACTTTTAAGATATTTGTTGCTTTTGTTGTCATGTAGTATTTATCATTAATTTTCCACAATTTGATTTTGATCAGCTTTCACATGGTGTGTGTGTGTGTGTGTGTGTGTGTGTGTGTGTGTGTGTGTGTGTGCATGTGTGTGTCTGCACCTACCTTCTCTCCAGGATGTTGCCATAAATTCTACCTGCCTTTGTCTCCCCAAACTCTAATCTCAGTCTCTTCAGTTCTACAAGATCAAAAACTTTTGGGAGATTGCTCCTTTCTGCACTCTAGTCTGCAAACTATGCAGAAGCAGCGAGCTGGGAAATCATAGGGCCCCACTAATTTTTATTCTATTACCAAGGATCAGAGTCCTGCATTACCTGTTGTCCAATGTCTCAAAACCATTGCTTCATATATTTTGTCCAATTTCTAGTTGTTTAATTGTAAATCTGGCCCCTGTTACTCAATCGTGCCTAGATGAATTTTGCATTTCTTTAAGTCTGTCATTTATTTTGAAACCTTTGCATTAGGTACCTACATATTTTAGGCCTGTCATAACTAATTGAGGAACAGACACTTTTATTATTTAAATGCTCCTTTTTACAGCAGAAATATTTACAGAAATATTCCTTCATCAGCCTGATTTTTCTGATACTAATATACTCACTACAACTTTCTTATTAGTGTTTGCATAGAAAGTGTCTTTTAAAACTTTTTCTACCAATCTAGCTATGATTTTTAAAATACATCTACTATAGTTTTATTGTAAGCAACATATAATTGTGTTTGCTTTTACATCAGTTTGATTATCTCTACCTTTTAATTAGGATGTTTAAACCCTTAGAATATCCTGTAATTTTCAATATGTTTAGATATAAATCTACATATCCAATCTTGTTATAAATTTTGCTATTTGATTCCAGTTTGTTTTATCTGGTCTTTGCACCCTCTTTTTTTTTCATATGTTTTTGGACTAATTGAGTATATTTGTATTCTATATTTTGTTAATTACTGGCTCCTTAGCTAATTTCCCTTGTTTTAATTTTAGTGGGCTTTCTAGACTTATAGTATGCATATTTAATTTATCACATTTCACCTTCAAATAATATTGCATTAATTATCATATACATTTAAGAATCTTATTATATTATACTGCCATTACTTCCTCGCATACTTTTGCAATTGTTGCCATATGTTTTACGTCTATGTGTATTAAAAGCTACATATGCATTGTTATAATTATTGTTTTAGTCTCTCAGTTGTATTTTATAAATAATAGACTTTATATTTTTAAAGAAGTTTTAGGTTCCTAAATTGAGAGGAAAGTAGAGGCATTTTCAACATACATCCTGCTAGTGTATATATAAATCCTCCCCCCTACTAACAGCCTGCATCAGGGTAGTATGTTTATTACAACCTATGAACCTACATTGACACATCACTCTCACTCAAAGATCATAGATTGCATTAAGATTCACTCTTTGTGTTGCACACTTTATGGGTTTTGACAAATGCATAATGACATATACCCATAGTTATTATATAATTTAGAATAGTTTTACTGCCCTAAAAATCCTATGTGCTCCACCTATTCATCCCTCTCTATCCCTAAACCATGATATCCACTGACATTTTTACTGTCTCCAATGTTTTTCCAGAATGTCATGTAGTTGGAATAATACAGTATATAGCCTTTTTCAGATTAGCTTATTTCACTTTCTTTCATGGACTCTGACTTTGGAGTTGTATATAAAAAATTATTGCCACACCCAAGGTCATTTAGATTTCTCCTATGTTATCTTCTAGAAGTTTTATAGTTTTGCATTTTACATTAACTCTGTAATCCATTTTGAGTTAAATTTTGTGAAGTGTGTACGGCCTGTGTGTAGATTCTTTTTTTTTTTTTTTTTTTGCACGTGGATATCTAGTTGTTCCAGCATCATTTCTTGAAAGAACTGTCTTTTCTCCATTTTACTGTCTTCCACTATGTAGAATTCATTTCCAGGCAGAAAGCTTTACTAATCCTGGTGGGAAAGATCTTCCCACAGAGTGGTAGTTCAGGCTACCCTAAGTGGCAATTCATAATTGAGAAGGAACAGGAGGGTGTCTATGTGGGAAGAAGTCAAAAAAGTTTGATAAGGATTCCAAAACCAAATTCCTACACTTACTCCTGTCTGTTGTTTGTGAACAGTTTTTTTTTTTAACCACTTTTTGTCTAACTTACCAGTTGTTTTTGATACAATGCATGCCCTTTAGAAATTATTCCTTCATAGACAGGAACAGAAATTCTATTTATATTTTCCATCTGTTTCTATATATCTGAAGCCATTAGTTCATACTGATACCACCAATGCCAATCCAATATTCTTCCTTTTGATAACTCTCTTCCCAAACTATGAGAAAGCTATTGCCATTATCTTTAATAGGTTCATTTATTTGATCCATTCTCCTAAATTTAGCAACCGCTTTCCATTTTTGAGTGCCCCTGGTGACCCACAGAGGCTATAATACCCACCTAAATATCCCTTCACACGTGGATATCCTCATTACCCCATTAGGCTTTGGGATTCTATGTCAGACCACCCCTCCGCATGGTCACTTTTCTCCTTTACCTGATGGGACTCTGACGCATTACAGTGAACCTTCCTCCTCTATGCACATTCTCTTTGTCCATCTGCACTTTGACACCTTATACAGGGCTGCCCCCAGTTTTGGATGTTTTCCTTATTCAGATAGACTCTGAATAACTTTGCTAGGCTGCTCTCCCTCATGACTACCTTCCTCATCATTCTTCAGTTCTGTCACCCTTTCATTGTGCTTTCTTCCCACATAGATACTCTCCGATCCTTCTCAGGCTCTGAATGGCCACGCTGGGCTCTCTCCTTGTGGAAGCACTTCATACCATTTGAGTTCCAACACCCTGTGCCTCAGCACCACTCTATGTGAAGACCTCCCTTACCATGTTGGGGCTCTGACAGTGCTTGTGAGGCCACACCTTCACAAGGATGCTCTCTGCCCCCCCACCCAAGCTCTGAATTTTTGTGCTAGATCATCTTAAAATCTGTCACCCCATTTCAGGCCACCTCCATGAATTGTCAGTATCCTCTTCTCTTCTCTCTTTCTCTTGCTCTGACTTTCACAGCCTGTTCTGCTCTATCCATTTGTAATGAGGTCCTTCTCAACAAACACGGAATATGATATATCATGTCACCTTCTTCCAATATGAATGCCCTCTGTAACACTCTCAGGGTCTGATAACTCACACTCAGCCACTGATGTGCTTACTCCATTTGGGTTTGTCTCTCCACATTAGGTTACCTCCCCGTATGGACACACTCCTCACCCCACTTTGGCTCTACCATCCCATGCTGGGACTTCTCCAGGCACGGGCCACCTACTTTCCCTCCTTTGGGCACTGCAAACCTGTTCCACGCTGTCCACAAACTTGGACAACCTCTTTAATCTGCTTGGTTTCAGATAACTCTCATTGGGGTGATGTCTTCCTGATTCTACTTGGACTCTGACTCCTCATGGCAGGTTGTATCCTGTGTGGGCACCCTCTTCACTCCATTAACATTTCAAAGGTCCATGCCAGGCTGACCTTCCATGTCGACCAACTCAGTGCACTTACTTGCTTTAACACCTCATGTCAAACAGCCTCACCATACGCAGGTCTTTGTTACTCTGCCTGGGCTCTGACACCCTAAGTCAGGATACCTCTCTATATAATGTCCACCTTTCTCTGCCCCCAACTAATGGCTTTCAGGTTAAATGATTAATGAAGAAAAGGGAAAGGCAAAAGAAGAGAAAGAACTGAAGAGGAAAACTCATGATACTATTCGAAGGCATAAAACTATATAATATAATCTAGGCAAAATATGTAGAGGCTGATGAATCATTGACTAGTCATGCTATGGGTCACTGTGTATTTATTCCTCTTCTACTTCCAAATAATTTCAAAATTATCAATAATAAAATATATTTTTATAATAGTGAGATATAATGTTTTTCAGGAAAGGAATGGTATGTTTTTAAAGAGATTATTTTTATTGTTTATTGTAGCTAAGACTTATTGATGACAAATGCAGATACTTGATAATTCCAGTAGTTTAAAGAAATCCATAGTTATTCAAATTAGGTGATTATTACATATCTATCTGTACCTGTACTATAGAAAATTCATAATAAAAATTCAATATATTAAATTAAAATCCAAGAGACTGTCCATACTTGGATGAATTTATTGATTCAAACTTGCTATGTTAGAAATAGATGAAAAGTCAATTGCAGTTTCTTTCATTCTAACAAGAAAAACTAATAAAAAGGAAAAATTTGGAATTTATGAATCCATATTTGTGGAAATAAAATAAACTATTTTGTGGTACAAATCAAAATGGCACATTGAGTATTAAGATAAATGTAATTTTATTTATTATTTTGCTATGGAGATAACTTACATGTACCACATACATAGAAGGAAAAATTTACTCATGGGCAAAGAGACTATTTGTCACTGTTGTCCTAGGGACCAATTGAGTATTATAGTTAATTATTTGAATCTCTCTATGCTTTCTTTCTTCCCAAAGAAACAGTTATGAATCCAATATCCTGCACTGAAAACTTCCTTGGTCTCTCAAATTTTTCTGAATTTCATAAATTAAAGGGGTTTTTGACAAGAGGATGGTAAATTTTCTGTAGGCTTTAAGAAGTGGTGGTTTCAGCAGTAACTGCAGAGACAGTTGTTTAAGATGGAGTTCAGTACTGGGATGATCCTGCAGTTACAGATTACATTGTCTACAACTGGGCATAAGTGGGACTTACTCTAAAACAATATGGTGATATTCATTAGTTATAAGTCAGTGGGTAATAAAAAGATAGTTATAAACAGCTTTTGCTTCCACAAGTTTAGCCTTGTCTCCATAGGGTGGATGAATGTGAAGTGGGTTGGGAGTGGAGGGTAAATAAATGGAAGCTTAATGGATATTATTTTATAAATCATACTTAAATTGTATTCTTACATGTTGGAGCTTATTAATAAAAATTATTCTTTTTCACTGCTGAAACTTAAAATAATTTCACTTTAAATTAAACAAAATGAACATTTATGGGCCTGTAATATGTCTCAGATACTGAATAGGACATTTACACATATCACTTAGGTTTATATTCATACTTAAATCCTGTTTACAATCCATCTAAGTGTATAGGCAACAGCTGGCAAATGCCAGAGCTTAAACTGCAACCTAGATATGGCTGATTTCAAAAATCCACTATTTTTCTATTAACTATGTTTAACATCCCTGATTTTAACTTACAATTGAGTATTAAGGACATGAAAGATTTCTGTCAAAAATATTTGGATTTTTAACAGGATTCATACTCTGCTCAGCCTATTTCCTTTAGAATTTCAACTTATATACCATATCAGTTAAGTCTGAATCTTCCACTGCCATAGTAACTCATCAATCTAATCCATACAGTCAATGCGGTGGCTGGATTATAAATATACACCCACGCACACTTATGCCAATATTATATGTTTCGTCCATCAAGTTGCTCAAATTGAGTAGAAAAATCAAATTAATTCCAATAGCACTGAATAGATATTCCCTACATGACTGTTAAATTTCTTCCAAGCCATTCATCTTTAATGTATGTCGAATCAATGCTTTAACACCTATAGGGACTGGGTATTCATTATCTCAGTTAGCAGACATACTTGAATCCCTCTGGCACAAAACCCCGCCTTCACTTAAACACAGATCTATTTTTGAAATACTTATCTAAAACACAATTAATCCCCTTGCTCATGACAGGCTTTCAAATACTGAAGAAATACATCTAATTCCCTTGTGAGCTCACTCTTTGCTATTTTAAAATGCCATGCTGCCTTCCATCACATGTCTTGTGAAATAATTTAGAGTCCCTCCAATTCTTCTTTTCTTCTTCATTTTTATCTGAATTAATTTCAGTTTTATATACCTGACATTGAACAAAACATCTGAGGAAATGTCATACCCTTAATCCCTCAGCTGGCAAATCATGCCATTTGTCATACACAATTATCCGTCCTTTGAGGGTCTTGTCATTTTGTAGTATCTACAGAATCTAGTAAAGTGCATATAGTCTTTATCAAAAAGTTAATTGTAAGATTACACATTTTAAAACATTATTGTGTTTCATTTATAGTTTAATGTAAGAAACTGAAAATTTAGAAGACAGATGAATGGTTAATAAATGTTTTTGCTCTCTGGCAGTTACATCAACCATGAATGAATGTGTTAGCTTATGTAAACATTATTTTGAAGCTGATTTAGGTGAACAAGTAATTTGTATGATTTTCTTACAATATGTTCATTTCAGAGATTCAATATAGTATTCTCCAATAGTGATAAAATGGTTACATAGTTCAGTAGAAAACTACTAAGGTCAAACTTCATTAAAAAAAAAAAAGATACTCAAAGTGTTCTTTTAAGCTGCTTCTCCTTTTAAGATTTTTATTTGCGCTAGGAGTTTTAAATCAGAAACCAATTAGAATAAAATAAAATCCAATTTTATGGGCCATGGAGAGACCAGGCAGTTTCATTTATCATTACAGAGTCTCTTCCACTTCGATCTTCTTTTGAACATTTTATTCCTAGGGAATATCTTTTATTCAACCGCATTAGTAAACGAAGGTGTAACGCTGTTCAATTTTTCTTGTATGTGCTTTGTTCTCATCTGCCATCAGCTGAAGTCAGTTGTCAGTTTCCAAGATGTAATGAGAACTACTTTTTTGCCATACAGAATGTCTTGACACAGTTATTATAGTACCAATGAAAGCTTTCTCTGGAGGACACATTTTCTAAACACGCTGCAAATGTAATCCTTTTAAATTTTTTTTTTTAACATGAATTCCCATATGAAGAGTTCTTATGACTATATTTATTTCAAAGGAAAAATGTACACTTCTAAATTTATTACTTATTTAAGACCCATATGAATATGTAGTCTTGCAAATATTTAACAAAAATAATAAGTAATACATTAAAATCAATTTAGTTTTTCTTTTGTAGCAAAATAAATAAAATATAAATTAGCATATTAATCCCTTTACACTTTGGTCTTGGGACCAAATATAAAAATAAGAAATATACTAGATTATATTACAAAATTATGTGATCCTTTTTGCTTTGGAATCTAAATAAATCTAATTTCTATGAGACATGTATATGTGTTCCAATAAAACAGGAAAATGAAAGCATGAACTTAGAAAATGTAATTTTAGTTCCTTTAGATATTCTTTTATTTGCCTATCCTCCCCCAATAAAAAGCATTATCTTTTAAATCTTATTTTATTTTCAGAAAACTCTAAATTGTAAAGTGAATAAAAACTTTAAAATGAGGGAATCGCCGAATGTGTATCTATCCTAACTGCTTAAGTACAACTTAGTGATTATATCTATTACTGAATATTCAATAATAAAAATTAGCAGTTGAGGGGATAGAGGGGATGGAGTATGTGACACCCAATCAGATGAAATAAATTAAATATCTGGTAAGTGACATGCAGTATAAGGGAAAAGAGGTCCTGATAGATATATTAAATATTATGATAGCATCTTATTCTGCCACATGAGTATTGAGTAGTTTATAGTTAAAGAAAGATGTTTCTTATGTTCTAACCCTTTTTTTCTTTTTTAAAATTTGTTTTCCCCTGTTTCTTCATCTCTGAGGGAGTGCGGTTCATTGTCTTTTATCCCACCATCTCTATTCTCATAGTTCTGCTTCTTTCCTCATCCTTTCTCATCTTCTCTCTTCAATTCTCCTTTTCTCTCTTCTGCTTCTCTCCCTTGAAATGATCAAAGTGGTGATTTGGTACAGGAAAACTCACTCTACTTTATTCTGCCAAAGTGAGACAAAAGCCTCAAAGAATAAGTTCTTTCTTACATTTGAGAGTGCATTACACCAGCTTTAAATATGCAGATAAACAATAGTAAAACCAGTTCTATTTTTTAAGATAATAAATTTTATGATAGAATATATTTCCATATTTTTTTATCAAATTAGTTATGCTTTCCGGTACTTGATATTCATAGCCTGCCAAGTGACAATCATAAACCACCAAGTAAAAAGAGATCACCACATGGTCTCAAAGTTCCTGTATTGAATAGGGTAAAGGCTAAGGTTTAAAACAAAGCTGGGCTTTGACATTAACAAACCAATTAAATGCTTTGTGCCTCATTTATCTTTAGTATTACATGAGAATATTCTTACCTGTGTTGTCTATATAACCATCTTGTTATTGTACTAAGTAGACAGTGCCTTATAAAACAAAATGAGAAATAGAGCCAGCCATAGAGTAGTTTGGTAATGAAATAAAATGAATTCTGCCCTTCTCCCTTCTAGAAATGTCTCTTCATGTGACAACATATATATCCAGGGGTCATATTTGCACCTTCAAATATGTGAAGGGCATTTTTAAACCTGACCTTGCAACCTTAAGTAATTCTTCTACTACTAAACTCCCCACATTCCTCTATCAGATTACACTTAGTTTTCCTTTATAGATTTATGCCATTTTTTTTACTTGATTATTTTGTATCTTGCTCATTAGACTGTAAGCTCTGTGACACTGGGGAACATATCTTTTTAGTTCATCATTATATACCCAGAACATAACAGAATGAAAAAAAAAATAGATTAGTGAAAGGAAAACTATATAGATAATCTGATTAAAAATACCTAACTCCAGACATTGTAAAATTACTCACAATAAATATGAAATACAAATTAAAATATTAATGAGATACCATTCATCATCATATAGATTGCCAAAGCATACAAACATTGATAAAGCCCAGAACTGGTAAGGCTGTGGAGAAATTGACACTCATTTGTAATTATCATAAATAATTGCATTATTTTTAAAGTAAATTTTAAATGTGAGAGGAGTAATTTTCTAGGTGAATGTTATTAGGTTGATGGAGAATATATTTTCTTTCATATATCAACCAAGAGATTCTTGAATATGAATTAAGTATTAGCAAAAAAGTGTAAAAGGCACAAAACTTGTAACTCAGCTATCAGCTAGGATCATCCTTTCCCTTAACATCCAGGTAAGATTAGCCTGAACATCCGTTTTACGTCCTGTGGAAGGAATAGTGACTTTAAGATTTCTACAAATAATCAGATGGCCACCTGTGGCTCTATTACTTTCATTTATTTAATTATCTTTCTCTGTTTACGCTCTTTTCACTTTGGTAACAATTTCAAGCACCCCTTTGTCTTGAAATTTCCCCATTTCTCAACTAGATCAAGCAAATGATAATATAAAAAATGCTTCTATGCAAGATTTTAATGAAGGCCTGTCAGTCATGAAAGAGGAACTATGTTGCTGAACCTTTAAATATTATTTCTTAGGTATGACATTTCTTAAAAAAAGTCTCAGAACCATGTTGACCACTGGTCATATCAATAATCCTTATGTTTCTGGTTCCTGTCTCCTGAACTCCACTTTTATTGCATATTTCCTGTATGGATCTTCCAAAAGTATTCTCATTTTTCAGTCCCTCCCTTGCAATCTTAGCTGTAGGACTATAATGTTACAAAATGTTCAGCTAAAATAAATGCTGGATACTTTGTGGCCCTTTACCAATAAGACGGACAATACTTTTTCTCCTTTAAAATAATCCATCTAGTTTAAAATACAGTAATATTTTAAAATTCTCTTCTTTAGACAATTCAAATAATTTGTAATGTGACAGGACCAACATGTGACTGAGAATTGTGAGACTTCTAGTCTAAACTCTGACCATTGCTTTAGGAAAGTTATGGTAGGCAGAATAATCATCCCCTAAAAATTCCTATATCTTAATCCCTAGAACCTGTGACTATCTTGCTTTATATGGTAAAAGGACTTTGCAAATATGATTAAGGTGAAGGACCTTGAGATGGACAGATAATGCCGAATTATCTGGGTGGGCCCAACCTAATTACCTAAGTCTTTGAAAAAACCATTCCTGACTGGGTCAGAGCAAGAAGGATACTGTAAAAGAATGATCAGAGAAGAGGCAATGTTGCTGGCTTTGAAGATGGAATAAGGAGGTCAAAAACTAAATAATCTTGGTGGCCTCTAGAAGCTGGAAAACGAAAGGAAACATATTCACCCCTAGAGGCTCAAGAAAGGAACACGGCTCTGCTGATGCCTTGATTTTAGCACAATGAGACAACTGTTGGACTTCTAAACTACAAAAGTGTAAAATAATAAAATTATGTTGTTTTAAGATACTAAGTTTGTAGTAATTTCTTATAGAAGCAATAGAAAACTAATACAGAAGTCATTTATTCTTATTCCTTCTACACACAAAGAGATGATTAGAATGACTCTCTAAGACCTTTCCACATCTCAGTTATCTGATGAACATGGCTACAGTGGTAATTTGGGGAGAGTAACTATATTGCTTCCTAAGGAACCACCAATCAATATAAACCTATGGTTACTGGCTGCCTCTACTCAGAAGTGCACTTTAAAATGCACTGCATTCTGATACTCCTTGTGGTAGATTTATTGAGATCAGTAAATCTTCAAACTAATATTTTCTAATCCCAGATAGTCCAGCCCTGTTAAAAGGTTCAGGAACTACAGGTCTAGGCATGATCTTCTTAATGTTTTCTAATGCTAACCTGGACTCTGACCATCTCATTTCTACCTGAAAATCAGACAGTCTCGTCCTTCTTTATGGGTTAATAATAGATTTTAATACAAAAGAGATGTGGAACAAATATCCTGGCAGGCCCAAGCTTCATGTGCTTGTCAGAAATCCTGGTTATAGATATCCCTTTTTCCTTGTTATTGATAACACTGAACCAAAGGAATACTCTTTCATCTATCTTTCCAAGTATTCACTTGCCTATTTTGAGTTAACTCTTAAGTTATTTACAACAGCCCTCACTCTTACTTTTGTAGTTCTTTAGAGAAGAAGTTGGTTCTCAAAAATACTTTACCCACTATAGACGTTATGCATTTATAGCTTTTAGAGCTACAAGTGTGGCCCTTTTGCTTCTCTGGCCTGCTGCAGATTCACATCTTTTCAATATTGGTGATATAATCCAAACATTGTGTGCTTAACAGGGAGATCAGCTCAGTGCTTTGTGACTACCTAGAGGGGTGGGATAGGGAGGGTGGGAGGGAGACGCAAGAGGGAGGAGATATGGGGATATATATATATACATACAGCTGATTCACTTTGTTATACAGCAGAAACTAACACAACATTGTAAAGAAATTATACTCCAATAAAGATGTTAAAAAAAAAAAAAGAAAAAATATCTGGAAAAAAAATATTGTGTGCTTAAGAAGCAGTTTCCATGGCCATAACATCATGTCCAATGATGCCAGCTAATAACTTTAGCAAGTTAAAAAAATCATCAAGGTATAATGTAAGGTGAATAATGAATAAACATTATACTCTGCCTTTTAAAAACAGCTGGGCTTAGAGGCCTGGGCTTAATTCAAATAAATTCGGAAAAGCAAACGAATAACTATACTGTCAAATTACCTACAAGGAGCATTTAAACTTACAAATAAAGACAAGATTGCAGTAAAATCTCCAAGCTACACTTTTTAGCCATTGACACTTATTAAAACATCTAGAATTATATTCATTCTATCAACATTCTTTGTGTTAGGCATCAGAGAGTGAGTGTAAATGAGATATAAAAGGTTTGTTGTGGAACTTAATACCTAGATTTGGCTTTCTGTATCATTCTACTAAGTTTTAAGTATATTTGACATAGGTACCTGCAGCGGTGGGAGTGAATGCAACCTGACACCACATCTATTCCTTAGTTTGAAGTGAACTCTCCCTAAGTCAAATCTGCTTAGATGGATTTAAGAGTTGGGGTGGAGACCCACTAAAACATGCAGAACACTGAGGGAAGGGTGTGATGAGAGAGAACAATTTCCATATCAAGTTGTAGCAGTAAGGCCACTGCATAGGAAACACAATGGAAGCTTAATACTTTAAACATTTATTCATTTATTCAACAAATGTATACTGAGAATCTATGATTTGTCAGGTGCTAAAGTTCATACAGGCAATCAAACTGTAAGAATTCTTTCAGTAGTGATAATAGCATCAGATACTAGCATTTTAATTGAAGCAGGTGAATCAATATCAAGAGTTCAGAAATGCAGAAACATTGGCATGAGGCAGAAGCTCAGCTAACTTGAAAGTAATACGTGGTGAAGACTGGGTAAATAAATGAAAGCAAAAGAATGATCGAGTCTGTTGTAGTTAATACATTAACTCATGTATAGTTGATAGATATTATAACACTACACTTTTAATTCCTCCCTTTCAACTTTTGGCCTATTTTGTCATATATTTTACTTTTATCAATGCTCTAAACTGGTCATACTTGTTAATGGTTTTAATGGTAATGAATTCTCTCAACATTTGTTACTCTAAAAAATCATTATTTCACCTCTATATTTTGCCAGGTATAGAATTTAGGGTTGCAAGGTCTATTATTATTATTATTACTATTATTACTTAAGCTTTTTAAAGATGTCACTGCATTGTCTTCTGGACTGCATCATTCCTAATAAGAATTCTGCTTTGATTTTCCATATGTGATGTTTATTTTCCCTCTAAACACCATGAACATTTCTCTTTATCTTTGGTTTCAGCAGTTTGAATATGATGTTTAGTTTTTTCAGTTATTATTTATAATAGTTGGGTTCTCTTATAGAGTCTGTGGTTTGATATCTTTCATTGTATTTTTGGAAAATTCTAGGTCCTTATATCTTCAAATATTTCAGCTGCCCTGTTATTTCCAACTTCTTCAGGAATTCTGATTAGATATATGATACTATCCTACAGTCCTTTAACACCCTGTTTTTCCCTCATTCTTTTTTCTATTTTGATTCTGTTTAGGTAGTTTCTATTTCACATCACATGTTCATGCATGCTGCCAATCTTTTCCACTAGAGCTATCAAGATATTAATTATAGTTATTTAAATTCTCTGATAGTTTTAATATATAATTCATCTTGAAGTCTGGTTCTGACAACTGCTTTATCTCTTCAGGTTTTTATTTGCTTCTTTATGTGTCTCATAATTTTGATTGAATGATAGACATCCTGTGTAGAATTGTAGAAACTTAGGTAAATAGTATTTCTGTCTGGATATGTACATACCTCTTCTGCTAGGCTGTTAGTGTGGTGTTTTGAATCAATTTGGTCAGGAATTGATCTGGGTTTAGGTTTTGTTGTTGCTACCGTTACCTTTAGTACACCACCATCTTCACATTTCTCTGGTGTTACCTTTTGCTTATGGCAGTTATTGGCTTACTGAATTGTTTTCCTCATTGTTCCTCTTCTAGCGTCAGCTTTTGCTCTTTCCTGCGTGACTGTATGTCATAGAAAGTCTCTCACCATATCTTTGCCAGTGTTCCAGCAGTAAATTGCATTTTACTTGTAGTTTTAGTCTAGTAGTGGAAAAGAGAAGGATGGTGTTCTTTTTGTGGCCTGGTTCATCTTCAGTCCCAGGCAGGACATTTTTCCTTGGGTCTCGGGGATGGGTTTTTTCCATGATAACTCCTTTTGCCCAGTGGTAAGAGAAGTTTAATGATTTGGGCCGGGATGGTTCCTGTCTCTTCTGTGGGGTTAGAAATGGGTATTCCCTATTAAAAGCATTAAAAGCAAGGTACAAAAACTTCTATTTAGTATACTACCTTTTCATTTTCTAAAGCAGGGAAAACAAGAATATAAACATATTTACTTATTTTTCCAAAGAAAACACAAGAAAGTTAAATGCTAAATCAAAATGGTTACCTACAGGAGCTGGCAGGTAATGGGATGGGGATAGGACTTCTATGAATTTCACTTTTTTATAGATTTGAATGTTGAACTATGTATGTATTTATATCTTCAAAATATAAAATTAAAGAGATTGAAAGAAGTCATAGCAATCTTCAAATTAAGAAGGAACAAAAGCTTATACAGAAATGCTCATAACAGCCTTATTATAATAGCCAAAATATGAAGACAACCCTAAATTTTATCAATAGGAAAACAGACTCAGGGATTTTCATACAATGGAATACAATTCAGCAATAAAAAGGAACAATTATTATACTTACAATGTTATAAATGACTCTCAAAAATAATATGCTGAGTAAAAGAAGTCTGACACAAAAAAGTATATAGTGTATTATTCTGTTTATATAAAAACCTAGTCCAAGTTGATCCATTGTGACAGAAATCAGATCCACTGATTTCTACTGGAGCTAGGGATCAGTGAGATTAACTTAAAAATAAGCATCATGCATATACTCTCTTTTGTGTGTTGAAATATACTGATCTTGGTGGTGGTAATTCAATGGTTGTCAAAATTCATTAAACTATAAATTTAAAATTGGTGCATTTCATTATATATAATATATATATAGTTTTTACTGCAATAAATTTATTTTTAAAGCAAAAAATAAAGCACAAGAGACATGAAAGGCAGCATATTAGAGTGAAGTCCCAAGTACATTTTTCTTCAGAGAGGAAGGCTTAGTTTTATAAGATTGCAGCTGTTCTAAGTTTAGAAAATAAAGGATTGCATCATGCTTAAAAAATTGCAGATAACTTATTTTTCACTCCACATTACAAAAAAAAAATAAGAAAAAGAGAAATAATGTTCTATGTTGGACTATTAGCATACACACTTCCAACTGTTTGGGTAATATAATATTTATTATTCATATGTTTGTGAATAATATCACAATCATATTGCACAGTGACCATAGAAGCAATTATTTTGTTCCAACAGAAAAATATAAGATTTCAGTTGTAATCATATATACAGTTTTGTACAAACTCTTTTCTTCTAATATGTTGTTTCTGAGCCCATTTTACTTGGTTTTAAAATATTTTATAGACACTGAAATAAATAATATTACCAAGCATACTAGCAGATTAAGTCAGAGAAATCAAGACAAATATATCCTAGCATAAATTTTTGCTATGTGCTGCAGTAAGCTTTAGTCATAGATAATTTTTAATATCTAAAAGATAAAATAAATCTTAAAACTTTAACGTGTGTGTCCTTCACTGCTTTAAAATCATTACTGAATAATGGATGATATGTCTCCTTTTATTATTTATATCTTTCATCTGCTATCTTTTGCAACTTAAACTTTTAGGAACTAAATTCAGTAACACAATTTTATTGATTTTTACTTAGCTTTTCAAAGTGCTTTGGGAATCTCTCAAAGAATCATAAGACATATTACTCATGATCACACCTCCAGGAGTGATTCTTTATAATGTCACATGACTCTTTTTATTTTGTCTCTAAACTTACTGATGAGATACACATTAATTGTTAGAAAAGAACAATGTAGGCACTCAATGAACATGTTTTCAGTTCTTTAAATTTCAATAGTTAAAGAAATGTCAACTAGTTCTTTTTTTCCTCTGAAATTGTCCTTTTATTCTAAAGTGGAGAAATTACTGACAATGGAAATCATGATTACATTGTACTGCATATCAGCAATTTTAACATTTTTTTCCTTCAAAAATGTCTTAAACGATCCATTCATTTTTTCCTACTCCTAGAGTTACAATTGCACTTGAAGTACTTAAAAAGATTATATTGAGGATCTTGTTCTCTCCTTTTCTGATTGAGGCATATCTTTGACCACATCAAGCATCCAGTTCTACCAGAATGCTAAACCATTTAATCTCCCCATATCCAATATAACAAAACACAAAGGCCCATGCTCTTAAAGATCATGCAAAATTACCTCCTCAGGTTTAAGCTGAAACAGTCTTTAGGCAATCTTTACATCAAAATAAAGTAACAAGTAATCCCTTTTAGGTATATAATGAATTTTGGGGTTAGCTGAGTTAGCTGTTGGCTTGTCTAGTTGGTCAAAGTTAATTCTAAGGCAGCAAGAAGTTATATAATTTAAATCTCACTAAATGTGGGTCAAAGTCATCACCATTGCCTACTAGATGAAACATGACCTTGTGCTGAGTATTTGAGACATAGTTTCATGTGATGAAAATAAAATGGACTTTGAAGTCAGAAAAACCTGTATTCAAATCCAAGCTTTGTCATTTTCTGCAGTGTCCACTAAAATTTAGTAATCTATGAAAATCAAATGGGATAATGTTTATAAATGTCTAAAGAAATGAACTCAGCTGTAGACATTTCTTAATATATTTTAGACTTGTTTCCTGATTCTCCTTTTGGTAGCTATCCTATCCTTCCAAACCAAAAATGTGTATTTGATTATCGATGTTTATAATTTTATATATGTATATATATGAATTAGAATAAAAATTACTGAAATTAAAAACAAGAAAGATTAGAGAAAATGATGAAACCAAAATCTGATCCTTTAAAAAGATCAATACAATCAATAAGATTCTAGCCATACTAAGAAAAAAAAAAAAAAAGAGAGATAAGACACAAATTACTTATATAGAAATGAAAGAGGGATATCACTACTGATCCTATGGGCATTAAAAGAATAATAAAGAAATATTACGAACAACTCTATGTCTGCAAATTTGATGACCTAGATGAAATGGACCAATCCTTGAAAGACACAACCTGTCAATACTTACACAAGAAGAAATAGACAATTTGAAAAGGCCCATATCTCTGAAAGAAATTAAATCAATAATTAATAATCTTCCATAACAGAAAGCTCCAGGTCCAGTTGGGTTCTCTGGTGAATTCTACCAAACATTTAAGAAATAAATTGTATTAATTCTTTACAAATCTCTTTCAGAGGATGAAGCAGGGGGAATTCTATAAGTAAATGAGAAATGCTGAAACAAATTCAGAGAAGTTACATATAATGTCCTCATCCATGACACACATTCATAATTGATTCCAGCACTGAATCAGAGCCACTGTGTAGCTGTGTAGCTTTAAAATACACTTCAGCATAACACTCAAGGCAGCAACTTCTAATTTTTTTAGTTGGAGTATTTGTCATTCAAAATATATTCTGAATGGAGTAAGGGTCATAAGTACTCAAAGTAGTTAAAATAGGGGTAATTTAATAGAGAGCCAATTACATAGGTGATAAAAAAGCTAAGATAAAAGGGGAAATTGAGGATACTTAGAGATTAGCAATGGCATAAAAACACTACAACCCTAGACAGGAGTTCTAACTATGGCCTGTCACGTGGGAGCTGTAGCCAATGCTGGAAAATTTTATGAGGGAAATGAAGGTTGAAATAAAAATCCATTGTGTATGTGGATATACTGGGTGGGCCAAAAGGTTCATTCTTTTTTTTTCTGTAAGATGGCTCTAGTAGCACTTAGTTGTCTTTAACTTCATTCGAAACAATTTTGTTAGATTGTATGTGATAGCTGTCATATCAGTGTGCATTAAAAAAAAGACTCATTGGTTTTCCCTGGTGGCGCAGTGGTTAAGAATCTGCCTGCCAATGCAGGGGACACGGGTTCGAGCCCTGGTCTGGGAAGATCCCACATGCCGCGGAGCAACTAGGCCCGTGAGCCACAACTACTGAGCCTGCGCGTCTGGAGCCTGTGCTCCGCAACGGGAGAGGCTGCGATAGTGAGAGGCCCGTGCACCACGATGAAGAGTGGCCCCCGCTCTCTGCAACTAGAGAAAGCCCTCGCACAGAAACAAAGACCCAACACAGCCAAAAATAAATAAATAAATAAATTTATTAAAAAAAAAAAAAAAAGACTCATTAAAATTGGTGAATTTTTGTGTAGCCATTTTAATATTGAAGATGGAAGAGAAAAAGCATATTATGGTTTATTATTTCAAGAAAGGTAAAAACGAAACTGAAGCACACAAAAAGAGTTGTGCAGTGTATGGAGAAGGTGCTGTGACTGATCGAACATGTCAAAAGTGGTTTGTGAAGTTTCATGCTGGAGATTTCTCGCTGGACAATGCTCCATGGTTGGGTAGACCAGTTGAAATTGATAGCAATCAAATCAAAACAATAATTGAGAACAATCAACGTTATACTATGCGGGAGATAGCTGACATACTCAAAATATCCAAATCAAGTGTTGAAAATCATTTGCACCAGCTTGGTTATGTGAATCATTTTGATGTTTGGGTTCCACATAAGTTGAGCAAAAAAAACCTTGACCATA
This sequence comes from Balaenoptera borealis, assembly GCF_965194805.1. Taxonomy (NCBI): domain Eukaryota; kingdom Metazoa; phylum Chordata; class Mammalia; order Artiodactyla; family Balaenopteridae; genus Balaenoptera; species Balaenoptera borealis. The sequence goes on from NC_138865.1 coordinate 93,169,920, forward strand.
TGTCCACATGCAATTCTCTACTGAAACGTAATGAAAATGTTCTGTTTTTAAAACAAATTGAGACGGTGATGAAAAGTGGATACTGTACAACAATATGGAACAGAAGTGTTAGTGGGGCAAGCGAAATGAACCACCAGCAACCACACCAAGGTCCAGATTTCATCCAAAGAAGGTGATGTTGTGTATATGGTGGGATTGGAAGGGAGTCCTCTATTATGAGCTCCTTCCAGAAAACCAAACGTTTAATTCCAACGAGTTCTGCTCACAATTACACCAACTGAAAGCAGCACTCGACGAAAAGCATCCACAATTAGTCAACAGAAAATGCATAATCTTCCATCAGGATAATGCAAGACCACATGTTTCTTTGATGACCAGGAAAGAAACTGTTACAGCTTGACTGGAAGTTCTGATTCATCAGCTGTATTCACCAGACATTGCATCTTTGGATTTCCATTTATTTTGGTCTTTATAAAATTCTCTTAATGGAAAAAAATCTCAATTCCCTGGAAGACTGTAAAAGGCACCTGAAACAGTACTTCGCTCAAAAAAATAAAAAGTTTTGGGAAGACGGAATAATGAAGTTGCCTGAAAAATGGCAGAAGGTAGTGGAACAAAAGGGTGAATATGTTGTTCAATAAAGTTCTTGGTGAAAATGAAAAATGTCTTTTATTTTTACTTAAAAAAAAGAAGGTGAGGGGGACTTTCAAGATGGCGGAGGAGTGAGATATGGAGATCACCTTCCTCCCCACAAATACATCAGAAATACATCTACATGTGGAACAACTCCTACAGAACACCTACTGAACGCTGGCAGAAAACCTCAGACTTCCCCAAAGGCAAGAAAATCCCCACGTACCTGGGTAAGGCAAAAGAAAAAAGAAAAAACGGAGACAAAAGAATAGGGATGGGACCTGCATCTCTGGGAGGGAGCTGTGAAGAAGGAAAAGTTTCCACACACTAGGAAGTTCCGTCACTGGCAGAGGTGGGGGTGACGGGGGAAGCTTCAGAGCCACCGAGGAGAGCACAGCAACAGGGGTGCAGAGGGCAAAGCGGAGAGATTCCTGCACAGAGGATCAGTGCCGACCAGCACTCACCAGCCTGAGAGGCTTATCTGCTCACCCACCAGGGCGGGTGGCGGCTGGGAGCTGAGGCTTGGGCTTCGGAGGTCAGATCCCAAGGAGAGGACTGGGGTTGGCTGCATGAACACAGCCTGAAGGGGGCTAGTGTGCCACAGCTAGCCAGGAGGGTGTCGGGGAAAAGTCTGGACCTGCCTAAGAGGCAAGAGACCATTGTTTCGGGGTGTGCGAGGAGAGGGGATTCCTTCCCTGTCTGCCCACAGAAGGCAGGGAACCACCTAAACGAGCTCCAGAGACAGGCACGAGCCATGGCTATCAGCTCGGACACCAGAGATGGACGTGAAATGCTAACGCTGCTGTTAGAGCCACCAAGAACCAGTGTGCAAGTACAGGTCACTATCCACACCCCACTGCCCCAGGAGCCAGTGCAGCCCACCACTGCCAAGGTCCTGTGATCCAGGGACAACTTCCTAGGAGAACACATGGCACGCATCAGGCTGTTGTGTTGTCATGCTGACCTCTGCCGCCACAGGCTCACCCCACATTGCAATTATAACTACCATACCCCTCCCTCCCTACGTAATGAGTGAGCAAGAGCCCCCTAATCAGCCACTGCTTTAACCCCGTCCTGTCTGGGCAGGGAACAGATGCCTGAGGGTGACCTACACACGGAGGTGGGGTCCAAAACCAACGGTAAATCTCAGAGCTGTGCAAACATAGAAGAGAGAAGGAAATTTCTCTGTGTAGCCTCAGGAGCAGTGGATTAAATTCCCACATTCAACTTGATGTACGCTGCATCTGCGGAATACCTAAACAGACAACGAATCATGCCAAAATTGAGGCAGTGGACTTTGGGAGCAAGAGTAGGCTTGGGGTTTACTGTATGTGACTTACTTGTTTCTGACTTTTATGTTTATCTTACCATAGATTTTAGTGCTTCTTGTCACTGGTGGATTTGTTTATTGGTTTGGTTTCTCTCTTTTCTTTTAATACTTTTCAAATTTTAAAAAAATAATTAAAATTTTTTTAAAATTTTAATAATTTAATTTTATATTTTACTTATTTATTATTATATATTCTTTCTTTTTTCTCCCTTTTCTTCTGAGCCACGTTGCTGACAGGGTCTTGGTGCTCTAGCTTGGTGTCAGGCCTAAGCCTCTGAGAAGGGAGACTCAAGTTCAGGTCATTGGACCATCAGAGATCTCCCAGCCCAAAGTGATATCAATTGGCGAGAGCTCTCCCAGAGATCTCCATTTCAACACTAAGACCCAGCTCCATCCAATGGCCAGAAAGCTCCAATGCTGGACGTCCCATGCCAGATAACTAGCAAGACAGGAACACAGGATTTTAGCCAGCCTCTCTGCTAACACAAGTAGCAGAGAGGATGCCTAAAATCATACTAAGTTCACAGGCACCCCAAAACACACCACCGGACGTGGTCCTGCCCACCAGAAAGACAAGATATAGCCTCACCCACCAGAACACAGGCACCAGTCCCCTCCACCAGGAAGCCTACACAACCCACTGAACCAATCTTACCCACTGGGGGGAAGAAACCAAAAACAACGGGAACTATGAACATGCAGCCTGCGAAAGAAGATCTCAAACATAGTAAGTTAAGCAAAATGAGAAGACAGAGAAACATGCAGCAGATGAAGGAGCAAAGTAAAAACCCACTAGACCAAACAAATGAAGGGGAAATAGGCAGTCTACCTAAAAAAGAATTCAGAGTAATGATAGTAAACATGATCCAAAACCTTGGAAATAGAATGGAGAAAATACAAGAAACATTTAACAAGGACCTGGAAGAACTAAAGAGCAAACAAACAATGATGAACAACACAATAAATGAAATTTAAAATACTCTAGAAGGAATCAATAGCAGAATAACTGAGGCAGAAGAACAGATAAGTGACCTGGAAGATAAAAGAGTGGAAATGACTACTGCAGAGCAGAATAAAGAAAACAGAATGAAAAGAATTGAGGACAGTCTCAGAGACCACTGGACAACATTAAAAGCACCAACATTCCAATTATAAGGGTCCCAGAAGAAGAAGAGAAAAAGAAAGGGTCTGAGAAAATATTTGAAGAGGTTTTGGTTGAAAACGTCCCTAACACAGGAAAGGAAATAGTCAACCAAGTCCAGGAAGCACAGAGACTCCCATACAAGATAAATCCAAGGAGAAACACGCCAAGACACATATTCATCAAACTATCAAAAATTAAATACAAAGAAAAAACTATTAAAAGCAGAAAGGGAAAAACAACAAATGACATACAAGGGAATCCTCATAAGGTTAACAGCTGATCTTTCAGTAGAAACTCTGCAAGCCAGAAGGGAGTGGCAGGACATATTTAAGGTGATGAAAGGCAAAAACCTACAACCAAGATTACTCTACCCAGCAAGGATCTCATTCACCTTCGACAGAGAAATGAAAACATTTAGAGACAAGCAAAAGCTAAGAGATTTTAGCACCTCCAAACCAGCTTTACAACAAATGTTAAAGGAATTTCTCTGGGCAGGAAACACAAGAGACGGAAAAGACTTACAAAAACAAACCCAAAACAATTAAGAAAATGGTAATAAGAACATACGTACTGATAATTACCTTAAGTGTAAATGGATTAAAGGCTCCAACCAAAAGACATAGACTGGCTGAATTGATACAAAAACAAGACCCATATATATCCTGTCTACAAGAGACTGAATTCAGTCCTAGGGACACATACAGACTGAAAGTGAGGGGATAGAAAAAGATATTCCATGCAAATGGAAATCAAAAGAAAGCTGGAGTAGCAATTCTCATATCAGACAAAATAGACTTTAAAATAAAGACTATTACAAGAAACAAAGAAGGACACTACATAATGATCAAGAGATCAATCGAACAAGATATAACAATTGTAAGTATTTATGCACCCAACATAGGAGCACCTCAATACATAAGGCAAATGTTAACAACTATAAAAGGGGAAATTGACAGTAACACAATAATAATAGGGGACTTTAACACCCCAATTTCACCAATGGACAGATCATCCAAAATAAAAATAAATAAGGAAACACAAGCTTTAAATGACATATTAAACAAGATGGACTTAATTGATATTTCTAGGACATTCCATCCAAACACAGAAGAATACACTTTCTTCTCAACTGCTCATGGAACATTTTCCAGGATAGATCATATCTTGGGTCACAAATCAATCCTTGGTAATTTAAGAAAATTGAAATTGTATCAGGTACATTTTCTGACCACAATGCTATGAGACTAGGTATCAATTACAGGAAAAAAACTGTAAAAGATAGGAACACAAGAAGGCTAATCAATACGCTACTAAAAAACCAAGAGATCACTGAAGAAATCAAAGAGGAAGTCAAAAATACCTAGAAACAACTGACAATGAAAACATAACAGCCCAAAACCTATGGGATGCAGCAAAAGCAGTTCTAAGAGGGAAGTTCATAGAAATACAATCCTACCTCAAGATATAAGAAAACTCAAATAAACAACCTGACCTTACACCTAAAGCAATTAGAGAAAGAAGAACAAAAAAACCCCCCAAAGTTAGCAGAAGGAAAGAAATCAGAAGGATAAGATCAGAAATAAATGAAAAAGAAATGAAGGAAACAATAGCAAAGATCAATAAAACTAGAAGCTGGTTCTTTGAGACGATGAACAAAATTGATAAACCATTAGCCAGACTCATTAAGAAAAACAGGGAGAAGACTCAAATCAACGGAATTAGAAATGAAAAAGAAGTAGGCAGAAATACAAAAGATCATGTGAGATTACTACACACAACTATATGCCAATAAAATGGACAACCTGGAAGAAATGGACAAATTCTTACAAAAGCACAATCTTCTGAGACTGAGCTAGGAAGAAATAGAAAATATAAACACACCAATCACAAGCACTGAAATTGAAACTGTGATTAAAAATCTTCCAACAAACAAAAGCCCAGGACTAGATGGCTTCACAGGCAAATTCTACCAAACATTTAGAGAGGAGCTAACACATATCCTTTTCAAACTCTTCCAAAGTATAACAGAGGGAGGAACACTCCCAAACTTATTCTACAAGGCCACCATCACCCTGATACCAAAACCAGACAAAGATGTCACAAAAAAAGAAAACTACAGGCCAATATCACTGATGAACAAAGATGCAAAAATCCTCAACAAAATACTAGCAAAACAGAATACTGCAGCATATTAAAAGGATCATACACCATGATCAAGCAGGGTTTAACACAGGAATGCAAGGATTCTTCAATATATGCAAATCAATCAATGAGATACACCACATTAACAAATTGAAGGAGAAAAACCATATGATCATCTCAATAGATGCAGAAAAAGCTTTTGACAAAATTCAACACCCACTTATGATAAAACCTCCCCAGAAAGGAGGCATAGAGGGAAATTACCTCAAAAGAATAAAGGCCATATATGACAAACCCACAGCCAACGTTGTTCTCAATGGTGAAAAACTGAAACCATTTCCTCTAAGATCAGGAACCAGACAAGGTTGTCCACTCTCATCACCATTATTCAACATAGTTTTGGAAGTTTTAGCCACAGCAATCAGAAAAGAAAAAGAATAAAAGGTATCCAAATCAGAAAAGAAGTAAAACTGTCACTGTTTGCAGATGACATGATACTATACATAGAGAATCCTAAAGATGTTACCAGAAAACTACTAGAGCTAATCAATGAATTTGGTAAAGTAGCAGGATACAAACTTAATGCATAGAAATCTCTTGCATTCCTATACACTAATGATGAAAAATCTGATAGAGAAATTAAGGAAATGCTCCCATTTTCCATTGCAACAAAAAAGAATAAAATACCTATTAATAGACCTACCTAAGGAGACAAAAGACCTGTATGCAGAAAACTGTAAGACACAGATGAAAGAAATTAAAGATGATACAAACAGCTGGAGAGATATACCATGTTCTTGGATTGGAAGAGTCAATATTGTGAAAATGACTCTACTACCCAAAGCAATCTACAGATTCAGTGGAATCCTTATCAAACTACCAATGGCAATTTTCACAGAACTAGAACAAAAAATTTCACAATTTGTATGGAAACACAAAAGACCCTGAACAGGCAAAGCAATCTTGAGAAAGAAAAACAGAGATGGAGGAATCAGGCTCCCAGACTTCAGACTATACTACAAAGCTACAGTAATCAAGACAGTATGGTACTGGCACAAAAACAGAAATATAGATCAATGGTACAGGATACAAAGCCCAAAGATAAACCCACACACATATGGGCACCTTATCTTTTTTATTTTTTAATTTTGTTTATTTTATTTTTGGCTGTATTGTGTCTTCGCTGCTGAGTGAGGGCTTTCTCTAGTTGCTGCCAGTGGGGGTTACTCTTCCTTGCGGTACACGAACTTCTCATTGTGGTGGCTCCTCTTGTTGTGGAGCATGGGCTCTAGGCATGCAGGCTTCAGTAGTTGTGGCTCGTGGGCTCTAGAGTGGAGGCTCAGAAGTTGTGGTGCATGGGCTTAGTTGCTCCGTGGCATGTGGGATCTTCCAGACCAGGGCTCGAACCCGTGTCCCCCATATTGGCAGGCAGATTCTTAACCACTGTACCACCAGGGAAGCCCTGGTCACCTTAGCTTTGATAAAGGAGGCAAGAATATACAGGAAAAAAGACAGCCTCTTCAATAAATGTTGCTGGGAAACCTGGATAGCTACCTGTAAAAGAATGAAATTAGAACACTTCCTAACACCATACAGAAAAATAAACTCAAAATGGATTAAAAACCTAAGTGTAAGACCAGGCACTATAAAACTCCTAGAGGAAAACATGGGCAGAACACTTTTTGAGATAAATCACAGCAAGATCCTTTTCAACCTACCTCCTAGAGAAATGGAAGTAAAAACAAAAATAAACAAATGGGACCTAATGAAACTTAAAAGATTTTGCACAGCAAAGGAAACTGTAAACAAGACGAAAAGACAACCCTCAGAATGGGAGAAAATATCTGCAAACAAAGCAACTGACAAAGAATTAATCTCCAAAATATACAAGCAGCTCATGAAGCTCAATATCAAACAAATGAACAACACAATTCAAAAATGGCAGAAGACCTAAATAGACATTTCTCCAAAGAACATGTACAGATTGCCAACAAACACATGAAAGGATGCTCAACATCACTAATCATTAGAGAAATGCAAATCAAAACTACAATGAGGTATCATCTCACACCGGTCAGAATGGCCATCATCAAAAAATCTACAAACAATAAATGCTGGAGAGGGTGTGGAGAAAAGGGAACCCTCTTGCACTGTTGGTGGGAATGTAAATTGATACAGCAACTATGGAGAACAGTATGGAGGTTTCTTAAAAAACTAAAAATAGAACTACCAAATGACCCAGCAATCCCACTACTGGGCATATACCCTGAGAAAACCATAATTCAAAAAGAATCATGTAGCACAATGTTCAATGCAGTACTATTTACAATAGCCAGGACATGGAAACAACCTAAGTGTCCATGGATAGATGAATGGATAAAGAAGATGTGACACATACATACAATGGAATATTACTCAACCATAAAAAGAAATGAAATTGAGTTATTTGTAGTGAGGTGGATGGACCTGGAGTCTGTCATACAGAGTGAAATATGTCAGAAGGAGAAAAACAAATACTGTATGCTAACACATATACATGGAATCTAAAAAAAAAGAAAGAAACAAAACAAAGACAAATTTTGGCCCATCCAATATATACATATCTCACATTTTCTTTGTCCATTCAACCATCAAGGGACACATGTTTTTTTCCCTATCTTGGCTATTATAAGTAATCCTGCAAGGAACATGGGGCTGCAGACATCTTTTCAACTTAGTGTTTTGTTTCCTTTGGCTAAATACTCAGAGTGGAACTGCTGGGTCATACAGTAGTTCTATTTTAAAATTTTTGATGAACCACCACACTACCATCCCCCACTAGTGCCTCTCATTAACTCCAAACAAGCTGCAAGCCAGGTGGCTCGTGGGCTCTAGAGTGGAGGCTCAGAAGTTGTGGTGCATGGGCTTAGTTGCTCCGTGGCATGCAGCACTATTTACAATAGCCAGGACATGGAAACAACCTAAGTGTCCATGGATAGATGAATGGATAAAGAAGATGTGACACATACATACAATGGAATATTACTCAACCATAACTTGGTTATAACTTGAAATTGAACCAAGTTAACCTAATAGGCAAAGATCAGGCCCTCTGCTGTACCAAGCAGAACAGGAGGGGCGAGGAAGGGATCTGAGAGCAGCTGGATCTGGATCATCATAGCATGTAAGATTAAGAAAAAAAATTAAAAAGACATTCTGTCCTAAAAAAAAACAAAAACAAACTCTTTGATATGTTAAGGAACCTAAAGAAAACATAATCTGAAAAAGAGGGATTCTGTAAAAAGGGATACATTTTCCAAGATGTAATGATGATTAAAACTGAAGTGTATAGACTTAGACTTGCTCCCACGTAAAGCTCCTTCTTATTTCACTTGTCTGAAGAACACCAGCCTGCCTGATATATTGTATACATAGGAAAAAGTACAAAATAAAAATTGCATTTCCTCTTATTTGACATGTCCATGTATAATTTAACCATTGTAGCTCAAAAAGTCAATTTACAAATTATATAAGATTAAATAGGTGCAATTTCCTAGTTATTTTTTAAGTGAGATTTTTGCGGAAATAATTGTTAAGTGTGCTATTAAATTAACATAAAATATTAAGAGAATGTTGACTGGATATAGTCATAATCTGGTCATATATTTTTCATATTTCCACATTTAAGATACATCAAATATTGATTTCATAAGATGCAGATAAATCTTCAAATATTAATAATTTTAAAATGAAAACTATAAAGTTGATGGTTTTGTTAGGTGTGTTTCTCTATTGCTATATATAATCATTTCAGGCAGAAAATTATCATAGACATTTTAAGTCAAAAAATGAAGTAAAATGTATGCCAATTAGTAGGCAATAATAATATTCCTAGAGTAGATTATAATAAATACCCAATACACAGATGATTAACTTTGCAAAAATAATCATCAAGACATAATATATCTCAGCATTCATCAAGCTTTTCCTTCCCCAGTCCATCAGAACAGACTTCATGCCTATCTGTCATAATCAATTGAATATTTTTCAGCTGACAGACTAAAGCACATGGGGGAATTCCTAGATGATTTGATGGACAGCATTCCTGTCAGAAGATTGAAAGGTAGATTGAGTAAGGATTCATTTTATCTATGACAAGTGATTAAGTGTTTTGGTTCCTAAAAGTTACAAAGTGAAATTTCCTGCCCTTATCCATTGTTATGCCATGTTAGGGAATTTTCATATTTTATTTACAAATCTTATGGTATATTTTGCTTTATTTCTGTTACAGAAATCGGTCCATCATTTGAAATGTCTCTGTATAACATGGGTTAACGTCAGTTTGATTCAGTACTAGGAAGGTGAATTCCTCAATTTAATTTCCTCAGTTTAATTTCCTCAGTTAATTTCCTCAATAATAAGATATTGAACTTCCGCAATGCATTACAGGTAACATTCTATTAAAAATCTAAGGCTTCCCTGGTGGCACAGTGGTTGAGAATCTGCCTGCCGATGCAGGGGACACGGGTTCGAGCCCTGGTCTGGGAGGATCCCACATGCCGCGGAGCAACTAGGCCCGTGAGCCACAACTACTGAGCCTACGCGTCTGGAGCCTGTGCTCCGCAACAAGAGAGGCCACGATAGTGAGAGGCCCGCGCACCGCGATGAAGAGTGGCCCCCGCTTGCCGCAACTGGAGAAAGCCCTCGCACAGAAACGAAGACTCAACGCAGCCAAAAATAAATAAATAAAAATAATAATAAAAAGATAAAAGATCACCAAAGACTGTTTATTAAAAAAAAAAAAATCTATTAATTTTGCTACATCTATGGATAAATCTGTTTTCATTCCTAAACCTCAATGCTTTATTATATCTCTGTTTTTTTAATCAAGCACATAAACTGGCTTTTCATTAATTTATCCTTTCCAATATTTTCTTGTTTTCTATTTCATTGTATTTCTATGTCTGCTTTTACCATTATTGATTTCTACTTTTTTATTTTTTAAAAGTTTTGTTGTATGCTTTCTTAAAATAAGTATTAAGATTCTTATTGATGAGGGCATGTAATGCTATACACACTAATGTCAACTTCATATGACAGATTCACTCATCTATTATGAGATTGAGATTCCTTTTTAATAAAATGTTTTCATATAGCAGAATAAGTAGGCAATAAAGATGGAAACTCACTGTTTACGGTTGAATTGTGTCCCCCAGAAAGATATGTTGATGTCCTAATATCCGTAGCTGTGAATGTAACCTTATTTGGAAACATAATATTTGCAGATGTAATCAAATTAAGATGAGGTCATTAGGATGAGTCTAACTCAATATGACTGGAATTCTTGTAAGAAAAGGAAAACACTATTTGAACACAGTCACACACAGGGAAAATACCATGTGACAATGGAGACAGAGACTGAGATGCTGCAGCTGAAAGCTAAGGAATGCCAAAGATTGCTGGAAAACCACTAGAAACTAGGAAGAAGCAAGGAAGGATTTGTCCCTACAGGTTGCAGAGGGAGCATGGCCCTGACAACACCTTCAGTTTGGATGCCTAACCTCCAAAATTGTGAGAAAGTAAATTTCTATTGTTTTAAGCCACCCAGTTTGTAGTACTTTGTATAGCAACCCCAGGAAACTAACACACTCACCAGATAAGACCCAGGCCCTACACAGATTTTTTAATTATTATTTTCTTATTGAAAATATTACTCTTTTAGTACTGCTGCTATAATTTCTTAAATTTATTGACCTGTATTGTTTTAAATGGGTTCCCAGAGGAAAGATCCTTATCATAAATGAGATACCTCTTTTTGTGAGTCATCCCTCCATGATTTATTTCAAGCTTTATCTATCATCTGGTTTATCTATCAGAATTACCTTAGTATGTATGTTGGTTTCAGGCCACTCCCCAGTTTCAGTAAAGATGAAGATTCACACCATTTTTGTTTGATCTGGTCATATCTTTAGACTTTTATGTAGAAATTTCATGTTTCCATAATTTTATATTCCCTCTTTTCCAAAAGTAAGCTTTTTGATAGGAGGAACTATGTTTATTTATATTTGTATCTTTCACACCTTAAAGAGTACTAGGAGAATTGTAAGTGTAAAAAAAAAATGTATTAAAGGAATGAATGTTATCCATTTATTCATTCATCAAATGACAAAGAAGTGAAAAAAAAATTCCCAAAGGCATGCAATCTTTGACAACAGAATCTGGTATTTCATATGACCTTTCATTACACAAAAAGATACAGTATATAGAACAGTTGAGATATAACATCCAGTATTAAAAGAAAATGAATTTTCTAGTATGGGTTGGCCATTTTTAAAGGATGCTTTATATTTGTTTCTAAGGTTAGTAAATACTTTTAATTGATATTTTCATGGTTTCTGAATTTTTACCTAGCAATTTTACCAGAGCAATAGTAACTGCATTATTATTGAGAAACAGGATTTAGAATCCATGTTCCATTTCTATTAATCTTGGTGCATTATCATTTTCCAGTCAATTAAACAGGCCAGTGCCATATTCACCCATGATTGATGTGAAGACAGTATTTAGCTTTAGAATTCTTGATGGATAAATGATAGTAATCCATGAACCCCATTGAGCATAAATACAAAATCAAAATCAATGAATCAAACTCCCTTTTATCCATTACCTACTTAACAGCTAGGAAGTCCATTTTAATAGCTAGTCATTAGAGACATGCCTTGGAATAAAGAATACTTATTTAGACAAATGGCCTCTGCCTTTAATAATTATTTTCTTTTCCTGTCCTTATTTACCCTAAGGATTTATTTTTAAAAACATGTAATAGCACTTCTTAAAAAGTCCTTGATTGTATTTTATAAAAATCACTGAACATAAATTTTAGGATTGCTTGTCCAACTTTCACAAACAGGATATGTGAAGAAAAAATGAGTATGTATATTTTAGATCATCCAAGAAAGTGAATGGGAAGCTAGAACAAAAAATGTCTCTGAGGAACTCTCAGTTATGCTATTATAAGCTAAAATAGTACTATTTTTATGGGGTTGTGATCTTTCTCGTGTGTTGAACACTCTCCAGTTTTCCATAAATTTTCTGACTAGTTGTTAGGAAATTGGCTCTTACCCATTTTTGCCTCCCATTTTGAAATTATTCATACAGATATAATGCTCCTTACTAGTGGAGAGACAGACATATAATCTAAGTTTGACCAGACAGATGCTTTCACTCTAAGAAATTTGAAGCTTGAGGTTAGTGATGCAAGTATGGAGTGGATTCACCTTGTCAAAATGCAATTTTGAGACTGATCTGGATCTTGGAACTTGCCAGGCACTTCTCTTCCACACCCTGATTCTTCTGCTTTTTTAAAAACTGAGATATATTCCCATTATTCTAATTAAAATAAGTCTTTCTTACTAAGGAAACTCAAAGAAGATAACTGAGGAGAAAAATCTAAATAACCTTGGGTTTGGCTATGACTTTTTAAATAAAGTACCAGAAGTAAGTTATATGAAGGAAAAAAAATGATAAGTTGGACTTCATTAAAATTTTAAAAATCTGTTCTGATGAAAATACTGTTAAGAGAATGAAAATACAATCCACATACCTGGGAAATATATTTTCAAAACTTTTGTGTGATAAAGAACTGTCATCCAAAATCTACAAAGAACCCTTAAAATTCATCAACAAAAATAAACAATGCAATTAACAAATGGGCAAAAGATCTGAAAAGATACTTCAGCAAAGGAAGATGTACAGATTTCAAACAGTGTATGAAAAGATACTGGCATACGTCATTAGGGACTGTAAATTAAAACAATGAGATACCAGTGACACCAATTAAAATGGCTAAAATCAAAACCACTGACAATACTAAATGCTGTGGAGGATAGAGCAAAAAAACTCTTCATTCATTGCTGTTGGAATGCAGAATGGTACAGCCACTGTGGAAGGAAGTTTGGCAGTTTCTTATAAAACTAAACATTTTCTTACGATATGACCCCAGCAGTCATACTCTTTGCTATTTACCCAAATGAGTGCTAATGTCCACACAAAAACCTGCACACAAATGTTTATAGCAGCTTTGTATATACTTGCCAAAAATTGGAAGCAATCAATATGTGAATAATTGAGGGAATGGATGAGCAAACTGTGGTACATTCATACAATGGAATATTATTCATCCATAAAAAGAAATGAACTATCAAGCCCAGAAAAGACATGGAGGAACCTTAGACACATATTAGTAAGCAAAAGAAGCTCATCTTAAAGGTTACATAATATATGATCTCAACTATATGACATTCAGGAAAAGACAAAACTATGCAAACAGTAAAAAGATCATTTGCTGTCAGGTGTTTGGGGGGAGGAAAGGAGAAATGAATAGGTGGAACCCAAGCATTTTCAGAGCAGTGAAAATTTTCTATATGTTATGGTAAAGTTGTATACATGTCATGGTACATTTGTCAAAATCCATAGAATGTACGACACAAAGATTAAATCCTTATGTAAACTATGGACTTTAGTTAGTAATAGTGTATGGATATTATATCATCAAGTGTAATAAACATACCACATTAATATAAGATGTTAATAATAGGGAGCACTATGGGAGGATGTAAGGACATATATGGGAACTCTCTGTACTTTCTGCTCCATTATTCTGTAAACTTAAAATTGCTCAAAATAATAAAGTTTATTCATTTAAAATTATTATTCAACATTAAAAATTAAATAAGTATAAAATAAATATAATAATTTTTAAAATGGTATCTTTGTACATTTGTAGCTTTTCTATTTCTGAGATTATTAAAGCAAAGAAACTACAGTGATGGTTTTAGAATACCCTGCATATAATCTCATCATACCCTGCTATAAAATTTTTTGAAAACTGAAACCAGTCTATATTGAGAAACTTGATTATAATGAAGTAATAATCTATTATTTTAAGTGATGATTAACACTCCATAACTTACAAGTGAAAATTATTCTTTTTATCCAGTATAAACATAACCATAACTTACACTTCTTTTAAAATTTATTTTTTAATGCTATTCTTGTCTGCTTACATTCTTTTTATGTATGTATGTATGTATGTATGGCTGGGTTGGGTCTTCGTTTCTGTGTGAGGGCTTTCTCTAGTTGTGGCAAGCAGGGGCCACTCTTCACCGTGGTGCGCGGGCCTCTCACTATCGCGGCCTCTCGTTGCCGAGCACAGGCTCCAGACGCACAGGCTCAGTAATTGTGGCTCACGGGCCGAGTTGCTCCGCAGCATGTGGGATCTTCCCAAACCAGGGCTCGAACCCGTATCCCCTGCATTGGCAGGCAGATTCTCAACCACTGCACCACCGGGGAAGCCCCATAACTTATACTTTTACCAATATAAACATAGTCACAAATAAGGGATCTTAAATATCTAGAACGAAATGTTTATCAATAGGGCAACTAGAAGAATGTCAACAGAAATTTGCAAAATAATTATTAAAAAGAAAGGTGTTCAGAACTTCCACACAGAGTATCTAATGAGAGATTTAATATTTTAATCAACAATAAAAAATAAATGGACAATTCTATATTTCATAAAGTATAGAAATATTAAATCTCAACTCTGTATTAGGCACATTCTAGTATATTTTAAGTAAAACTCTAGTCTCTACAAACAAGGAATTTTTAGGGCTGTGCATCTGTGTTTTCTGTTGCTCCAGCCTGGAAGGGAATGGTTTTGATAATGCTTTTTTCCTTCTTTCATTGTTGCCTAACACAAAACAGGAAGATATTTACTAAGACTTTCTAGATAAAATTGACAACTGCCTTCTTTTGCCATCCCTAGATCCTCTTCAAACTTGCATTATGACTATGATAATACACAGGCAAACACATATGTCTATTTAGTATCTTTTCACTGACATAAAACAATTCTGTTTAACCTCACATTAATAGACAATTTATATCTAGAAATGAATTTTACTTTCTCCAAACAGTCTTTGCCCCAAGTTATTCAATTTGATCCAATCAAATTAACACACATAAAGCATTACTGACAGATCTATTACTGAAATGAATACAACCAAAAATAAATAAAATAGAGTTGCATAGTCACTGTAGAGCACTCAGCTGTCTATAATTTCAAGTGTTGTTAATTTATCGACTGATTTATAACCTATCTAGAAGTAAAAAAAATAAATTAATTAAAGCGCTATTATGTTATAGTCAATATATTCAAGGCATAAAATTTGATATGAAAAAGTGAGAAAAAATAAAATTATTGTGAAAAAGCAAGACAGAGTTGGTGTGTTAAATTCATATAATGAGGTTCTATATGCTTGAAAAATTATCCATATGCCAGACTAAATTTCTGCATCTGGATCAGACTGACTTTGGATACGGCTAATTTACTGTGGACCACTGTGGTAGTCTATATCACACTGCAGTAAAACTGATCAGAAAAAGTATGAGAATTTATGAAGCAGAAAGAGGTTAATAATGACCATGTCACAAGTTCTACAATGGGTAGAAATACAAGCAAATGACTTTCTAAAGCATTTTACACATTTGAGTTTTATCCCATGAGAATTATATCCCATGAAAGATAAATTTTTAAAAATTAATTTCTAGTTTATATTAATGTCTATATCTCTGAAATGCATTTTTCTAGGGTAAGGGAATGTCATATATATTTGATCTCCAGTACAAATAAAATCATCAGGAAGGAGCATTGACAAATTACTTGGAAATAGTTCTGATAGTTCTCATCAGAGATGAAGTTCCTAATATATTGCATTTGTTTTCCATTTGATGAGAGAGCTGCTATTTTATTCACTCACAAAACAAATACATAAGACTCTGAATAACCAAAGCAATCTTGAGAAAGAAGAACAGAGTTGGAAGTATCACATTTATTGATTTCATACTATGTGACAAAACTATAGTAATCAAAACAACATGATATTGGCATAAAAACAGACATAGAGACCAATGGAACAGAAGAGAAAGTCCAGAAATAAATCCACATATACACAGTCAAATAATTTTCAACAAGGATGCTAAGAATGAACATGGGGAAGAAATGTCTCTTCAATAAATGATAATGGAAAAATGGATATCCACTTGCAAAAGAATGAAATTGGACTCTTATCTTCCACCATACACAAAAATCAACTCAAAATGGATTAGAACTGTTCTGGATCAAGATGGTGCCAGAGCGGGTGCTGGACTCCACTCCTCCCGTGGACACAATAAGTCTACAGCTACATGTGGAACAACTTCCCTTAAAAAAGCCTAAAGACTGGTGGAGCAACTCCTACACATCAGGCCAAGGAGAGAAAGCACACAAGGAAGCAGCCATGTGTCTCACAGGGTCTTGGAGCTCCAGCCTGGTGTCAGGCCTGAGGCTCTGAGGTGGGAGAGCTGAGTTCAGGACATTGGACCACCAGAGACTTCCTGGTCCCATGTAATATCAATCAGCGACAGCTCTCCCAGCTGTCTCTGTCTCGGTGCTAAGACCCAGCTCCACCCAACGGCCAGCAAGCTCCAGTGCTGGATGCCCCATGCCAAACAACAAGCAAGACAGAAACACAACCCCACCCATTAGCAGAGAGGCTTCCTAAAATCATAATAAGTTCACAGACACCCCAAAACACACCACCGGATGTGGTCCCGCCCACCAGAAAGACAAGATCCAGCCTCATCCATCAGAACACAGGCACCAGTCCCCTCCACCAAGAAGCCTACACAATCCACTGAACGAACCTCACCCACTGGAGGCAGACACCAAAAACAACGGGAACTATGAACCTGCAGGCTGAGAAAAGGAGACCCCAAACACAGTAAGTTAAGCAAAATGAGAAGACAGAGAAATATGCAGCAGATGAAGGAACAAGGTAAAAACCCACTAGACCAAACAAATGAAAAGGAAATACGCAGTCTACTTGAAAAAGAATTCAGAGTAATGATAGTAAGGATGATACAAAATCTTGGAAACAGAATGGAGAAAATACAAGAAACGTTTAATAAGGACCTAGAAGAACTAAAGAGCAAACAAACAGTGATGAACAACACAATAAATGAAATTTAAAATTCTCTAGAAGGAACCAATAGCAGAATAACTGAGGCAGAAGAACAGATAAGTAACATGGAAAATAAAATAGTGGAAATAACTACCGCAGAGCAGAATAAAGGAAAAAGAATTGAGGACAGTCTCAGAGGCCTCTGGGACAGCATTGAACACACCAACATTCAAATTATAGAGGTCCCAGAAGAAGAAGAGAAAAAGAAAGGGACTGAGAAAATATTTGAAGAGATTATAGTGGAAAACTTCCCTAATATGGGAAAGGAAATAGTCAATCAAGTCCAGGAAGCACAGAGAGTCCCATACAGGATAAATCCATGAAGAAACATGTCAAGACACATATTCATCAAACTATCAAAAATTAAATACAAAGAAAAAATATTAAAAGCAGCAAGGGAAAGGCAACAAATAACATAAAAGGGAATCCCCATAAGGTTAACGCTGATCTTTCAGCAGAAACTCTGCAAGCCAGAAGGGAGTGGCAGGACATATTTAAGGTGATGAAAGGGAAAAACCTACAACGAAGATTACTCCACCCAGCAAGGATCTCATGCAGATTCGATGGAGAAATTAAAAGCTTTAGAGACAAGCAAGAGCTAAGAGAATTCAGCACCACCAATCCAGCTTTACAACAAATTCTAAAGGAACTTCTCTGGGCAGGAAACACAAGAGAAGGAAAAGACCTACAATAACAACCCAAAACAATTAAGAAAATGGTAATAGGAACATAAATATCGATAATTACCTTAAATGTAAATGTATTAAATGCTCCAACCAAAAGACACAGACTGGCTGAATGGATACAAAAACAAGACCTGTTTATATGCTGTCTACAAGAGACCCACTTCAGACCTAGAGACACATACAGAATGAAAGTGAGGGGATAGAAAAAGATATTCCATTCAAATGGAAATCAAAAGAAAGCTGGAGTAGCAATTCTCATATCAGACAAAATAGACGTTAAAATAAAGACTATTACAAGAGACAAAGAAGGACACTACAGAATGATCAAGGGATCAATCCAAGGAGAAGATATAACAATTGTTAATATTTATGCACCCAACATAAGAGCACCTCAATACATAAGGCAAATGCTAACAGCCATAAAAAGGGAAATCAACAGTAACACAATAATAGTAGGGGACTTTAACAACTCACTTTCACCAATGGACAGATCATCCAAAATGAACATAAATAAGGAAACACAAGCTTTAAATGACATATTAAACAAGATGGACTTAATTGATATTTATAGGACAGCCTATCCAAAAACAACCAAATACACTTTCTTCTCAAGTGCTCATGGAACATTCTCTAGGATAGATCATATCATGGGTCAGGAAGCAAGCCTTGGTAAATTTAAGAAAATTGAAATCATATCAAATATCTTTTCTGACCACAACGCTATGAGACTAGATATCAAAAATAGGAAAATAAACTGTAAAAAATACAAAAACATGGAGGCTAAAAAATATGCTACTAAATAACCAAGAGATCACTGAAGAAATCAAAGAGGAAATCAAAAAATACCTAGAAACAAATGACAATGAAAACACGATGGTTCAAAACCTATGGGATGTAGCAAAAGCAGTTCTAAGAGGGAAGTTTATAGCAATACAATCCCACCTAAAGAATCAAGAAATCTCAAATAAACAACCTAAACTTACACCTAAAGCAATTAGAGAAAGAAGAACAAAAACCCCACAAAGTTAGCAGAAGGAAAGAAATCATAAAGATTGATCAGAAATAAATGAAAAAGAAATAAAGGAAACAATAGCAAAGATGAATAAAACTGAAATCTGGTTATTTGAGAAGATAAACAAAATTGATAAACCATTAGCTAGACTCATCAAGAAAAAGAGGGAGAAGACTCAAATCAACAGAATTAGAAAAGAAAAAGGAGAAGCAGCTACAACACTCCAGAAATATAAAAGTTCATAAGCAACTATATGCCAAGAAAGGACAACCTGGAAGAAATGGACAAATTCTTAGAGAAGCACAACCTTCTGAGACTGACCATGAAGAAATAGAAAATATAAACACACCAATCTCAAGCACTGAAATAGAAACTGTGATTAAAAATCTTCCAACAAACAAAAGCCCAGGAGATGGCTTCACAGGCGAATTCTATCAAACATTTAGAGAGGAGCTAACACATACCTTCTCAAATTCTTCCAAAATATAGCAGAGGGAGGAACACTCCCAAACTCATTCTACAAGGCCACCATCACCCTGATACCAAAATCAGACAAAGTTGTCACAAAAAAAGAAAACTACAGGCCAATATCACTGATGAACATAGATGTGAAAATCCTCAACAAAATACTAGCGAAACAGAATATAGCAGCACATTAAAAGGATCATACACCATGCTCAAGCGGGGTTTAACCCAGCAATGCAAGGATTCTTCAATATATGCAAATCAACCAATGTGATACACCACATTAATAAATTGAAGGAGAAAAACCATATAATCATCTCAATAGATGCAGAAAAAGCTTTTGACAAAATTCAACACCCACTTATGATAAAACCTCTCCAGAAAGGAGGCATAGAGGGAACTTACCTCAACATAATAAAGGCCATATATGACAAACCCACAGCCAACATCGTTCTCAATGGTGAAAAACTGAAACCATTTCCTCTAAGATAAGGAACAAGATAAGGTTGCCCATTCTCATCACCATTATTCAACATAGTTTTGGAAGTTTTAGCCACAGTAATCAGAGAAGAAAAAGAAATAAAAGGAATCCAAATTGGAAAAGAAGAAGTAAAGCTGTCACTGTTTGCAGATGACACCATACTACACATAGAGAAACCTAAAGACTCTACCAGAAAACTACTAGAGCTTATCAATGAATTTTGTAAAGTTGCAGGATACAAAATTAATGCACAGAAATCCCTTGCATTCGTATGCAGTAATGATGAAAAATCTGATAGAGAAATTAAGGAAATGCTCCCATTTACCATTTCATCTAAAAGAATAAAATACCTATTAATAAACCTACCTAAGGAGACAAAATAATTGTATTCAGAAAACTATAAGACACAGATGAAAGAAATTAAAATGATACAAATAGCTGGAGAGTTATGCCATGTTCTTGCTTTGGAAGAATCAACATTGTGAAAATGACTCTACTACCCAAAGCAATCTACAGATTCAATGCAATTCCCATCAAACTACCAATGGCATTTTTCACAGAATCAGAACAAAAAATTTCACAATTTGTATGGAAACACACAAGACCCCCAATAGCCAAAGCAATTTTGAGAAAGAAAAATGGAGCTGGAGGAATCAGGCTCCCTGACTTGAGACTATACTACAAAGCTAAAAAGACAGTATGGTACTGGCACAACAACAGAAATATAGATCAAGGAACAGGATAGAAAGCCCAGAGATAAACCCACGCCAGAGATAAACCCATGCACATATAGTCACCTTATCTTTGATAAAGGAAGCAAAGATATACAATGGAGAAAAGACATCCTCTTCAATAAGTGGTGCTGGGAAAACTGGACAGCCACATGTAAAAGAATGAAATTAGAACACTCTCTAACACCATACATAAAAATAAACTCAAAATGGATTAAAGACCTAAATGTAAGGCCAGACACTATAAAACTCTTAGAGGAAAACACAGGCAGAACACTCTATGACATAAATCACAGCAATATCCTTTTTGACCTACCTCCTAGAGAAATGGAAATAAAAACAAAAATAAACAAATGGGACCTAATGAAACTTAAAAGCTTTTGCACAGCAAAGGAAACCATAAACAAGACGAAAAGACAACCCTTAGAATGGGAGAAAATATTTGCAACGAAGAAACTGACAAAGGATTAATTTCCAAAATATACAAGCAGCTCATGCAGCTCAATATCAAAAAAAACAAACAACCCCATCCAAAAATGGGCAGAAGACCTATATAGACATTTCTCCAAAGAAGATATGCAGATTGCCAACAAACACGTGAAAGGATGCTCAACATCACTAATCATTAGAGAAATGCAAATCAAAACTACAATGAGGTATCACCTCACACCGGTTAGAATGGCCATCATCAAAAAATGTAGAAACAGTAAATGCTGGAGTGGGTGTGGAGAAAAGGGAACCCTCTTGCACTGTTGGTGGGAATGTAAATTGATACAGCCACTATGGAGAACAGTATGGAGGTTCCTTACAAAACTAAAAATAGAACTACCATATGACCCAGCAATCCCACTACTGGGTATATACCCTGAGAAAACCATAATTCAAAAAGAGTCATGTACCACCAGATTCACTGCAGCACTATTTACAACAGCCAGGACATGGAAACAAGCTAAGTGTCCATCGACAGATGAATGGATAAAGAAGATGTGGCACATATATACAATGGAATATTACTCAGCCATAAAAAGAAACAAAATTGAGTTATTTGTAGTGAGGTGGCTGGACCTAGAGTATTTCATACAGAGTGAAGTAAGTCAGAAAGAGGAAAACAAATTCCATATGCTAACACATATATATGGAATCTAAAAAAAAAAAAGTTCTGAAGAACTTAGGGCCAGGACAGGAATAAAAACGCAGACGTAGAGAATGGACTTGAGGACACAGGGAGGGAGAAGGGTAAGCTGGGAGGAAGTGAGAGAGTGGCATTGACATATATACACTACCAAATGTAAAATAGCTAGCTAGTGGGAAGCAGCCGCATAGCACAAGGAGATAAGCCCGGTGCTTTGTGACCACCTAGAGGGGTGGTATATGGAGGGTGGGAGGGAGACGCAAGAGGGAGGGGATATGGGGATATATGTATACATGTAGCTGAATCACTTTGTTATACAGCAGAAACTAACTCAGCAATGTAAAGCAATTATACTCCAATAAAGATGTTAAAAAACAAATGGACTAGAGACTTAAACATAAGACATGAAGCTGTAAAATCCTAGAAGGAAATAACCTCCTTGACATTGGCCTTGGAAATGATTTTTATATAAGACACCAAAAACACAGGCAACAAAATTAAAAATAAACAATTGGGACTATAGCAAACTAAAAACTTCTGTACAGCCAAAAAAAAAGAACAATAAAGTGAAAAGACAACTTGCAGAATAGGAGAAAATATTTGCAGACTATACATATGTATCTGCTGATATATATATATATATATATATATATATATATATATATGTAAATGGTTTTATATATATATATATGAGGTTAAATCCAAAATATATAAGAAACTCACACAATTAAATAACAACAAGAACAATGACCCAAACCCCAATTAAAAATAGACAAAGAACCTATGTAGATATTTTTCTAAAGAAGACACACTAATGGCCACCAGCTATATGAACAAGTGCTCAACATCTGTAATCATCAGGGAATTACAGATCAGTAACACAGTGAGATACCACTTCACATTTATTAGGATGACTATTATTAAAAGATTATAGGTATCAGTAAGTGTTGGAAAGGATTTGGAGCAAAGGGAACTTTTGTACACTGTTAGTGGGAATATAAATTGGTATAGCCATTACAAAAAGCAATACAAAGGTTCAAATAGAACTACCACATGATCCAGGCTATCCCTCTTCTGGGTATATACCAAAAGGAAGTGAAATCTACCTGGAAGAGATATCTGCATTTCCATGTTTATACCAGCATTATTCACCACAGCCAAGATAGAGAAACAACCTAAGTGCTCATCAATGGATAAATTGATAAAGAAATATATATATATATATATATATATATATATTTCCCCCTTCAAAAGGATATCTTGCCATTTGCAACAACATTCATTAGCCTGGAAGACATTATGTTAAGTGAAATAAGTCAGAAAGAGAAAACAGAATTACCTCATTTACATGTGAAATCTCAAAAAGTTGCATATATAGAAGCAGAGAGTAGAAATGTGGTTACCAGGAGCAGGGAGGTGGAGGAAATGGGATAATGTTGGTCAAAAGATACAAAGTTGCAGTTATGTAGGATAAATAAGTCTAGAGATCTAATGTACAGCATGATGACTGCAGTTAATAATACTGTATTGAATACTGGAAATTTACTAAGAGAATAGATTTCAGGTACTCTCACCACACAAGAAGAAATCTTGAGCGTGTGAGGTTATATGTTAATTAGGTTGACTGTAGTAATCATTTCACTCTGTATATCAAAATACCATGTTGTATATCTGAAACACATGCACCTTTTATTAAACATAAACATTTAAAAATAGGAGCATTGCATCTTTATCAATTTTGGTAGATGGTTTGGTTTACTTTAGACTCGAAGGTTTAGATGATTCTCCTAAGTTTTTGAGTTATTTCATTGGGGATTTGTTGTTATTGTTGTTTTGTTATTTATTTTCTCTTCCATAGGTTATAGGGTAATTTTATAGGAAAGATGAGTGTTGTACTAAGATATTGTGGTGGACACTTTTCCACATAACCTCTCCAGGATTCAGGTAGTGACATTTTCCCCTTGCCTCCAATACTGGCAATCAAGTTCCCCAGGTACAATGTAATCTAGCATTAAGAATATGGAATACATAAATGTTAAGAGAGAGCTTAAAATAAGTATATACACTGAAACACATCTTAATGTGCAATCTCTACTGTGGACAAGAGAGAATGACTGCATATATACTGGATACTTGGTAATAAAACAGCATGTTATTTCGCCCAGAAGTATCTTAACTCCAAACAAGATGTATCAGTAAGTTGTAAGCTTCAAATCTCCTTATTAATGTTATATTTTTTTTACAATCCTGTTGAAATTAAAACAAAAATATAATAGATAAAGAGAAAACTGGTTTCCTTTTTATTTATGACAAATCATGAAAAAGACCTGCCATGATTTTATTAATAATGAGATTGACACTCATATTTGGTAATATTCCTACCTCCAAAGATTCATCTGGCCAATTAAAAAAGAGAATAGGTGAAGGACTTCAGAAATAGGAGAAGGATGGGAGACCATGTGATAATAAATTAAATTGTTTATACGTGAACCTCATGTTTAACTAAAAACAGTAACTATAAGAAGTCATTTAATTGGCTAGAAAGCAATGAGAAATGAAGTGGTTTGAAGCAAACTTGACATGCCTTTCAATCAAAATTAATGATGTCACTCAAAAAATGGTATTAATATTTTAATGAATATTATTAATATAAATATACTATCCAAACACATTAATGGATTGTAACCCAAAGCAAAAAATAAATATCTATGCATCCATACTTATGTAAATAAGTGATTAAATAAATAGGGGAGAAGAGAAACATTTTCCTTGAAATATAATCCAAGTGATTTACATAGATACTTTCCTCTTCAGGAGGTGAAACTTAATCACCTCCCCTATCCCTTGTGTGCAGGTAACACTTAATGACTTACTTCCAAGGAAGAGAGTATGGCAAAAACGTAACTATATAGTAGAGAAAACTGGCAAAGGCTACCTAGGCCAGGTGAATCAAATTAATATCATCAGTTATAAATCATGTTGATAGCATGTACCCCTGACCTTATGTGATAAAAAGGGTATTTCATCTTTGTTCTTTCAGAAACAGAAATCTCAAATTAATCAAGAGGAATGTAAGAGAAAATCCCAAATTAAAGTACATTCTATGAAATACCTTAAAAGTATTCTGCAAAACTGCCAAGTAATGAAAAACCAGGGAAGACAGGCAAATTGTTAGAGAATGGCGATACAAAGTAGACAGGACAACTAAATGCAATTTGATATCTTGGATGAGATCCTGGAACAGAAAGAGTACATTAGTGGAATAATCTTCTACTTCCATCTTCACTTGAAATATGATTCAATCACGGAGATGAAGTTTAGTTAATAATGCACCAAAGTTGGTTTCTTAGTTATGACAAATGTACCATGTTAAAATAAGACATTAAATATAAGAGAAACTGGTGAGGGATATAGTGGAACAACTCATACTTGAAAAGAATGTATACAGGCATACCTTGGAGATATTGTAGATTTGGTTCCAGACCATAAAGCAAATACTGTATCCCAATAAAGCAAGTCACATAATGTTTTTGGTTTCCCAGTGCATATAAAAGTATGTATACACTATACTTTAGTCTATTAAATAGGCAATAACATTATGTCTAAAAAAATATGTGCATACCTTAATTAAAGACTACTTTATTGCTAAAAAGTGTTAACCATTATCTGAGCCTTCAGCAAGTTGTAATCTTTTTGCAACAGTAACATCAAAGATCACTGATCACAGATCACCATAACAAATATAATAACAATGAAAAGTTTGAAATACTGTGTGAATTACCAAAATGTGACACACAGTCACAAAGTGAGCAAATGCTGTTGGAAACCAACTTACGATGGTTCAACTTATGGTATTTTTCCAACTTTATGATGGTGTGAAAGTGATATGCATTCAGAAGAAACTGTACTTCAAATTTTGAATTTTGATCTTTTCCCAGGCTAGTGATATGCGAAGGTATAATACTCTCTTCAGACACTAGGCAGTGGCAGCGAGCCACAGCCCCCAGTCAGCCACAGCATCACGCGGGTAAACAGCCAACACATTACAACCATTCTGTACCCAAACAGCCATTCTGTTCTTCACTTTCAGTGCAGTATTCAATAAATTACATAAGATATTCAAGATTTTATTATAAAATTGGATTTGTGTTAGAAGACTTTGCCCAACTGTAGGCCAACGTAAGTGTTCTGAGCACGTTTCAGGTAGGCTAGGCTAAGCTATGATGTTTGTCAGGTTAGGTATATTAAATGCATTTTTGGCGTACAATATATTCAACCTGTGATGGGCTTATCAGGATGTAACCCCATTGAAAGTCGAGGAAAATATGAAACATAGAATATAAGTGCCACAACAGACAGAGGGATGTGTGTTTTGTGTGTGTTAAACCTTAAAACATGACTCGAATTCATAGCATGCTCCACTCTTCACAGAAAAGACAGATTTCACAGTGTGTCATTACTTTGAATGTACCAACAATGCAGAGTTCAAAAGTACAAATATCACAGCCAGAAACCTTGGGTTTCTTAAAAATGTTTTTGGGAAATCTTTTAAGATTGTAGCTCTCCAGACATGATATTTTCAACTTATGATGGGTTTATCAGGATGTAACTCCATCATAAATGAAGGAAGATATGTATTCAAATCCATATTCTATATCTGTTCCGTGTGTGTGTGTACTCCATATAGATGCTTTTTAATTAGTGATCTATTTTAGGAAACTTTTAGCTTTTCATACAAATTGTGAAGATAGCACAGAGTTTACAAATATCCCACACTTAGCTTCATTTACTATTTAAATCTTACATTAGTATGGTACGTTCTTCACAATTAATGAGACACTATGATACATAATTATTAACTAAATACATACTTTATTCAAATTGCCTTCAATTTTACTTAATGTTCTTTTTCAAGCACACAAAACTTCATTATATGTATTTGATGCACGAGCTCTGTCTTACTTTTCCACAATAATTTTATTTTTGTCTCAGCTTTTCCTATAAAATTTTATGCCTTGGATATGTTGAATATAACATGATTCCACTTTGACCATTGGGAGCTCTTTCAGTTGCTTGCTGTGTCTCTTTGATAGACCCCATCACTGATTCTTTTTTTCTTTTTTATTACTTTCTTATTCTCTGGCACTATAAAATGCTCCAGGCTTGCTTTGTTATTTCTGCCCTGGTCCTAGAATCAACCATTTCTTCAAAGATCATGGTTCCTTTTATTGGAGACAATATTGGAAACTCTAGAAACAAGGTATGCTTGTGCTACTAAGATTTTCCTGTTTCTAATGCATTTCAGCTGATAGAACAAGGTAATATATGTGTAATACTAACCTGTGCCTATACCCAAATTTATATTTCTATATTTAACTACTTATTTTTATATTTAGATACTCATGAATTCTTACTGATGTCTCCAACTCTAATCTATTAACACATGGATAATCCTAGCCTTCCCCTCTTGTTTCTGTCTAATGTACCACTCCAACAGTGAGAAGCGTGGATCCCACCATCTGCTATCTTTTTACACAATTATTCATCCCACTATACACATGAAGTGAGCGGTTTAAGAACTGTTAACCAGTTCTCCATGAGAAACACTTTACCCAAAAGAGGACTGTGCTATGCATGGTTCCTTTTTGCTTTATTTTTATGTGTCCATTCATTTCCAAAGTCACCTACATAAGAACATTTTCATGAGGTTATTTCAAACATTTGTAATACAGTTAGATTCTTTTGTCACAGTCATAATTCCATCTTGGGATCCAACAACTTCTTAAGTGTTTTTCTTTATTTGCATATATAAAGGTTTGCATATATTAGTCTTTGTGCCATTAAGTTCTACTGGTTTTGACAAATGCATAGTGTTATATATCTACCATTACAGTATTATACTGAATAGTTTCACTGACCTAAGAAACTCCTTATTCTTCACCTATTTAACTCTCCAGCCATGGCAACCACTGTGCTTTTAACTATCTTTATAGTTTTGCCTTTTCCAGAAGGTCATATTAATGGAATTATACAGTATGTAACCCTTTCAGATTAGCTTCTTTATCAATATGCATTTATGATTCATTCATGTCTTTTTATTGCTCATTCTTATCTATTGATGAAGAGTATTCCATTTTATGGATGTACCACAGATTTTTTTCCATTTACAAACTGAAGAACACATTGATACCTTCCAGTTTTCAGAAATTATGAATGATATTGCTCCAAATGTTCATATGAAGTTTTCTGGGTGGATATAAGTTTTCAAATCAGTTCAGTATGTATCTAGGAACTTGATTTCTGGATCATATAGTAAGACTTTGTTTTTCTTTGTAAGAAACTGGCAAAGGTCGTTCAAAGTGGCTGCACCATTCGCATTCGCACCGGCCAGGGATGAGGGTTCCTGCTGCTCCATATTCTTTCCATCAGTTGGTACTGCAAGAGTTTTGAGTTTTAGCCATTCTAATAGGCATGTCTTTGTGTTTAATTGCTGTTTTACTTTGCATTTACCTCACAAATGATATAGAGTATCTTTTCATATTCTTATTTTCCATTCATAGATTTTCTTTAGTGAGGTGTTTGTTCAGATATTTTGAGTTTTAAGACTTCTTTAGATATTCAGATATGTTGGATGCAAACCTTAACTTCCTATAATTTGGGCACATAACTTGCAGTTTGTAAACCTTAGTTTCCCTATATGAAAAAAAGTATGGATAATAAGTGTCCTTATTTTCAGGGTTACTTGAAAACTCAGCTACAATATATAGAAATATGCCTACCACAAGGCCTGGAACAGAGGACACATTAAATATTAGCTAATGCCTATGGAGTGTTTATTACGTGCACTGTTGTATGCACTCATTATGTATTAACTTAATTAATTCCTATAACAATCCAATAAAATAAATATATTATCATCATTGTCATCAACATTTATCATCATTATTATTCTTCTTCTCATTGTACAAATGCACAAACTGAGGAAAAGGGAGATAAAGTAGCCAGCTAAAGTTCAAACGACTATTAAGGAATAGAGAAGCATTCTGGCTCCAGATCTAATATTTTTAACCATGATGTTTCACATTTCTTTCCATAAACTATAAAAACTCAGGCTATCATTATTTGGGAAATTTTTAAAGATCTTGACATCCATTATTAGCCTTTTTTCTCCCTCTCTATCCCTATTTTCTTTGTGGTTTTGCAGATAATTGTAGTGCATTGAGTCTGGCTTGAAGCATCTTAACAAGCTTTTTGCTCTTATGACAAACAATGACATCCCAAGAGTAGACAAAGTAAAATCCCAAACACTGGTACCAGGGTATAGTTTTACAAAAGTTTTATAATGCAAACTCTTTTCCAGTGTAGCCTTTGCTATGGATCACTCTTATGTAGAAATAATTTTTTTTATTATCATAAAAATCTATATCCTATTTTTAAAAAGCACTGGAAATGTTTCTAAGGAGATGTGGACAAAGAATTTGCCCTCAGTGCTCTCATTCTATGATTTGTATCTTCCTTCTTAGTCTTCTGGTATAAGCAGCCAGCAAGATACAGGTCTTATTTGTGATCTGAAGCAAGTCACTTCCCTGAAGTGAGATTTAAGATGCCTTCAATCACAGTGTGCTCTCATTCACCCATGCACTAAAGAGAAAGAATTTCTTCTTAACCTATTACTTAATGTTTTCCTACTAATTGCATGTAGTGGTTTTAAAAAAGAAGTAGAGCAAACTATGTAGCATTTTCTAATTTAAAACACCCTGAAAAATATGGAGGGGAAAAAAAAAAAAAACCAGTCAAAACATCTCTCCTAGGCTCCAGAACTCTATGACACTTGCCAGCATTTTTTTTTATACTAATAAAAACACCACCCTTTAGGAAGTGGCCTTAGGACCTCGTTTTGCTTTTGGTATTAAAATGTAGTAAAGAGGCAGGGACTAGTAATTAAAAAACAGTAATTTCACAAGAACACTGTCATTACCTAAAATAGGTATAGTCACTGTCATCTCCATCGCCATTTAAGATATGAAAGGGATAAAGCACTGCCTTATACCCCAAACTCATGAGCTTCTGGGGATAGCATAAAGGTTTCATATGTTTGGATACTAATACTACAAACCATAAATTCCCAGGCAATAGAATTTCAGCCTCAATTATAGAATCACATTATTAGCAGAGTTATGACTAGCATTAGGAGACTGATAGAGTAAAATCTGAGGCAAAAGTATGAGTTTATATCTCAAGTCTCCTCTTCTAGGCAACCTATCTGAGAAAGGAATTACAAATTATGCTGCCTGATATGGGGATATGAAGAATTCAGAATGTGCTACTGATATCTAGCTTAGAGTTCAGCTATTTGTTTTTAGTAATCATTCTTTTTTTATCCCTAGCTTTATTGAGATATAATTGACATACAACATTGTATAAGTTTGAGATGTACAATGTAACAATTTGATACACATATACATTATGAAATTATCACCAAATAAGTTAACACATCCAGTACCTCACATAACTACTTTTTTTGGTAGTGAGAACATTTAAGATCTACTCTTTTAGCAACTTTCAAGTACATAATTCAGGATTATTAACTATAGTTTCTATGCTGTATATTAGATCCCCAGAACCTTTCTGTCTTATAACTGGAAATCTATATACTTCGACCAACATCTCATCATTTTCCCCACCTTCCATCCCCTAGCAACCACCATTCTACTCTCTACTTATCTGAGTTTGGCTCTTTTAGATTCTGTGTAAGTGAGATCATACAGTGTTTATCTTTTTCTGTCTAACATTTCACTTAGCGTAATACCTCATGGTTCAACGATGTTTTCACAAATAACAGGATTTCCTTCTTTTTTATGGCTGAATAATATTCTGTTGTGTGTATATGTATATATATACACACACACATATACACACTTGGGTTTTTCTTTTTCCTTTCATCCATCTGTGGACACAATCATTCTTGATAATGAGTCATTTGAGTGGCATAATTTATTTCTGAGACAAATCAAGAAGGCTAACTCTTCCAGGAATTAAAAGCTTGTAATAAAGTATAGACATCATGAAATGAGTGTTATTGTAGGTAGGACCAAAATTAAAGTTCAAACTAAAATTTATTTTAAAAATATCTACCTACAGACGTGGAGAATGGACTTGGGGACATGGGGAGGGGGAAGGGTGGGCTGGGACGAGGTGAGAGAGTAGCATCGACATGTATACACTACCAAATGTAAAATAGATAGCTAGTGGGAAGCAGCTGCATGGCACAGGGAGATCAGGTAGATGCTTTGCGACCACCTGGATGGGTGGGATGGAGAGGATGGGAGGGAGACACAGGAAGGGTGGATATGGGGATATACATATGCATGCAGCTGATTCACTTTGTTGTACAGCAGAAACTACACAACACTGTAAAGCAATTATATTCCAATAAAGATGTTAAAAAAAAAAAAGAAAACCATCACACACACAAAAAGTATCTACCTGTTTTCAGTTGCATAGACTTCAAGAGTTATGGCATATTACCCTTAATTAAGTGGTACAGACTAGAAATTGCAATCCATGGCAGGCTGCATACATGGCAATACTGTGCATAAATCAAGGGATTAGTTGTTAAAAATCAATAGTTTAAGGAAACTGGCTTCACCTCCAAGACTTATGCCAAAGAGACACTTGGCACTGCTTGATTCCCAACCTCTATCTACATTCTTCTTACTCAAGTTGTTTCTAAAGCTGTCCTCTCTTGCAGATTCAAGCCTGGGACAGTACACAAGGCTAGTTTCTCACATGCAGTTGTGATTAAATTAGGATTGCTAGATTTAGAAAAAAATACAAGACACAGTAAAATTTGAGTCAGAGAAACAATGGATTTTTAAAAATATATATATGTCCCCAAATGTTGCAATTATTATTTATCAGAAATTCATATTTAACTGAGTGTCTTGTATTTTCTAGAACTCTAGTTAGTGGCTTTTATTCCATACTTTATGGATCAGCACTAAACAGCTTTTCCTGCTGATTCAAACTGGTTCTTCATCCCTGAAGTTGATTTTTAATTTTTAAATTGATTCATTCATTGACTAATTAGTTAATGGTCCTTATCCATAACTAGAGAACCTCCCAGGCATTCTGGTTGCTTTAGAATGGCATCTTTGCCAATTTTCTTACTATCCTTCCACGTAATCAAAGTTCTTTCTCTGTACTCACTGAGTTGGCTTGAGGTCTGATATATATTGATAGAATTCCTTAGAGACACTGACTTTCTGCCAACCTGCATTGTACAGTACCACCTGCTCCTGGGTTCTGTGCCACCATATTCTAACACTTTTTAAGATATACAATTATTTAATGTTGAATCCTCTGATGTCCACTGCCTTTGCTGAGCTACACTTGTACCTGAGGCCACCCTCTCTGGTACTGTATTCTGGTTAATGGCTTGCAGTAGATGCATACAGTTGTTGATATGCACTGAGCAACTTCCCCACAAAATGAGTATGCTCTCTTCCTTCCCTCACACCCAGCGTTACAGAGTTTTTTCAATCAATTTTGAAATTTACTGAGTTTTTCTTTCACTCTTAAATTCTTCCTATGCATTATTATTATTATTATTTTTTTAAACATCTTTATTGAAGTATAATTGCCTTACAATGGTGTATTAGCTTCTGCTTTATAACAAAGTGAATCAGTTATACATATACAATATGTTCCCATTTCTCTTCCCTCTTGCATCTCCCTATGCATTATTTTTAATTGGACACAGTGCACATGATGATCTCTAGGCTCAGTGCTCTTTCCACCATGGTCAGATTTCTCCATGGTCAATAATAAAGGTAGAAAAAGTGATCTGACTGAAGAGCAGAATGCTCAGGAAATATTTCAGTGGTGTATGAGAGGAAGAAAGAGTTAAATTATAGGGGAAGGAGAGAGTCAAAGAAGCACAAAGAAATAAATGTGGATGCCTGAAGATAAAAACTGATTACAGTATTTCATCATGCTCTGTGGAGTCAATTCTGTCTCAACCTCACACTTCTCCAAGGTCTTCCAAATTTTATTAACTGGTACACACTATTTGACTAAATGTTTTTCACAGGTGCTCTAAGCTTCTCATTGTTGTACACTGAATACATGGCTTTGCAGGGCAGAGGTAGAACCTGGAAAAAATATTCTTCAGTTTCTCAAAGTGATTATGATAGAAATATTTCTGATCACAATGAAAAATAACTTTTTAGAAGTATAAGAAGTTCTTTTAATCTCTGTAAATGTCATCCCCCACTTTCTTACTGAAGACAGGTGGTGTGGTTTTATTGGTGTTAAACAAGTTTTAGGTCTGGGATAACAAATATTGAATGAAAAATATTGCTATGACATATAATGTGAGCTATAACTGCAAACTCCTATAAACAAATAATTACCTGGTAATATTTAATTCACAGAGGATACTTACCTGAAGTATTCCTAAGGAAATCCACCTTGAATAAGACTATGAGGAAAAGCTACATTTTCAAATTTGGAAATTTAATGGTATTTTCCTTTAAAACAAAGAAATATGTATCACAATTTTAATTTTTTTGCCTTGCAAACCAAAAAACTGACCAATTACAGTAACTCTTTCATCTCAAGCTGTATTTTTAATCTCTTCTTAGCATGAAACTTAGAACTCCATTTTTGCCCTTGTATTTTCCTGTTTTATTTTCTGTATTTTATTAAAATTTATCTAAAATTATTTTGGAATTAGGAAGAACAAAATCAGTAGAGGATAGAAATTTTTTGGATTTTTATCCTCAGATGCATTTTGACTCCATCTAGGTAACCATCATGGACTTGACAAATTTTATCTCCTGCATCAGAAACTTGACTTTCTTTTTCTTTTACCTTCATTAGCATTCTTTGACCGACTTTTTTAAGGGCTTAGAATCTTCATGATACTTAAATTTTGCCTTTTATGAAAAACAGGAAAAATAAATCTAATATTAGCATTTATATTTTGGTAGAAACCAATTAATATTGATTTTTTTAAAGTAATTTGGCTCAAATTGTGAATTATAAGCAAAGCTTTACATCATTATAAAAAATTGT